>NC_136999.1:53609694-53629694 GCF_032717465.1 Coenobita brevimanus | reverse complement strand
ATTTCTTTCCCTTTTTTTCCTGTCTTTGTTTTTCCTTCTTCCTTGTTTGTCTAGTTTGTTTTGTTTTTTCCATTACTTTCTTTTTTCTTTCTTTATTTTTATTTTTTATTTTTTCTCTCAATTTTCTTTCCTTCAGTAAAATAATCGATCGTGGGATACTATCTTTCAGACGTCGTCGTTCTGAAAAGGTTATAGTTCCTAGAAAATTCGCCTATTGTGGAGAGAATAAGGGAATAATAATAATATTAATAATAATAATGATAATAATAATAATAATAATAATAATAATAAATTACAGTATTATTATTGTTATTATTATTTTTATTATTATTATTATTATTATTATTGTTGTTATTATTATTATTATTATTATTATTATTATTATTATTGTTATTGTTGTTATTATTATTGCTGTTGTTGTAATTAGTATTATTATTGCTGTTGTAATTAGTATTATTATTGCTGTTGTTGTAATTAGTATTATTATTGCTGTTGTTGTTCTTGCTGCTACTGTTGCTCTTCTGTTCCCATTCTCATTGGACGTGAACACCGTGGACTGCAGGCTGAGATTTCGCTTCTCTTGCAGTCCATCATCATCTTCCTTACTAGGGATAGGGAGGGACCTCAAGGACGTTTGTATAACCTGGAAACTCGTCCCCTCAGTTATATCCGTGTCAGAGTTTGAAGTTTTCCCCTGCAGAATGGAGCTTGAATTTGGCTCATTTTTGTATTTTTTTTCTTGGAAGGAACGGTTTGCGGGTTCCTGGCCTTGGGTTCCTTCTTCACTGAAAAAAAAAAAAAAATCCAGTCCTCTGCCATTTTTACTGTAACTTGACCTAAATCTGTCTTTCCATCTTGAATACTGAGTTGTAACAAAAGATTAGCACTCGAATATGATGATAGTCACGAAGAAGTGCACCGGGAAGGATGTGGAGCCGCTGCACTGTCTTTTTCTGCCACTGAGCTACGTGAAATAAGCTGCGAAAGGAAGAAAATCTGGGCCAAGTTAATGTGACAGGACTACAGCGATCAGAGGGTTGTATATCCTGTGTCTGACGTTAGCTTTACGAGAGTGCTAGAGTTGTCTTGCTCATGAGAGGGTTAGTAGTAAGAGTATTAACATTCGCTGGATCCTAGGCCTCACTCTCAGCTGAATAAAACCGTCTGATGGTAGCGAGAAATAACTAGAAAAATCACACTGGAAGAAAAGGTGGTGTTTCCCCAAGTTTGCGTATTATAGGGAAACACATAAATTTACATGTATTTGTAACGCGGAAGAATCGAACGTATCACAGCACCAACAGGCTAGAGGGCCCGTTCGAACCTAACTTGCTTCGAACCGTAACTGGGATCGAAGCTGAGCAGAATGCGTGCCTAAAGTGGAATGGATGCTTTGATGGCTGGTGGTCTTTCTCTCCGTCTCGTGTAGTTACTCGTCCATCAAATTACACCTACAGGGCTCTAGAACCACCTTAAAGGCCTTAGTTTTTAAAAATCAAAGGACATGCATCGAGATTTTAGGCCCAGGTAAATTTCCAGGCGAGTCATCACAATAATGAAGGCATGAGTCAGTGGCAAAGAGGGTCGTAGGAAGAGAGAAGAACACCACGAAGACAAAAACAAAAAAAAAACTCCTAAAATATTTTCCCCCGTGTAAACATCTTCGGTGTGAATGATGGAGAAATACTTAACCATTACCACGTCTATACATCCTCCTACCCCCACAAAGAGTGTATGAAGTATTTAATTAAGTATATCCGCCTACTGATAGTGTGTTTATTGTGGAGTTATAAGAGAATGATTTCGCCCTGTTTCCAAAAATGAACGCGGCCTTTTCGGCATGTGGGTGTCATTCATTCACTGAGGGTAATAGTGAATAAGATTATGAATTATTTAGTGGTTCTGTTATTCATTCCTTTCATCCCTTCTTCTTAATCTTTTCAGGCCGATGATCTGTCTCTTAACCCTCTCACGGTCGCGATTACTCTCGTTCACTGCAGCCAGTGCCAGACGATTTTCCTCAGTTCAGGATTAAGTTATTGGTGAGAGAGAGAGAGAGAGAGAGAGAGAGAGAGAGAGAGAGAGAGAGAGAGAGAGAGAGAGAAATGTAAAGGAGAAAGGTAGAAAGATACAAGAGGAAGAGAAGGAAGGGAGGAAGGAAGAGGGAAGGGTAGGAGGGATGGAATGAAGAGGGAAGGAAGGAAGGAAGGAAGGTGGGATGGGAATGAAACAAGAGGTAGGGAAGGAGGGAAGTAAGGAAGAGGAAAGGATGAACGAGGAGGGAAGGAATGGGAAGGAAGAGAAAGAGAAGGAAAAGAAGGGAAGGAAGGGAAGGGAAGGAGGGAGAGGGAGAGAAAAGTGAGGAAGAGGAAGGAAGAAGTTTGAAAGGAAGAAAGGAAGAGTGAAACAGAAGAGAAAGAAGGAAGGAAGGAAGAAGGGAGTGATATAGAAGGGAAAGGAAGAAAGGAAGGAAGGAAGGAAGAGAAGGGAAGAGGAAGAAGGAAGGAAGATTTCTCTGTCACTTCCAGCTGTCGTTCTCTTTGCCATCTTTTATCATTCTCTCTCTCTCTCTCTCTCTCTCTCTCTCTCTCTCTCTCTCATTTCTTCATTCACCTATCCTTTGCCTCCTTCCTTCTCTCTTTTTCCCTTCCTTCATATTTCATTTCCTTCCCCATTTGACTCCTTTAGCACTTGATCTCTCTCTCTCCTTCGTTTACTCACATCTTGCTTTATCGCTCCTTCACTTCCTTTATCTCTCTCCTTCTTTCCCTCCTTCTATCCTTCTTTCCCTCCTTCATTTTCTTGATTTCTTTCTTCCTTTCCTCTTTTCCTCCTCCTGTTTTTCTCTCTCTCTCACTTCTGTCCATCCATCCTTCCTTGTCACTTCTTTTTTCTTGTCTTTGCCATTGTTCCTTCCTTCCTTCCTTCCTTCCTTTCTTCTTTCCTTCCTTCCTTCATTCATTCATTGTTCCTTTCTTCCTTTCTCCATTCCTTCTTTACTCACCTCCCTCCTTCCTTCACGTCTACTATCCTTCCTTCCTTCCTACTTTCCTTCCTTTCTTCCTTCCTTCCTTCCTTCCCTCAAGCCCTCTCTCGTTCCTTCCTTTCATCTCTCCTGCCTTCCTTCCTTCCTTCCTTCCTTCCTTCAAGCCCTCTCTCGTTCCTTCCTTTCATCTCTCCTGCCTTCCTTCCTTTCTTCCTTCTCTTTTGCCCTCTCTTCTGCCATCCTTTCCTCTTTCCTTCCTTCCTTCCTTCCTTCCTTCTCTTTTCCCTTCCTTCCTTCCGTCTTTCCTTCCTTCCTCCCTTCCCTCCTGCCATCCTTCCCTCCTTCTCTCCTGCCTTCCTTCTTCCCTTCCCTCTCTTTCCTTCCTTCCTTCTTCCCTTCCCTCTCTTTCCTTCCTCCCTTCTGTCCTGCCTTCCTTCCCTCTTTCCTTCCTTCCTCCCTTCTCTCCCTCCTTCCCTCTCGGTCCTCCCTTCCTTCCCTTCTTCCTTCCTTCCCTCCATGCTTCCTTCTCGTTCGTTCGTTCCTTCCTTCCTTCCTTCCCTCCATCCTTCCCCCCTACCCCACAGAGGCTAATGAAGACAGAGTTGCCTTATTAATCCTTCTCCCTAATATAACCTACCTCAGAAATCCATCCCCATTCCCTCTCTCTCTCTCTCTCTCTCTCTCTCTCTCTCTCTCTCTCTCTCTCTCTCTATCTATCTATCTATCCATCTGTCTATCTATCGTAAGTCTATCAATATTTAGGTCAGTCTACCCAGAAAGGACCGTAAAATTATATGGCGCATTCATCAGTGTTACTCTCCTCTCCTCTCCTCTTCTTTCTCTTCTCTCCTCTCCTCTTCTTCCTCTCCTCTCCTCTGATCTGCTTTCTCTCCATCTCTTCCTTCCTCCAATGCTCACCTCTCTCCCTGGCCACTCCTCTCTTCTCTTTCCTCCTCTCTTCCCCTCTCTCTAATTTTTCCCATTGCTATTGATGATTCTCTCTCTGCTCTTTATCTTTTCTCATCCTCTCTTTCTTCTCTCCCTTTTTCCCACTTGCTCTCCTTTTCATTCTCTAGCTCAGGTGTACCATTCAGATATGCACCGCTGTGTCCACGAGGCTAATTACACCAACAAGGCAATTACCCGGCCTTCATTTAATAGCCATAATTATAAAAGAAAATTATCTGTGAGGGGGAATGGTGCAAGGGGGTGTGTGTGGGAGGGGGTAGGAGTTGGAGCGAGGGCAGCGAAATGGCAGGGGACAAGGCGACGTGGAGGTGATTTGTTTGTGGCCACCCCTAACGGGATTTAGGTGTCTGGCTATAGAGAGATAGATCGGTGGACGCGACTGACATTCTCTCTCTCTCTCTCTCTCACTTTTATGATTCATTCTTCCCTCACATCTTTATCTTTACTCTCTCTCTTTATCATTATTTTTATCGTCTCTTCCTTTATTCTCTCTCATTTTTCCCTCCTTTATCGTCTTTACTTTTCTCCCTTTCTTTCGCTTTCCTTGCTTCCTTGAATCATGTCTGCCTTGGACACGCTTGAGAGAGAGAGAGAGAGAGAGAGAGAGAGAGAGAGAGAGAGAGAGAGAGAAAGGGAGGGAGAGAGAGAGAGAGAGAGAGAGAGAGAGAGGAGAAAGTCAAGGAACGCTGTGTTGTTGATATTTTGAGATGATTGGAGATAATGAGAGGAAAAAAGATTGAGGGATTGATAAGGAGAGCATGTGTGAGTGAGAGGAAGGGGGAAAGGAGGCTGAGGATGAGATGGGGGGGGGGAAAGATAGGTATTTAGAGCTAGAAGGGATAGAGCTGGCTTTAATCAACCCCTTCAGTACGAGACGCCTTTACTAAGCTAGATAGTTTGGTTAGCAGAATGAATCGGTTAAAACAGACGTCACGCGTATTTCATCAGTTTTTACTTTCACGCTTCTAAGGCTCACCATCCACTCAGTAAAGCCGTCCCTGTCTATCTATCTATTGCCAGACGCCTTTATCCCGTAAGGGGTGGCCACAAACAAATCGCCTCCATGTCGCCCTGTCCCCCGCCATTTCATTGCCGTCTCGTGTCAAAGTAAAGCAGTAAAGATGACGCGACCGTGAGAAGTTAAAGATCATTATTATTTTTCTTTCTCTCTCTCTCTCTCTCTCTCTCTCGTACCGGCTAGCATCAAACTTTTTTTTTTTTCAAATGTAGAAGCCTGATTTTTTTTTTTTTTGGGGGGGGAAGACCCTGGTAGAAAATACAGAGTTAAAATAAAAAAGTGATATGGAAATTGGCGATGTAACCCCTTCAGCCCGATTATCTATTATTCTAGTTAATTTCTGCCACTTTCAGACGATTTGGCAGCACCCGAGAGTTTTATCTATCTATCTATAAATCTAATATCTATTTATCTGTCTATCTATCTATCTATATACCTATCTATCTACCTATCTGGCCATCTGTCTACCTACCTACCTATCTATCTATCTATTTGTCTATCAGTCTTTTTTTTTTATGCGAGGAAGAAGGAGCCAAAGGCCATGAGCCCGCAGTAACAGTTCCCTCCAAGAGAAAAACAAAATACAAGAGAGAGCCAAATTCAAGATCCGATCATTTTGAGATGCCTGGACACACTGCGTTTGAAAGACTGGAGATCATAGGCAGCAGAAAATACAGACAGAGGGAGACAGTTCCAGAGCTGACCTGTTGCATAAATGAAAGACTGGGAGTAACGGTTAACTCTTGCATTAGAGAGTTGGACAGAAAAGGGATGAGAGTTTGCTGCCAGACGGGTGCTACGCGCCCGTCGTAGAGGTGGAGGAATGCAAGCAGACAGTTCAGAGGAGCAGTGACCATTAAAGTAGCGATAGAAATGAGATAAAGATGCAACAGTGCGGCGAAGAGACAGAGGTTGAAGGGAGTCAGTAAGAGGAGGAGAGTTAATGAGACGAAAAGCCTTTGACTCCACCCTATTGAGAAGGGCTGTATGTGGAGAGCCTCCCCACACATGAGAGTTGTACTCCACACAGGGGCGGATAAAACCCCTGTATAGAGTCAACAATTGTGCAGGGGTAAAGAAAGAGCGGAGTCGGCTTAGCACACCCAATCTCTTGGAAGCAGATTTTACAAGAGATGTAATATGATCTTTCTAAGATAAGTCCCAAGTAAATGAAACCCCAAGCATGTTCAAGGATGATGCAGGATTAAGCTGAATATTATTAAAACATTAATGGGTATACCTGTGGAAGATTTTGTCGGGTTGATAGGTGTAAGAAATGAGTCTTAGATGCATTAAAAACAACCATATTATTTTTACCCCAGTCAGAGATACGAGCCAAGTCAGACATTAGGTGTGCCATAGCCTCATCCCTTATTTGTTGAAGCAACTGTTGAGATGGGCGTTGCGGGAACCGAATGGAAAGGTGAAGGGTGGAGTCATCAGCGTATGAGTGGATAGGGTTAGATGTACAGCTTAGAAGATCATTGATGAACAAAAGGAAGAGAGTTGGTGATAGGACAGAGCCCTGAGGAACACCACTGTTGATAGCTCTAGGAGAAGAACGATGGCCGTCTACAACAGCGGCTATAGAACGACCAGAAAGGAAGCTAGCGATGAAGGCACAGATAGAAGAATAGAAACCGTAGAAGGGCAGTTTGGAAATTAAAGATTTATGCCAGACTCGATCGAATGCCTTTGAGATGTCAAGTGCAATGGCAAAGCTTTCGCCAAAGTCCCGAAAGGAGGATGACCAGGAGTCTGAAAGGTAGGTGAGAAGATCGCCAGTGGAGCGTCCCTGACAGAACCAGTACTGACGATCAGAAAAAAGGTTGTGATAGGAAAGATGCCTTAAAATTTTTCTATTGAGAATTGACTCGAAGACTTTTGAAATACAGGACGTTAAAGCAATTGGACGATAGTTGGAGGGTTGGGAATGGTCACCCTTCTTTGGGACTGGCTGAATGAGAGCAAACTTCCAGCAAGAAGGAAAGGTACAAGTTGACAGACAAAGGCGAAAGAGTTTGTCTAGGCAGGGTGTAAGCACAGTAGCACAGTTCTTGAGAACAACAGGAGGGACTCCATCAGGCCCATATTTATCTATCAGTCTATCTACCTATCTATTATCTATCTATCTGGCCATCTATCTATCTATCAGTCTATCTACCTACCTATCTATCTATCTATTTATATATCTACCCATCAGCCTTTTTATCTGTCAGTCTATCTATCTACCTATACATCTGTCTATCTATCTATCTGTCTATCTATCTATCTATCCATCAGTCTATTTATCAGTCTGTCTACTTATCTATCCATCTATCTATCTTTCTATCTATCTATCAGTCTATCTACCTATCTATCTATTTATTTATCTATCAATCAGTGTATTTATCAGTTTACTTATCTATCTATTTACTTATCCATCTATCTATCTATCTATCTATCTATCTGTCTACAGTATCTATCGATGGGGTTAGAGGAAGCATCTATTAATCCCTCCACAGCCTGATTTCTTTCCCTCAGCTGAATAAAATCGTCTGAAAATAATAAGAATAAAGTGAACTAAATCCCACTTTACTGAGGGATTTATTGCTCTGTATTTTAACCCTCTGTGTAATCCATGCCTAAGTCAGGGGATTTTCTTCAGCTGATGGTGAGGACTGGAGTCTGGGAGTGTTAATCCCTTTAGAATAATCCCTCTTGAGCTGAGGAGATTTAGCCCGTGTTTCTAATCTCCTTCGGGATTACTTAACGCCTTTTCATCAGCGATTTATTCCTATTTTGCAGATTACACTGGCCATGTGGAGAGGATGGTGAGTGAGACTGACGAGGAGAGTGTGTGTGAGTGAGGTAGAGGGGGAGAGGGAGGGGGAGGCCAAGGATGAGATGGAGGGATGGAGAGGTATATGAGAGAAGGGGTGTGTGTGTGTGCTGGGAGCAAGGCAGTGAAATGGACATGGAGGCGATTTGTTTGTGGCCACCCCTTACGGGATTAAGGCGTCTGGCAATAGATAGATAGACATTTTATCTCTTTTAGGTTACTGATAAGAAATTTGGCGAGACTAGATATTTATTATAGAAGAGAGAATTCATGTGTACTCTGCTGAATAAATCGCTAAGGGAAAAGTTTTACGGTGTCCCCAGAAGGATTTACGATACAGCACAGAATGTAGTGGTATTGTTGTTTTTTATGTTAAACTTGTTGTTGTTGTTGTTGTTGTTGTTATTGTTATTGTTGATGTTATTTTGTAATTGTCATTGTTGTTATTGTTATTATTATTGTTATTATCGTTATTGTTACTCTTGTTATTGTTGTTGTTATTATTGTTATTCTTGTTATTGTTGTTGTTATTATTGTTATTCTTGTTATTGTTGTTGTTGCTCTATAGTCATCTGGCCTTAAATACTGTGGACTGCAGGCTGAGATTTCCCTTCTTCCTCAACCCACCAGCCTCTTTGGGGGCGAAGGGGAGGAAGCTGAGGGACCAGGCAGCTCCTGTGCGTGTTACGTAGGTGCCACCACGTGAAGGCGTCCCTCTCCTGCACCCGGTGTGAATAACAGGAGTATTGTAAGAGACTGAGTAGCTTGGAGCCGTAACACCTCTTCTTAATTGATTTATTTTGCACACCTTTACATATTACCTGTATATCTCACTTTAATATATAGTTTACATCAGATATATACAAAAGGATATTAAGGTTCAGTGTCCAGAATGAATCGCTAAAGAAAAGGCATTAAGGAGACTCCAAATTCACTGGCGAGGTCGAGGGGAAAATATTTGGGGGAAATTCCTGGCTTCTGGGGAATTGCAGGGAAAGTCTTGGTGTGGGAGAATTTGTGGAGGTTCGGTATTTGACCCCTGAGAGAGAGAGAGAGAGAGAGAGAGAGAGAGAGAGAGAGAGAGAGAGAGAGAGAGAGAGAGAGAGAGGAAATGAAAGTTAGTTCTGTATTAACCAACATGATATCAGGCAGTGTGTTTCATATTGCAGTCATCTCTCTCTCTCTCTCTCTCTCTCTCTCTCTCTCTCTCTAAACATATTCTAAGCAACATAGGAGGCTTCGTAACACCTCTTCCTAAGCGATTTATTTAGCGTATTAACCTAAGCATTCTCC
The DNA here is from genome assembly GCF_032717465.1 of Coenobita brevimanus. Taxonomy (NCBI): domain Eukaryota; kingdom Metazoa; phylum Arthropoda; class Malacostraca; order Decapoda; family Coenobitidae; genus Coenobita; species Coenobita brevimanus. Next base: position 53,620,607 of record NC_136999.1, on the reverse strand, counting down.
TCCGTATTACAAGTACTGTTTTAATATCTTCCTGTCTGTCTGCCTGCCTGCCTCTCTCTCTCTCTCTCTCTCTCAAAAAAAAAAAAAAAAAAAAAAAAATCTAAGCACCATAGGAGGCTTCGTAACACCTCTTCCTAAGCGATTTATTTAGCGTTCTAACCTAAGCATTCTCCTCTGTATTACAAGTACATTTTAATATCGTCTCCCCCCCCCCACTTTCATGCAAGGAAACAGCGAAAGCAAAGAAAAAGTGAAAGCCAAGGAGAAAGAGAACGGAGGAAGGAAAGATTATGGAAACAGAAAACGAAGGGAAAAGAAACTGCTAAAGGGGAAGCTAAAGCAAAATGGAAATGAAATGAATGGAAGAGAAGAAAGACATGGTAATAAATAAAAAAGGGTAAAATAAAAGTGAGTAAAGGGAAAGGGAGAGAGAAGGGAAGGAAGAGATGAAGGAAATGGAGAGAAAGGGAAGGAAGAGAGGATGTGAAAGCAAAGAAGAAAGGTAAAAGCTAAAGAAAAAAAGAAAATAAAAATAAAGGAGAAGATAACATGCAGAAAAGGATGGATGAAACCAGACATAAACTTAATGATTTTCAGTAACATTCCTAATCTGAGGAAGAGGAGGAGACGAGCGAGGAGGAGGAGGAGGAGATGGAGAAGGGGGAGAGAGGAGGAGGAGGAGGAGGAGGAGGAGGAGGAGAGAAAGCACGGAAAGAGGAGGAGGAGCAAGAGTAGGATGAAAAGTAGGAGGAAGACTATTAGAGGTAAGAGAAGGTGCTGGAGTTTTAAAAGAAACAAGAGACGGAGGTGATGGTAAAAGAAGAGAAGGAGGAGGAAGAGGAGGAGGAGGAGGAGGAAAAGAAGAGAAGTAGGAAGAGAAGGAGGAGGAGGAGGAGGAGAAGGAAGAGGAAGAGGAAGGAGAAGAAAAACTGTATACAAATGAGACACAGACTAAGGTGATGAAGCGACGGAGGAACACAGAAAAAGTTAAAATGAATTTCTCGGAAGCAACAGATTAGAGTGCAAGGTGGGGGCCAGACAGCCTGTCGTACTCTCCATCCATCCATCCATCCACCCATCCATCCATCCATCCCTCCATCCACCCATCCATCCATCCATCCCTCCATCCATCCATCCATCCATCTATCCATCCACTCACTCATAAATCCATCCATCCATCCAACCATCCATCTGTCCACTCATTCATTCATCCATCCATCTATCCATCAATTCATCCATCCATCCATCTATCCACTTATTCATCCATCCATCCACTCATCCACTCATCCATCCATCCATCCATCCACTCATTCATCCATCCATTCCAGTATCACCCCATTAGAAGGCAGGGGGTCATGGATTAGGCTATTCCATCCACGTATTTAAGCCGAAAGTGACCTGTTGCCCTACTCTGAGCGGCATTATGTAGACAGTAAACCCTAACCACTCTTCTGAACTGGATCCTTATGAGGCACATCCGACTGGAGCGCCTCAACTCACTAGACAACAAGGCGACTTATTTACCTTTTAGCAAAAGAAATACAGGTATCTCTCATGGTGAATAAAATCGTCAACAGGTAATAAGGATTAACAAAGGTAAGGCGCTGATTCTGACTGACGTGAGCCAAGCAAATCACCATCACGTCGCCTCATCATCCGTAATCAGTCTGCCTTTTCTCCATCCCCTACCACTCTCATTCATATACCTATCCACCTCATCTCCTCACCTCACAATCGGTCACCCTCTCCCTTCTCCCTCCCACACATACACCCTCTCTCCCTTCGCTGCACATGCCCATATACCTATCCACCTCATCTCTTCACCTCATTCTCGGTCTACCTCTCCCTTCTCCCTCCCACGCATACACCCTCTCTCCCTTCGCTGCACATGTCCATACCATCTCAGTGTACTCATCCAAATGTTTTCAAGTACTCAGACAAGTTTAAGTATATTTGTGGTAATCTCGTGGCCTTGGACACCCACCTGCAGGCATAGTTAATATACACTTAAGGTTCCCCCTAAGTGGTAGGTGGTGGCGACCATCATCCACTCACTTGACGTAGTGCTGCCTACTTCTTCCTTAGCCTTTATCATTCTTTTTCTGTGCCTGCCCTCCTCTCTTCCTGTTTCTCCTATCTTTCTTGTCACTTGTTATTGCTTTTCTTTCCTTTACAGGTGGCGTTACATTGAGTGACAAGCCAAATGGTTTCCTGTAAGCCAAGAAAAAATTTACAACGCTGGGTGGTAACCATATAACCAACCCATACGTGCCCCTTACGTGTCAACAAGTGGGTTGGTGGAGGGTTAGTGCCCCTCCCCGTAAAAGAAATAACTCAAAGTCAAATGGTCACCCCTTACGGAATTATGGCGTCTGGCAATAGATAGATAGATAGGTTCCCCGCCTTTTGATCGACTTCTGAAAATGCCCAGTTCCTATTTATTTATGTATCTATTTTATTTATTGATTTATTTTAATGTCCATGTATCCGAATGGGTAAAATGGGGGGTTGTAAAAAAAAAATTGACGGTATATTTAACTCTCCAAATTCGAAATATCTCGTCAAATTTAGTTCTTGTAAAAATCAATAAAGATACCAAAAAATAAAATGTAAAATGTTTCCTAGTGAGTGAAGTTATAAGGATGATTTTACTTTTGAATATACTGTAGTGTTCGACCTTACGCTAGAGTGCCATAAAGGTTAAGGGCTTGGAAGCTGAGGGTAGGAGCAAGCACACACACACACACACACACACACACACACACACACACACACACACACACACACACACACACACACACACACACAAGGTAATTAGACAAGAAATCTTTATCTACCTTAATTGCACAATAAATTTCCCAGGTAAGTGAGAAACCCCGGTGTGAGTGCGTGTGTGTGTGTGTGCTTTGCGAGTATATATCACTTGTTGTGCGTGAACGCTTCCTGAGTTTGCGTCTGTGTGCGTTTATGTGTATGTGTGTATGCATGGGACTGCGTCTAAAAGCGTGTGTTTTTCCTAAAGGCTCTTTGTATGTAAATGTGCATCTGTGCGTGTACGTGCCTTTGTCTGGTGCTGTGTATGTGCGTTTTAGGTGAATTTTTCCGTGTGTGTGCGTGTGTGTGTGTGTGTGTGTGTGTGCGTGTGTGTGTGTGTGTGTGTGTGTGTGTGTGTGTGTGTGTGTGTGTTTTACTCTGAGCATAGACTTCACCATCCAATCCCTAAGCTCCAACAATCCTACACATCACACTCCTCCACATTCAGTTCTTCGATCCTAATAATACCACCCTTCACTTTATCGCCTCCTGGTGTTCTGGTGTTCCCTCGACTGGTATGATGGTGTAAGCGGGGAAACGTCTTTATATATTACTAGGTCACCTCTGGGATTGCAAAAGTCTGCACAGAAAGAAGTTCAGATCATCAAATTGTTTCGTGTCCTTACCTGCGATCGAACTACCGTCCTTTTGAACCGTAGAAAATTTGCCTAACCACTTGACTACCATCATTAATACGCCTGCCTTGTGATTCTATTGTTTTTATGAATATTATTAGGATCTATGCGTCTGTGTCAATATTTTCATTAATGTATACACTTTCTAACTTGGCCTAAAACCGCCCTCTCACTCTATCTTCAATGCAGAGATGTAACAATAGGTCAGGGATAGAATGCAATGCTAGTCACGAAGAGGTGCTATGGGAAGGATGTAGAGCAATGCTAGTCACGAAGAGGTGCTATGGGAAGGATGTAGAGCAATGCTAGTCACGAAGAGGTGCTATGGGAAGGATGTAGAGCAATGCTAGTCACGAAGAGGTGCTATGGGAAGGATGTAGAGCAATGCTAGTCACGAAGAGGTGATATGGGAAGGATGTAGAGCCTGTCTTATTCTGCCACTGAGCTACGTGAAATAATCTGGAAAAGGACGAAAATCTAGGCCAAGTTAGAGTAAAAAAAACAGCCATCAACTCTTCCCAGCTAAAAAAATTTCTGATATGACTAAATGATATTCCTTAGTTTTTACAATGAAGGAGCCACGTCTATAATAACTCCTTTACCACTAATATAACTCTATTTCATTCATTCGCTACTACGGACGATTTTATTTAGTCGAGATTTTGAGAAGTAAAGGGATCAGTTTTACACTTCCTGAACTCCTTTACTACCTGGGGCTTTACTTAGCTGAATAAAATCGTCTAGAGGCAGGAGGAAGGAGATTTGAAACAAGACTAACTTTCATTGAAGGATTTACTTGTTGCTTAATTCCGTAGACTAAATCTGTGGTAATTGGCACGTGAATTGTATCTTGAATTTGTATATTTCTTTCAGGGGCAACGCAACGTAAGGAGATTAAGCGCAAAGGAAGAAGCAGACAGAGATCGAGCACTGCCACCAACATCAACACCATCTAATGTAAAGTATTTATTCCAAAAACATCACCACCACTATCACCACCACCACTATCACCACCACCACCACCATCATCATCATCATCATCGTCATCATCATCATCTTCATCATCATCATCATCATCATCATCATCATCGTCATCATCATCATCGTCATCATCATCATCATCATCATCATCATCATCATCATCATCATCATCATTATCGTCATTATTATTATTATCATCATCATTCAAAGCAAGAAAGGAGGGATGCACAAAAGGTAGAAGACAGTGAATATATCCAATCTATCTATCTATCTATCTATCTGTCTATCTGTCTATCTATCTATCTATCTGTCTGTCTATCTGCCCATCAATCTCTATCAGTCTCTGTCTATATATATCTATCTATTTTTATCTCTATCTGTCTATCTATCTATCTGTCCCTATCGTTCTATCTATCTATTTATCTATGTGTGTAACTATCTATCTAACTCTCTGTCTGTCTATCTATCTGTCTATTTTTGGTACTCTTCGCACGGCACATCATCCTCCAGTACATACACATACACTACCTCTCAACACCTCATTCTCGGTCGCCCTCTCCTTCTCCTCTCAGCTATCTCACTTCCCTCATGTTAGTCTCTCACGCCCCTCCTAATTCTTGGTCTCCCTGTCCTCCTCTTATCTCACTCTCCCGTGCTCTCCTTGGCAGTCTCACATCCCATCTCATTCTTAGTCTTCCTCTCCTCCTCCCAGCCACCTCACTCCAATGCAGTGGCCTTAACATTCATTCACTGAATTGATGACGTGAAGGAGACAGTGTTGTTTATTATTATTATTATTATTATTATTATTATGTGGTAGGTGGGGGCGCTCACCATCCACTCACTCGATGTAGTGCTGCTCTCGGGTGTCTGCCCTTTCCTCTCTTCCATGCTTCTTTCCTTCCATCCTCTTCTTTCTTTCCTTCATTCTTTCCTCGTCCTTCTGCCTACGGGTGACTTTACAGTCCCTCTTCTGTCTTTCTTTCCTTTATTCTTTTATCTTCCTTCAGCCTGTGGGTGACTCTACACTGAGTGACAAGCCAAATGGTTTCCTGTATACCAGAAAACCATTTACTACGCTGGGTGGTAACCATATAACCAGATTTTGGCGCCTGGTGGTTTAGTGAGTAATTACGGAGATCCAATCGGATCGAGCCGGTGCAGGTTTATATCCAAGGGGTGGTTGGGGTTTATTGCTCACGTAATGCCACTCAGGGATGAGTGAGGCTGGTCACTCTCATCTTAAATGTCAGGACCAACTTGCCTAGCCTCGGGTTGCTACGTTCCTCATGGGGCAACGTAGGATTGGATGATGAATGAATGAATGATTATTATTATTATTATTATTATTTTCTTCTTCTTCTTCTTCTTCTTATTATTATTATTATTATTATTATTATTATTATTAATATTTCTCTCTCATCTTAAATGTCAGGACCAACTTGCCTAGCCCCGGGCTCCTATGCACCTCATCGGGCAACGTAGGATTGGATGATGGACGGATGGATGGATTATTATTATTATTATTTTTATTAGTATTATTACTTTTATTATTACCACTACTACTACTACTACTACTACTACTACTGCTAATAATAATAATAATAATAATAATAATAATAATAATGATAATGCTAATAATAACAAGAACAACTACAACAACAACAACAACAATAATAATAATAATAATAATAATAATAATAATAATAATAAACTCTAAGTGCTATTCGTTTTTAGCTCACCATCCTTAACACATTATTTTTATCATTATTTTTATAGTCTTGATTGTTAAAGTATATCACATTAATTATTCTATTAATTAAGAAGTTCTATTATTTCATCTATCGTCTTTAATAGAAACTGTGTATCAGAAAATATTTACTCATTCCATTTATAACTTTTTTTTTTTTTTTTAGGAAATTGCGTCTACCACACCCACGCTTGGAAAACACAAAGGAGTTCTCTGTTGGCTGAGCACCTGCCCTGCCAAGCTTATTCTTCAAGGCGACCTGAGAGCGAGGGAGCACAGTGTTTTATATGCATGAGCTACTGAAGAACGCATTTAAAGCGTGACTGTGAGGGGGTTTCTCTTAGCTGCTGCATGAAATCGTCCTCCTGTAGTCAGAATGAGTTAAAAAGACATAAGAGGATAAGTGAGATTTTACTCAACCCCTGCACAGTGGAGATCTGGTCTACACTCTCCATAATCCTTGCGTGAAACAGGATTATCAAAACAAAGTGACAGATATGAATAGATTAAGCTCAGCCCTCTGAGTGTGAGCGGTCTAGCTGAGTAAAATGAGTCAGCAACACGACTGAAAAATAGAAATAAGTCAGCAGAGACAAAGCTAAGATATAAACAATACCTTCAGGCATAGAGGAAAGAAAAACTACTCGAGAGTAATCCAGTATCAGTTGCCTTAAATGGAGTGCAGCAATGGTGGTTTTGTGACCCTAAGTTTACTATGAAGAGTGTAGGAAAGACGAACATGAATATTAGATGAGAAAAATGAGCCTGAATTAAATATTACCTGATGAAAGTGGAAATTGCTGGCAAATATCGATGTGAATACCTGTTCCGTGGAGTATTAATAGTGTGTGAAATATCCAGTCGTGAAAACTTAAACCCCAAGCAGAGAAATGCACTGATAACTGATAATTTAGCCACAGTTTTCAAGTAGCAGGTATTTTACGGACACAAATCTGCTATTGGACTAAAACTGCCATCTCTCCACCTTGAATACTAACCTGTAACAAGAGATAGACACTGGAATATGGTGCTAGTGAAGAAGAATTGTTGTGGAAAGGATCTAGAGCTACAGTATTGTCTTATCTTGCCTCTGAATTGAGAGAAAAATACTTCAGGAGGAGAAAATGCAGTTAAGAAAAAGTGTAGGAACGACATATCAGCGGGAGATACATACCGTTTCTGACACCAATTACTTGAAAATGATGGTAATATTATCGAGTATTTTTTAACATAGCATTTACGCAAACACTGTCTTTTTACCATTTGCTAGAAAATACTTGTAATCATAGAAAGTTAGATACGTTTGGAAGAAAAAAATATTAGTTACCAGTGAAGTTAGCCACAGTGAGTATAGCACTTAATTAGAAAACTTGCTTAGAAAATACTGTAGTTACTGGAAGGAGCCTAAGTTGCGAGATGTAATTACCAGATAGAAGGAAGAAAAGCAAGATATTAGGAACTACCCTCAAAGTAACGAAAAGGAGCGACAATGACATATACCTGTGTGTGGGGAAGAAGAGTGTCACAGTAACGTTAATCTGCAAAGGAACAAGGAACAATCAGTATTATTTGTACCAGGAAATTACTTATACTTAATTCATCTGTGTAAAAAAATGTAAAAAACTTGAGCTGATTTGTAGGAGCTGAAATACTGAAGTTAACTTTATAAGAAACTGAAAACTTAAATGATTGATATAAAGGAAAGAATGTATTTGAATTTACTTGTGCTTGAAGGAGAATATATATAGTTCTGTTTGTGTAATGGACAGAAAATACTTATAGGTATGTATGTAAGGAAGATATCAGCATACGAACTTTAAAATATCTTGTTTTATCTTCATAGCGATTAAAAAAAAAAAAAAAGGTCTGAGAAAAGGATAGCGTGGAAAATTTTGCCTTTCTGCTCAGCAACTTTCTCTACAGCCAAAGATGGGAGTGCGAAGGCCTAAGTCAGCGGTTCCCGAGTCAGCAGTACCCAAGTTAGCAGTACCCGAGAGTGAGTCAGCATTACCAGAGTCAGCATTACCCGAGTGTGAGTCAGCAGTAACCGAGTCAGCAGTGCCCGAGTGTGAGTCAGCAGTAACCGAGTCAGCATTACCCGAGTGTGAGTCAGCAGTTTTCGAGTATGAATTAACGACACCCAAGTCAGCAGCACTTGAGTCGGCAGTACCCGAATGTGAAGCAGCTATCACCTCTGAGTCACCTAGATCAGAGCATGGCTGTCTTATGCAAATATATGAGTCACTTTCGCAATCTTGTGACTCATTTACGCAAAACCACAACATGCGTACGTTAATCTTAAACCACAACATGCGTACGTTAATCTTAAACCCAGATACGCATACCCATGACCCCCAAATACGCATTCATGACGACGCCGTTACACAGTCTACCAGTCCACTAACGCCGTCTCATGACCAAGCTGCGCCAAATCCTTATCAACCCACGGCAACTCATCACCAGGGTATGCCAACTCCCAACCCACTAGCGTCACTTCAAGACCAATGCACACGAAATGTTTACCAAGTGGAGGCAACTTATGTTCAACTTTTGCCAGTTCTCAAAGTTCCGTCGCTAAGTCTTGACCAACAAACGGCAGATCATGACAAACTTGCGCCAAACCTCCACCAGCATATGACACCTCCAAACCCACGGGCGCCAATTCATAGCCAAGTGACACCAAATATCCACCAGCGTATGCCAGGTACAGACACGCGTATGCCAAATAAAACCCTACTCCCGTGCTCACAAACTCTTATACCAGTGACAGACTCTAGCATATCAGTTATAAATCTTCTTTCACTGATTCACAACCCATGGTCCTTGAATCTGAATCTAGTGAACCCCCAAGAACCATCGCTATGTCTGTGTTCTGAACCCCTCACGCCAGACCTAGAGCTCCTATCCACATGCCAAGCGGAGACCAGAGGAGACCGGAGGCGGGGAGAGAAGAGATATGAGCAAGGAAGGGGAGAAGGAAGAAGAGAGCTACGAAAGGGAAAGGGAAAGCGAGGAGAGGGAGAGGGAAGCAGAGGTGGGGAAAGACAGGGAGAAGGCCGAAGATGTGCTGACAGAAACCAAAGACAGGAAGAAGGAAGAAGCCCAGACAGACAAGAACGAGGACAGGAAGCCAAAGGTAAAGCCCACAATATACGAGACCGAGAAGAGGAAGAAGGAAAAAGAGATCCTGGCAGTCGAGACGGAGGACAAGAGGAAGGGAAGACGAGCGCTAAAAGAAGAAACCAAGGACAAGAAGAGGGAAAAAGAAATCAAAGACAAGGAGGAATCAGAGCCCAGGGAAAGGAACTAAGAAATCCAAACAAAGAACAAGGACTGAGTGAAGAAAGAAGAACCCAAGAACAGGGACAGGGAAGAAGCGGTCCGTGTCTAGCGTCCCTCTGGTCCACCTACGTAAATGGACCGCACCGCAATCTCTGGTCCAGCAAGGTCAGACACGCACAGGTGGGACTCAAAGGTACAATACTGCCTTTCCTCGTGGCGGTGCTTCTGGTCCTTCCTGCTTCCGCCATTGCAGACTCAGGTAAGAGGGACCTTTATTTAAGCAATTTTAATTTCCATTACCTTATTCTTTATTTTATACCTGGACAAAATGATTCTGATATGAATTAATTAGACTTACCCTTCCTACCTTTAGATGATATATTTTTTTTTTTATCTGGACCAGCCTTCATAAATAGTTCATTGTAAATTTGGAACAATGGAAATTTTTGTAGCAATATTTCAATAATTTCTGAGGAGTTAGCAGCCAAAGAGAAAAGTAAAAAAATAAAAGAATATATAAGTGAATTTTCTATACATGATTAATTTCAGTATTTAGATATAATTATTCATCCAGACTTTCTTTGAGTCAAGTTTTTAGGGTTTTTGGAGATTCCGCAACACGTACTCATTAGCGATTCATTCTGCACACTACACCTGAATATTCCCCACACTACACCTGAATATTCCCCACACTACACCTGAATATTCCTCACACTACACCTGAATATTCCCCACACTACACCTAAATATTCTCCACTACACCTGAATATTCCCCACACTACACCTGGATATTCCCCACACTACACCTGGATATTCTCTCTCATGTTACCGACGCATATTTTATCGATGCTGAGAATACAAATAACATGCAAAAACGTATTAGGATGTAAGCAAAATAAATCGCTAGAGAACCAGTGTTAGGAAGACTGTACGGAAGGGGAAGAGAAAAGTGGCAGTGTTTGAGAGAGGGAAGAAGGGGATGAGGGAGGGAGGATGAAAGGAAAGGGGAAAGGGGAAAAGGTAGGGACGGGGAGAGGGGAGGGGAAGGAAGGGGTTGGAAGAGAAAGGGAAGAGGCAGCAGGTGAGTGGGGGGGAGTGGCAGGAGTGGGAGGGGGAGGGAAAGAGGAGAAGGGATAAATGAGAAGGAGGAGGAAAAGAAAGCGACAGCAGAGAATTTCATCGTGTTTTCTTTGCGTAAAATTTTCATCGCTATATTGAATACTGAACAGCAACAAGAGATAAACACTAGAATACGATGCTAGTCACAAAGAAGTGCTATGGATTGGATGGATATAAACGCTAGAATATACTGCTAGTCGCGAAGAAGTGCTATGGAGCGCATGGATATAAACGCCAGAATATACTGCTAGTCGCGAAGAAGTGCTATGGAGTGGATGGATATAAACGCCAGAATATACTGCTAGTCGCGAAGAAGTGCTATGGAGTGCATG
>NC_136999.1:53572194-53604694 GCF_032717465.1 Coenobita brevimanus | reverse complement strand
ACACACACACACACACACACACACACACACACACACACACACACACACACACACACACACACACACACACACACACACACACACACAAATGAAACGCCACACTACACTATAATTTAGCACAGCATGACGCAACAGAAAACTCTCTCTCTCTCTCTCTCTCTCTCTCTCTCTCTCTCACACACACACACACACACACACACACACACACACACACACACACACACACACACACACACACACACACACACACACACACACACACACACACACACACACAGAGCACAGCACAGCACATATCCAACACGAGATCACAGCAACATTACTAGTGCATAAAAACCCACGCCACGGTACAGAAAGCATTTACCATAACATTACAGTACATTTGCCACTATCATTCTGTCCTAACTCATTTACAGCACGTTCGATCAGAGCTGGGAATGGAGTTACACATAGCGAGCGAACGTGAGCAAACACTAGTGAACGTAGGTGGTGGACATGCCCTTTTGGTGAGCATAATTGAATGTGAAGGAGCTTATATGAATGCTCTAGTGGGTGTAGGAACATTAACTTTTCATTCCAAAGCCCATAGATGACAGTATTTCCACCACATTCAACTGCCTTTTCTTCTCACATGTTGGTAAGTGAGTATAGCGGGGATAACGAGATCTACTTATGTTATAGAGGTCCCGGGATATGAACGAATTCTCAAGGGGGCGTATGCGATGATATACGCGTATGTTCGTGAATGCTTGTTCGGTAGAGGCTATTCATGCTCGCAAGTGTAAATCCACCGCAACACGAACGATCCGACACTTTTGCTATTTGTAAAGATAATAGATTTTGGCTGTATTTTCATGTTTACGGAATACAGATGAACTAGTGTTAATATTTTGTTCCCATATGCATAACAGTAAGATGGCGTATTATACAGAATTAGTGTTAATAATTTAGGATATTTGAGGTTCTGCGCCTGCCGTATACCCAACATACCATTCCCCAGTTTTGTCCCGAACTCCATCATATACTTGGTTAATTTAATCCCTGTTTATCCACATCATCATCACTGCCCAGCCTTCTTCCTGTGCCTTCATATTCTCCCAATTTCACCATCTTACCCACAAAAGCCTTAAATAACACAGCAGACCAACAGATTTTATTTATTATACATATTTCTTGGTATTCCTCTTCTCCTTCATTTCCACTGTGAGTTTACTTCCGTCTATTTCAATCTGTTATTTTCTCTCACTTCTTTCTTTACGTCTTTAAAATAGATTAAGTTCATATAGCTTACTTTGGCCCATATTTTATCTCTTTTTGCAGTTAACGAAGCTTAGTGGCAAAAAATACTACTACTGACCTATATCCAAATTATAGCATTTCTTAACTAGCATCATTATGTAGTGATAGTCAATTGTTACTACTCAGTGTTCATGGTAGAGAGGTAGCAATTTTGGGCCCAGAGTAAAAGGAATATATTATTATTATTATTATTATTATTATTATTTATTATTATTATTATCAGTGGCAGTAATGGTATTAGTAGTAGAAGTAGTAGTAGTATTGTTGTTGTTCTCGCTGTTCTCGTTATCATTATTATTATCATTTTTATCATTATTATTATTATTATTATTATTATTATTACTATTATTATTATTTTGCTTCCAGGTGGCGTGGACTCACACAAGCTGGCGAGGTAGAGCTGTGCTGACGGTGAACGGGTCAGTGGTCACCAAAAACCCGCGCGTCTCCCTCCTTCGTGAGCATGATGGTGAATTTTGGTTCCTCGTGATTAACAATGTGACCCGAAGCGACCAAGGAAGTTACGCCTGTCAGATTAACACAGTCCCCCCAGAGAGACTCAACATCTATTTGTCTGTGGAGGGTGAGTGTGGTGGTGTGGTGTGCTGTGGTGGTTGGATGTGAGGTGTGTGTGTGTGTGTGTGGTAGGATGATGGTTGGACACTTAACTTTGGTATTTCAGTGGAGGATAGTGTGGTGTGGTGATGTGGTACTGGTGTAGTGCTGGTGTGGTGTGGTGTGGTGATAGTGTTGGTAGGGTGGTGTGGTATGGTTTGGTGGTGATAGTGTTGGTAGATGGTGTGGTATGGTGTGGTGGTGATAGTGTTGGTAGGTTGGTGTGGTGGTGATAGTGTTGGTAGGTTGGTGTGGTGGTGATAGTGTTGGTAGGTTGGTGTGGTGGTGATAGTGTTGGTAGGTTGGTGTGGTGGTGATAGTGTTGGTAGGTTGGTGTGGTGGTGATAGTGTTGGTAGGGTGGTGTGGTGTGGTGTGGTGGGGTGTTGATGGGATGGTGGTGAGGTGTGGTAGTGTGGCGTGGTGACTTTTTAATCCCAAGTCATCACCACCATCACCACAATCAGCCAAGGGAATTAGGCATGTTAATTCATCACCGTCCTGCCACAAATATCTGTATCTCTGTGAATGATGCGTGTGGTAATGCAGTGTGGTGGTGGTGTGGTGTGGTGAGGTGGTGGTGGTGTGTTGGTGTGATGTGGTGAGGTACTGGTGTAGTATTAGTGTGATTTGGTGGGGATGGTGCATGGCTAGTGTGGTGTGGTGATGGTAGTGTTGTGTTTGTGTGGTGTGGTGGTGGTAGTGTGATGTTGGTATAGGGATGGTGTGGTGTGCTGTTGCAGTACTGATGTGGTAATGTCATATGTTGGTATGGTGGTGGTAGTGTTAGTGTAGTGAAGTGGTATAGTGTGGTAGGCTATTGGTATGTGTAGTGGTGTGGTATGTTGTTGATATAGTGCTGGTAGACTGTGGGGTGGGATGGTGGTGGTGGTGATGTGGATGTGGTGGTGATGAGGATGTGGTAGGATGTTAGAATGTTGTGCACAGGGGTCCATATATTGTACCTTCCTGACTCGTGTTTTTGGGGGACGGCCAGACTGCTTTTGTGAGGAGCGTGAACATTTTGGAAGCTTCATAAAATTAACCAACCATATAATTCAGTAGATATTAAAAGAAAAAGACACTAATGCATGAAAAACGCAAGGGTAAACAGAAAATAATGCAGGATAGACTATGATAAAGCCGACTCTGCCGCCTCTGCAACACATGGGCATAGAGTTGCAAAATACATAGACCTCTCTGAAATTCTTAAACAGGGTGTTCCGCGAGATTTATGAGAGACGTGTGTGTGTGTGTGTGTGTGTGTGTGTGTGTGTGTGTGTGTGTGTGTGTGTGTGTGTGTGCGTGTGTGTGTGTGTGTGTGTGTGTTAGGGCCAATTTTGAGTAGAGAGTACTATATCAACGTGTGTCCAGTTCTCAGTCATTAAGGAACTATAGTTATTGATTACCTTATGGGTTAACTATGAGGAAGACCATTTTTGCCCATTAGGTCATCAGTAACAGTAGCTCTGTAATGGTTGGGAACTGGGTCGGTGTTAATATAGCACCTAATTAGCCCTAGAATAACCACCTGAAGTTCTTGAATAACCTTGTCTAGTTTCCAAAGTCGCACGAGACACTCTATAAAACGTGGGGTAGTGTCGTGTAAGTCAGTCAGTATAAATCTTAACCCCCAGCCCCTCCTTCTGCTTCCCCACAGTACCGCCCCGCATCGTGAGACCGCCTCGAGACCACACCGTGCGGGAGGGAGAGGATGTGAAGCTGAGGTGCGAGGCGGAGGGAGATCCTGACCCATCTATCACCTGGCGAAGGGAGGATAGTGCACCGTTCAAGCTAAACAATACCCATGGTCAGCCTGAGAGCATTAAATTATCAACAGAGTACTCATTGCAGCATCACCACTCATCACCACCTCTTTAAACATCAACTCATCATTCAACACACCATCATCAATCACTACCATCACCTCATCACCACCTCCTTACTCGCCACATCAATTCATCACTCAACACACCATCATCAGTCATTACCATCACCTCATCACCGCATCAATAATAGACTATTTCATCACCATCACTACATTTCATCACATATGTGTTGAGTTTTAGCAGAAAGTTAACCAGTATAGGAAGTGTGAATATTAATTAAGAGGCAGAAGATGATAAGATGATGTATGATGATAATGACGATGGTGATTACTACGTGCAATATGATGATGATGATGATGATGATGATGATGATGATGGTCCCTACAGTGGTTGCAGCAGCTGGCACCCTTCTACATTTGAGATCGGTGAGCAGAGACGACAGCGGGGCGTTCTTGTGTGTGGCGTCCAACAAAGTCCCCCCGACAGTCTCCGTCAGGGCGCAAGTTTCAGTTTTGTGTAAGTGTCCGTGCTAAAGTGTTGATCATAAAGTAAATATAAGTAACTTTTTGGGTTATTCTTACGCTAATCTCACTTTTAAATGCTATATGGACATGATTTCAATTCTTAGCAAGTTATTCTCATGTGGGCAGGAAGCTTATTAACACCTCTTCCATTTATTTCTGTTTCTGCTCCGTTACTATATTCTTATGTGCCGTTCATGCAATCTATGTCGATGTCCAAAAGATATAAGAAGAAAAAAGAGCATAATAATCGGTAGTTTAGAAGATAAATCGCTAAGGAAGAGGTGCCAGGGAGCTTCCCTACCTGACGGGAGTAATGATTTCAGTCACTACGGACCTAAATTGATGACTGTCTGTGGGGAAATGGTCTCCCTCATAGTACACCCCCAAAGTCGTCAATAATAGCCCTGTAACGGATGATAATTGGACTTACGTTGATCTAGTATTATTAACTCATCTCTGGCCCAAGAATTCCTTCCTACGGTATCTCAAATTTCACGTGACTGCTTGTAAGTATGGATGGCACACTCACAAGCCATGGTTTTTTTATGCCTTCCGTTCCTGTCCCTAACTAGAGAGATACCGTAGCTAGAGACTGACAGTGAGAGAAGACCTGTTATCCAGCGTTCAGGCGGTGGTTTGATGCTTTGTTAGGCTAGACAAGAAGCTCTTTGTAATGTCACTGTTACTTGAGTCTTATATATAAAGCTACTGAGAATTAAAAATGACAGGCCTTCCTTCAGTGTGAAACTCTTGCTACGAATAGGGGAATAGGGGTTAGGGGAATGAGATGTGAAAAGCTGTGTGTTTCTCCTACGTGTAAGAGAGAGAGAGAGAGAGAGAGAGAGAGAGAGATCCAACTCACTTTTTTCCCACAGTCGCACCTGAGATGATAGATGGTGGTGGCGTGGTGTGGGCGGAGGAAGGGCAGCGTGCAAGCCTTGTGTGTCGGTACAGGTCCTATCCAGCATCGCGTATCACATGGACCAAGAACGGCGCCCTAGTCACTCATCTCGGTAACACACTATATCTTAATTCTTCTTAGTACTCTCAGATCATCTCTTAGTTCATCTTAGGCTTTATCTTTGTTAGAGTGTTAATGAAGGTTTTATCCTCTCCTGCCGTGGCCCTACATCCTCTCCAGAGCACTTCTTTGTGACTAGCATCATATGTGTAAATCTCTAGGGTGTTTTCATAGCTCAGTATTCAAGATGACAGTATAAGACCAAGATAAAACATACAGCCTACATCATTGAGCATAGCATTATTTTAGTGTTAATATCTTGTTGCAGCTGAGCATTTACAGTGGAGAAATGGCAGTTTTATACCAAGTTGAAGGACCTTTTTGTTAATACTGGCAGTGTGTGGACCCCCTCCTGAAGAGTGTGGGGGTAGAGCAGTTTCTGACCATTGTGTATCTTTATTTACCACACTCTGTAATATGTAATGCAGGCCAATCACATCTAACAATTACAGTGTTTACAGAAAGAACCATCATGTATTTGAAGCTCGCCTGCACCTTCGCCTTCTCAGTTTTGATGATCCTACAGTGAACAGATTATAGTTTTGATGATACAGGCTACAGTGGAGAGATTATAGTTTTGATGGCCTACAGTGGAGAGATTATAGTTTTGATGATACAGGTTACAGTGAACAGATTATAGTTTTGATGATACAGGCTTCAGTGGACAGATAATTTTAATGATAGGGGGGTCAATGGACAGATTATAATTATGATGATACGGTCTTCAGTAGAGAGATTATAGTTTGATGATACAGGCTACAGTGGACAGATTATAGTTTTGATGATACAGGCTATAGTGGACAGATTTTAGTGCTAGTGCTTCTCCACAGGTAAATCTACAGAGCAATGGGACGGCAGAGGGTTCGGCGCCTCAACATTGGTACTAAATGCTGTTGACAGTGAGAGCTTTGGACACTACCGCTGCACAGCCTATAACCACGTCGGCTCAAACTTAACGCTGCTTACACTCGTTGGTATGTGATTGCTCTCTCTCTCTCTCTCTCTCTCTCTCTTACACACACACACACACACACACACACACACACACACACACACACACACACACAAACGAGAGTAGCATTTTTTTCCCCTCCATTCCCCGAGATATACAATTCTGTGACAAGTACGATACTGGTTGAAGTTAGAGGCTGTTATCTCTCTCTCTCTCTCTCTCTCTCTCTCTCTCTCTCTCTCTCTCTCTCTCTCTCTCTCTCCCTCCCTCTCTCTCTCTCTTTTATTTGCTAGACCTTTACTATACACTTGTTTAGAAAGAAGTATTGTTAGTATCATTACAGTTGCCTAATTTGATCCATAGCTATCTGGATATTAAACACCACTGCTACCACAACTACCACAACCCCCTGCACTTCACACCATAACTGGCGCCACAATACTAATTATCTTTCATTTTCCAGATGGTAAACTCAACCACAACTACCATCATCAGCACCACAACTACTGCTATTATCACCCCAGCCACATTTACTACTACCACCACAACCACAACTATTACCTCTACCGCTACAACCCCTACGACTACCACAAAAACTTACACCACTACCACAGCCACAGTCACTACCACAGCCTCCACTTCCATCACCACAGCTACAACCTCATCAGTAATTCGTTTGCTGATTTTTCGCAAGACTGTATGCCAACAACTACTACCACAACTGCCACCATAACCACTACCACTACAACCACTACCCTCACTACCACCACAACCGGAACAATATCTATCATGCTTAAATTTGCTGGACATAAAGATAAGTACTGCCACCACCACCACAACCACCACAATAACAACGACTGCCATCACTACCAGGAGAACGGCTGCCATCACTACCACAATAACAGCACACCACCATAACCACCACAGTACCAACACACTATCACAACCACCACAATAACAACACACTATTACAACCACCACAGTAACAACGACTGTCATCACTACCACAACTACCACAAGAACAACGACCTCCCTTACTACCACAATCACCACAATAACAACTACCACCATCATTACCACACCCATCACAAAAACAGTCACCACGACAACTGCCACCACCACAACTACAACAATGATTACTTTGCTTAATTTTTCTTCAGAACGTATAACAACGACCACCACCACTACCACAACAACCACAACTACCACTACTACTACCACAGCCACCACCACGCCGCAGACAGCAAGAGAAGAGGCCAGGAGAGAAACGAACGAAGTGGCAAGACATTCCAACTCGTCTTCCACACTTTTGCTACGTAAGTCTGTGGTCTTGTAATCAAAATCGAAAGTGGGGAGGTGTGGACAAGCCTTACAGCATTTGACAGTTTCTGAAGCATGTGTTGACGAAGAAACAGTCTGTCCTTTCTGTATCTTAGACTATACTCTTTAATGAAGTAAGCAGGTAAACAAACAAGAGAGAGCCAAAAGAAGGAAGCCAGCAACTTGTTTTCTGTAGCTAAAACTAATCAAAAGAAAGCAAAAGTCATGATCTCTTCATTTCGAGAAACCTTAATACTATGCTTTTAGAAGACTGGGGGATCAAAGTAGAGGGAAATACAAACTGAGGAAGATAGTTTTTGACCTGTTGCATACATGAAGGACTGAGAGCATCGATTTACACTTGCACGAGGGAGTTGGACAAAAAAGAGGTGAGAGTTTACTACCAGATGGGTGTTATGGGCCCGCTGTAATGGAGGAGGGATACAGACAAGCATTTAGGAGGAACAGTGACCATTGAAGCAGTGATAGTAAAGAGATAAGATGCAACAGTGTAACGAAGAGAGAGGTTGAAGGGAGTTGGTAAGAGAAAGGGAGTTAATGAGACGAACAACCATTGACTCCACGCAATTTAGAAGAGAGGTTTATGCACCCCCTCCCCCCCACATACACATGACAGTTTTACTCCACATATGTGCGAATAGCCTCTACGAAATCAACAGCTGTGCAGGGGTAAAGAAGGCATAGGGTCGGCTTAGCACATCCAGTTTCTTGGAAGTAAATTCTGCAAGGAAGGTTATGTTCTTTCCAGGTAGGCCCTGAAGGAAAGAAAACCCACATATTTTTTTAGTGACGACGAAAGATTGAGCTGTGTACTGCTGATTATGATAGGATACTCATGCGGGAGATTTGGTAGATGGAAAGGTGTAGGAAATGTGTTTTTGATGTATTAAAAATTGCCAGAGTTCCTTAACCCCAATCGGAAATAATGGCCAGACAGAAAAAGAGTGTGATAGCCCCGTCTCATGACTGCTAAAGTAACTGCTTTGATGGACCCTATGAGAAGCAAGTAGAAATATGAAGGGCTGAGTCATTAGCATATAAGTGGATTGGTCCAAATTTGTTGCTCAAAAGACCATTAATGAACAGAAGGAAGAAAATAGGTGACAGACAGAATCCTGGGGAACCCCGCTATTGATAGCTCTGGGAGAACAGCAGGTACAGAACGACCAGAGAGAAGCATGGAGGCGCAGGTTGAAGAGTAGAAACCGTAAGAATGCAGTTAAAGAAAAAAAAAAAAGATTATTTGTGCCACACTGGTTCGAAAGTCTTTAAGATTTCATTTGGCAGAGGTTTCATCAAAGTCCGAAAGTATGTGACCAAGAGCCAGAAAGAATGGTGAGAAGATCGCCAGTGGAGCGTCCCTAGCGACACCCACACTGGCGATCAGAAGGAAAGTTAAGAAAGAAGAGGTGCTTTAAGTTTTCGTGTAAAGAAGAGATTCCAAGACTTAAGAGATACAAAATATTAAAGCAATTGGGCGATAGTTAGAGGGTTGGAAACTGTGTCTTTTCATTTAAATAAATTCATGATAACACGTATTTAAAATATTGTTTGCACATATTTTTGGTGAATTATTTGTAAAGCATATCACTACTGTATATTGGTCTGCTGAATATAAGGAGAGGAGGCGCCTAGAAATCCGTCCCTGTGGTGTGAGGGTGTGCATAAGTACAGTGTTGGGGGACTGTGTTGTGAGAATGAGGTGCATTAAAGTGTGTTGTGGCGTGTGGTGCTGTATTGAAGAGCTGTGTGTTTTGAGAATGAGGTATATGAGATGAGTGTGTAGTGGAGTGAGATGGTTGTACGTCATTTGCAACCATTCTAATTTTTTTTCCTCCTCCTATCTTCCACCAACACCGCACACGTCCCTCCCTACCCATACTGCCTCCCCCCACCCTCTCCCACTGCCCTCCATCTACTGCACTCCCCCTCTCCCACTCCCCTCCATCTACTATCCTACCCCTCTCCCACTGCCCTCCCCCCTCTAGATAAGTCAGTGGCAGCTCCCTCCACCGACACGGCCCCCCATCGCTACATTCAGGGCACCGCCTCCCCGTCCACCACCCCTCGGCCCTATCCCCCCTTCCCTGGTGAGTCCCCCCACGTCAATCAGTTTTCTTTGCTGCGGGTCGTACTGTAGGACTCCATAACACCTTTCCCCTAGCGATTTATTTGCCATAGTGACCATTAATTTCTCGCGTGATATATCATTCAGTGTAGCATCGATGTATAGTTTGCATATCGTGTCTGAGAATCAGAGAAATACTAACGTGTTCTAAAAAACAAGCAGGTAAGGTGTTATGGGACCTCCACTGCCTGCACAAATATGGGCCTGGGTGCATTAGGGAACCTCGTAGCATCTGTTCCAAAGCGATTTATTTTGCACGCTACACACATCTATCTTCTTTTGCGTTAGTGAGACAAACTATGCCACTTCTAGAAATACGTAACATAAATGCGATTATCAATATGTGACATGTACAATAAATCGCTAAGAAAAATGTGCTTGAAGTCTACAGTACCACTTAAATTACGGCCCTAGACATCAGTATTCTCCTTCACTACGACCCACAACTGTTGATGTTATGGCCAGGTCCCTAATTGTAAAGCTGGTGAAGAAAAACAAGGAGGAAGTATATCTTGGAAGTGACACTATTCTCTTCACTTTAACTTAGTCTTAAACTGCCATCTGTCCATCTTGAAAGCCGGGTCGTGGTAGTAAATTAACACTACTGCATGACACCTGTAGAGGCCCTGATAAGACACACTGTAATATTCACCAACTTTCCCCTCAAGGTCTTCTTTTTCTGCTGACTATTTGCATCCTGGAGTGAAGGGATTTTTCGTCATTCTTTTCATAGTGGATTTATTCTCCCGATTCTTAAACCAGGTAAGCGTGGCCATTCACCCCAGGATTACTGCCCTGTTGCCCATACCATCTGTTGTGAGTTATCAGAGGAGGGAGAGCAATGGGTGTGAGCGAAAAGTAGGAAGGAGCTTAAGTTCCTGTTTCTCCCTCCCATCCATTCCTATCCATATGTCAAAATGAACCAAGCACAAAATTATTAGGGTATATAATAATTCATCGTACAGTACCATGTGGCTTTTTGAATCGAAGCATCATTTATCGTCTTCACAATTTGGTTTTGGGAAAGCTCGTGGTGCATTAGATCCGTCATGTTCTTCTACTGTGCATTTTTAGAAAGACTTTATTTAGCAAAAAAAATGGAACTCCTCTGACTGTAGAGATACATTTTTAGTCTGTGTGCCACATTATAGTTTAGTATAGAAGTTCATTTGGTTGTATTATATATTTGTAACTTTTGTTTTAGGTGATGTTGAAATGGTTCTAACGAGCTCTTTTCTTTTAGATGAAATACCAAGTTCTCGGAAAATATGATAAATTTAGTGTTTTGTAACATTTACGTCATATTGCACATGGAATTTAAAAGAACCTAGACTTTTGGTAAGTGAGATCTATAACATTTTGTTGGCTATTTTCAAGAACACGGAAACTCTTCAAATACGAACTGCTAGGCTATTTCGGAAGTTTGAAGGATTTGGCTGAAACTTGTTGTGTGAAAGCTATGTGCATGTTTAAATTAGCTCTGAATAAAGAAAAAGAAAGAGAGAATAAGATAAAAGAAAAATGTTATGACTGGATGTTTCCCTGAAAGATGTTTTTGTTGCAGAAGTGGCCAGCATGTCAGGGGTGCATGGGCTGAGGTGCTGTTCGGTGCTAACTCTCCTGCTCACCTGCTGCTTCCACCTGCTCACTCACCTTCTACACACCGCAGCACCTGCCCACCGTCTCACCACCGGCCCTCGAATCAGCACAGCCTTCCATCTCACCTGCTGATCCCCCTACCAACTACCTTGACTTCCGCGGTAAACTGCTGAATTACACACAACTAAGAGGCACTGAAATTATTAAGTTTACCATTTAGTTTATGCAAATCCTCACCTGACCGACCCTAACCTAACCTAATTTTCACGTAGTTGCAATAACGACGGAGCTAGGAGCAGGATAATTCCCTTCCCCTTTACTCCTTACCCATAAAGAACTAAGCATTTGGGATGGATATTTAGAGAGAGAGAGATTGCTTAGAATTGCATAAACTAAGTGTCGGACATAATCATTTTTACCTCCGTTACTTGGATCTAACTCCGAAGTAATATTGTTACTTCATCCACTGGTTTCTCTTATATACCACCTACTGCACATACCCACCTACCTACCCACTGACTTACACACCTACCTACCTACTGACTTACACATCTGCCTACCTACTTACCTACTTACCCATCTACCCTCCTACCTACCCAAATACTTACCATTCTGCTATCCCATCTACATACCCATCTGCAACCCCATCTACTAATCCACTTACACACTTACTTACCCACTTACCTACCTACTCACCCACTTACTCACATACTTACCCACTTACCCACCGATTTACCCAATATCTATTGCCTCATACCCTGGTTTAGGATTTTTATATCTGATCTGGGAGAATATTGTCTTTCACCCCGATTTACGATACTCCGTTTTACGATACTCCGATTTACGCTTGACTGTGGTGATGTGTTATTGTTTATTATTACTATTTTCTGTCTATGATATTCACTCTAGAATATTCGAACAGGTGAAGAAATATATAGGGAGTATTCTAGGGCTCCGTGACACCTTTTCCTAAGCGATTTATTTTGTTTATTACACCTTACTGTCCTCTTCTGTGTTACCTAAATCCTTCCACTAGTGTCATACTCTGCATAAACAACGTACAAAAGGATAATAACCATCCATATCAAAAATAATCCGTGAGACTTCCAAGCACTTGTTCCTTAGTGACTTAACTTGAATATTACACCTCAGTATCATCTTGTATATTACTAATGAAAATTTTTTGATATTAAAAAGGTATAAATCAAATATCAGAGAGTAAGGTATAAAATAATCCGCTATGGAAGAGGTGCAACGAAATTTCCTCGCCATTTATAACACCTAATCTACATGAAGTTCTTAATCATCACTTTCCCAAAACTGAAAATCTCTATGAGTAAAAGGAATGTATTATATATAAAAAATATGTCTCCAGGCTCATCCATACGTCAACCGCAGTCCACATTCATCCTCTCGGGGGATAGGATGGCGCTGAGGGAGGCTTGCAGGGTCGGGCAGCTCCACTACCCGTATATGCCACCGCGTTAAGGCGTCCCTCTCTCCAGGACCTACCAAACTGATCTCCTGTAGGGCTTAACCTCTTCAGTACGATGATTTGTTGTGTTCCTGACTACTGAATAAGCTTTGGGGTACCGCTCATAGTAAGGAAGCTCCCTAACACCTCTTCCTTATCGATTTATTTTCCTGACTAACCATTAATATTCTCTCTCTCTCTCTCTCTTTGCTTCTATCTTTTCAGTATCGACACAGATTGCCTGAATAACACACAAGAATATAGTAGGGGAGGATAATCAGAAATAAATCGGTAAGGGAGAGGTGTTAGTCAGCTTCCCAAATGTACAAAAACATCGCCCTTACTCTTCGCGGTGTTTGGATTTGCTTAACACGTCTTCCTCAGCGATTTATTTAGCACATCTCACCTCTGTTTCATCTTGTTTGTTATTGTTTGGCTATCTTAAAACGATATAATGTAAATCACGTAAACCGCATTAAAGACAAAGTTATGGTGTAATGAGGAAAATAATTCGCTGAGTAGGAGGTGCTAAGTAGTGTCTCACGCCTCTTAAAATACGGCACAATCTTCCCCAAGAATAAAATCGCCAGGAGACAGCATGAAATAAACTCAAAGGTCATTCTTTTTTTTTTTCTTTTTTTTTTCCAATTTTATTTTTTGTCCCTACAGTTACTGTTTGGTGATGGAGAGGGACGCCTTCACGTGGTGGCACCTGTATAACCTGGCGCATCCACTGCCCTGTTATACAAATGCCCCTGTACTTCCTGCCCCGCGAAAGGAAGATGGTAAATTGCAGACCGAGAGCAACATCACCTGCAGCGCACCTGGTTCACGTTCGATTGAGCCTAGGACAACAACGACAACTACAACTACAACAACAACAACAACTACTACTACTACTACTACCACTACTGCAGCAACAACAACGAACCAATACGTCATCGTGTTGAAGTGGTTAAGTCCTTCTACAAACACAAAGCCTCACCCAGTCCTAGATCTTGTTTCAATGCAGTGCTTACCTGTTTGTATAAAGAATGTTGCTCCGGGCCAAATCTTCGTCAGGTTAGGAAGCTCTTTGCACCTCTTCCTCTGCGACTTATCTTGCATATTCCACCTTGTTACTGTCTCTCATTAATGTATCTTTTATATAGACACAGATTCCAAAAACACCATGCAAGAGTAAGTTAATATTATACTAGTGAGCTTTATTTTCCACTTCTCTCTCCCAACCCCTGAAGGGAGGGGAGTTGAAACCAGGAGCCCACGCCAAACGAAGACCTGTATGTTAAGGTGATAGAGATTTGCTAGACTAACTTAAGAACAGTTTGAGGTGACACTGTAGTTGAACGAAGGTCTTAGCTATACTCTTTTCACCTTAACTTGGCCTAAAATTGCCATCTGTCCATCTTGATTTCTCAGCTGCAACACTAGGTTAATACAAGACTGTGAAACTAAAAAGAAGAGCTGTAATCTAGAGCTGCAGTATTGTGTGTCACTGAGCTACGTGAAATAAGCTGCAAAAGGACGAAATTTTGGGCCAAGTTAAGTGAAAGGACTCTACCAAGAAGCCTTCGATCAGTGTGATAGCTAAAACCCTTCATCTAGTGGTGCCGAGCAGGGTGAGGGAGTAAACTATAGCCTACGAATTCACTGCAAAAATAAACCGGTAAGGAAGAGCTGCTAGGGAGACTCATTAACCTGCGAAGAAACGGCCCTTTGTTCATAGGGTTTTCATAACATATCATTATATTAGCCACTGTTAACGATGCATGATGAGAGGGAAGTGTTAAATTGACTGCTAAATGCTTCTAATACCAACTAATGTCTTCAGGATTATTTTCTTTTTTTTTTTTTTTAGTTTGCCTTGCTCCCACATCACGATTCTATTTATCTCAGGAAAGACTTGTCGTATAATTAAGATGTAAACAGCCTCCACCTCTCGTACTAAAGGGGTTATTGCTGTTGTTGTGGCCCAAGCCTCATCTAGACGTGGACTCGGTGGTCTGCAGGCTGAGTTTGCTGTTTCTTCTTCTTTTTTTTTTAATCCAAAGAAGAAGGAACCAAAGGTCAGGCCTGAAGACTGTTCCAAGAAAAAATAAAAAACACGATAGAGAGCCAAATTCAAGATCCGTTCATTTCGAGAAGCCTGGACACACTGGGTTTGAAAGCCTGGATATCGTAGGCAGTAGGAAATGCAGACAGAGGGAGATAGTTCCAGAGGTGACCTATAGCATACATGAAGGGCTGGGAGTAACGGTCAACTCTTGCATTAAAGAGTTGGACAGATAAGAGATGGAAGTTTGTTACTAGACGGGTGCTACTCGGTGGAGGGAAGCAAGCAGACAGTTCAGAAGAGCAGTGACCATTGAAGTAGCGATAGGAAAGAGATAAAAACGTAACAGTGCGGCGAAGAGACAGAGGTGGGATAGAAAGGGAGTTACAGAAGTTAAAGGATGTATAATCAGAGCTGCTTGGTTATAGAAAACAGATGAAGGAAACAGATGTAGGAAACAGATAAAGATGCAACAGTGCGGCGAAGAGGCAGAGGTAGGATAAGAATGGAGTTAAAGAAGTTGAAGGATGTATAATCAGAGCTTCTTGGTTATTTCAGTGTTACCGCACGAAGGCCTCCCACTGCATCACCTGAAGGGATTAATGCATGTGTATCTAATCCCTCCAGTTCGAAAACTCTAGTGATGGAAACAAGTAAAAAAGATAAGGAGTTAAAATCCGAATACTGGTCCACTTTGATGTCCCAGGTTCGTGTGTGCGTGAACCCAGTGGACCGCAGTGTTGCCTGGCTCCATCGGTCCACTTTCCTCTTTTCGGGAGATAAGGAGTTGAAGGACAATATAACCGAGCATAGGAGCTGCCCTGTTATATCGGTGTTACCGCGTGAAGGCCTCCCTCTCCAGCATTACAGGTCCACTTAAATCTTGTTATTAGTCACAGAAACAGTCCCCATTCTTAAGTGTAATAGTTCCTGGAGCGAAAAGTGAATTGCATGTATACTTGTTTTACTTTATTTACATTAACTTGGTGCTCGTCTTTTTGAAGCTTATTTTTCGTAGTTCAGTGGCAGACTAAGACAGTACGGCAGACTAGACGATACAGCAGACTAAGACGATACAGCAGACTCAGACGATACAGCAGACTAAGACGATACAGCAGACTAAGATAATACAGCAGACTAGACGATACAGCAGACTAGACGATACAGCAGACTAGACGATACAGCAGACTAAGACGATACAGCAGACTAGACGATACAGCAGACTAGACGATACAGCAGACTAAGACAATACAGCAGACTAAGATAATACAGCAGACTCAGACGATACAGCAGACTCAGACGATACAGCACACTAAGAATATACAGCCGAATAAGACGATACAGCAGACTAGACGATACAGCAGACAAAGACGATACAGCAGACAAAGACGATACAGCAGACTAGACGATACAGCAGACTAGACGATACAGCAGACTAGACGATACAGCAGACAAAGACGATACAGCAGACAAAGACGATACAGCAGACTAAGACGATACAGCAGACAAAGACGATACAGCAGACAAAGACGATACAGCAGACTAAGACAATACAGCAGACTCAGACGATACAGCAGCTCTACACCCTTTTAATATGAAGAGACTATAGCATCGCTGACTTCAAATATATCTGTTGTTTCAGCGCCTTATCCTTGACACTCCCAGGCTCCTACGATGCCGTCTCAGCTGAATGAAAGCGTGTGAGGTTTTCAGGAATAGTGTCCTAGAGTTGTGCCGACCGTGAGGGAGATGATGATGACAATATTAACATCTCATGCTTCAACAGTCCCACTCTTGTCTGGTGCTAAATAGATTCAAACCTTTATTCCTTGTGAGAGACAGTTCCCTACACGGTCTATGCACTGTACTGTACCACGGCCCCACATATGCAGTTGCTTACCTGTGGTCGACGGGTGTGCTTGGCCAAACAAACCAGGGAGAAGCAACAAACACAACCTTCATTCCGATACTGTATTTTTTATCATAGTCAGGCCACCAACGAACAATTTTTCTTTAACACTGAGAGGACCACTACAGGGGAGGGGGTCAATGAAGTCTATGTATAATCTAATCCAGCTCAAAGTCTACCCAAAGCTCAATAAAATAATTTAGTCATGGCAAGAATAGAACATCAAATTCATCATCCGAACTAGGCAGGTAAAACACTAGAGAAAACGGGGGCCATGGAAGGGGTAACTTATTTACTGTGAGAATTCCAGATAAGGATGAATAAATTATTTGTCGGTTTCAACGCAAGACACGTCATTGCGCTGAAACAGGTCCACCTTCGTCTGTAACTCTCTCTCTCCCTCTCTCTCTCTCTCTCTCTCTCTCACACACACACACACACACACACACACACACACACACACACACTCCACCTTAATGAACTTTGTCTCAGATCTCACTGGTTGCAAACTTGTCTATCTAAACTGAAGAAATTTTTTTGATATTATTTTTTTAGTTCTTGCCATCTCAGGAAAATTTTCACTCAGCTTTGGAGAGACATTTAAATCTAGAAATATTAGAGTTAGCTTAAATTTACTCTCTCACCATCAAAATAAATTCATCAGTCAGTTCCAAATATATATCAGCAAAGCACTTCATTCCGGACTGAACTTGTCTTTGAACCCCAGCTCCTCAGAAGGTGAACCCAGTAGACTGCAGGCTGAAGTTGCCGTTCTCTAGTCGACATACTCCTTTTGGGTGATAGGGTGGGCGATGATGAGCTATCGTGTGGCCGGGCAGGGAAGTCACAGGGTTATATTGGGGCCACCACGTGAAGGCACCTCTCCCTTACACCTGTACAGGGGGTAGTGCTAGTTAATTGCAAAAACACCTGTGGCACCTGTCCATATATTAACTCCTTGTATCAGGGCTCTCTCTTGCTGCCTTCAGACGATTTCATTCATCTGGGCGAAGTATTTTGGTACAGGAGGGGTTTGGGGAAGCTAGCGAGGGGGTTGAGGAAGGCGAAATGTAAATCCAGCAGGGAAGGTTTATCTAAGGCTGAGTAAAATCGTCCTGTTGTGCGTCGAATGAAACTGTTAAGAGGCTCGTGTTCTGAGTGGCTTGGATGATTACGTAACACCTCTTCCGTAGTGAATTATTCTGCACAGTCCACCTCAGTAGCTTGTTGTGTGGTACTGAGTCTGGCTTTGTCGATGGTGAAGTGATATAAGTAGCAAACAAGAAAGTGTCAAGATGTAATAGGCAATGTAATAAGCAATGTAATAAGCAATGTAATAAGCAATGTAATAAGTAAAGTAATTGTTAAGATGTAATACGCAATGTCATAAGCAAGGTAAGTCGCTAAGGAAAAGGTGATACGGAACTTCTTACGCCACTGAGAAATGGACC
Source organism: Coenobita brevimanus (assembly GCF_032717465.1). Taxonomy (NCBI): domain Eukaryota; kingdom Metazoa; phylum Arthropoda; class Malacostraca; order Decapoda; family Coenobitidae; genus Coenobita; species Coenobita brevimanus. The sequence continues at coordinate 53,586,501 of NC_136999.1, read as the reverse complement.
CACATTTACATATCCTCTCTTAGCTGTTTTGGAAATCACGAGAAAAATATATATAAAAATATATATATAACAAGTACAGTACCTGAAAAAAATATATATAAATAAAAAAAACTCGCCATGCAGCTCATTTTCGTACTGCCTCTCATGATGCAACATATCTTATTCTTAACTTAAAACTGGTTGTGGCTGGACACTCCTAGAATAAAACATTTCTAAGCACTATGATGTTTCCTTGGTTCCTACAGTAACATCTTTCTGACAGTGCGGTGGTGGTGGTGGTGGTGGTGGGGGTGTTTGTGTGGTGGTGGTGGTGGGGTGGTGGTTGGATGGGGATGGTGGTGGCAGGGTGGTGTCTGTGTGGTTGTGGGGAGGGTGGTGTCTGTATGGTGGTGGTGGTGGTAGTGTCTGTGTGGTGTGGTGTTAGTGTCTGTGTGGTGGTGGTGGTAGTGTCTGTGTGGTGGTGGGGGTGTCTGTGTGGTGGTGGTGGGATGGGGATGGTGGTGGCGGGGTGGTGTCTGTGTGGTGGTGGTGGTGGTGTCTGTGTGGTTGTGGTGAGGGTGGTGTCTGTATGGTGGTGGTGGTGGTAGTGTCTGTGTGGTGTGGTGGTAGTGTCTGTGTGGTGGTGGTGGTAGTGTCTGTGTGGTGGTGGTGGTGGTGTCTGTGTAGTGGTGGTGTCTGTGTGGTGGTGGTGGGGGTGGTGTCTGTGTGGTGGTGGTGAGGGTGGTGTCTGTGTGGTGGTGGTGAGGGTGGTGTCTGTGTGGTGGGGGTGATGTCTGTGTGGTGGTGGTGGTGTCTGTGTAGTGGTGGTGTCTGTGTGGTGGTGGTGAGGGTGGTGTCTGTGTGGCGGTGGTAGTGTCTGTGTGGTGGTGGTGGTGTCTGTGTGGTGGTGGTAGTGTCTGTGTGGTGGTGGTGGTGTCTGTGTAGTGGTGGTGTCTGTGTGGTGGTGGTGAGGGTGGTGTCTGTGTGGTGGTGGTGAGGGTGGTGTCTGTGTGGTGGTGGTGGTGGGGGTGATGTCTGTGTGGTGGTGGTGGTGGTGGTGGTGGTGTCTGTGTGGTGGTGGTGGTGGTGGTGGTGTCTGTGTGGTGGTGGTGGTGGTGGTGGTGTCTGTGTGGTGGTGGTGGTGGTGGTGGTGTCTGTGTGGTGGTGGTGAGGGTAGTGTCTGTGTGGTGGTGGTGGTGGGGGTGATGTCTGTGTGGTGGTGGTGGTGGTGGTGGTGTCTGTGTGGTGGTGGTGGTGGTGGTGGTGTCTGTGTGGTGGTGGTGGTGGTGGTGGTGTCTGTGTGGTGGTGGTGGTGGTGGTGGTGGTGGTGGTGGTGGTGTCTGTGTGGTGGTGGTGGTGGTGGTGGTGGTGTCTGTGTGGTGGTGGTGGTGGTGGTGGTGGTGTCTGTGTGGTGGTGGTGGTGGTGGTGGTGTCTGTGTGGTGGTGGTGGTGTCTGTGTGGTGGTGGTGGTGGGGGTGATGTCTGTATGATGGTGGTGGTGGTAGTGTCTGTGTGTGGTGGTGGTGGTGGTGGTGTCTGTGTGGTGGTGGTGGTGGTTGTGTCTGTGTGGTGGTGGTGGTGGTGGTGGTGGTGTCTGTGTGGTGGTGGTGGTAGTGTCTGTGTGATGGTGGTGGTGGTGGTGGTGGTAGTGTCTGTGTGGTGGTGGTGGTGGTGGTGGTGGTGGTGGTGGTGTCTGTGTGGTGGTGGTGGTGTCTGTGTGGTGGTGGTGGTGGGGGTGATGTCTGTGTGGTGGTGGTGGTGGTGGTGGTGTCTGTGTGGTGGTGGTGGTGGTGGTGGTGTCTGTGTGGTGGTGGTGGTGGTGGTGGTGGTGTCTGTGTGGTGGTGGTGGTGGTGGTGTCTGTGTGGTGGTGGTGGTGGTGGTAGTGTCTGTGTGGTGGTGGTGGTGGTGGTGGTGTCTGTGTGGTGGTGGTGGTGGTGGTGGTGTCTGTGTGGTGGTGGTGGTGGGGGTGGTGTCTGTGTGATGGTGGTGGTGGTGGTGTCTGTGGTGGTGGTGGTGGTGGTGGTGTCTGTGTGGTGGTGGTGGTGGTGTCTGTGTGGTGGTGGTGGTGGTGGTGTCTGTGGTGGTGGTGGGGGTGTGTGTCTGTATTTTGGTGATGGTGGTAGTGGTGGTAGCTGGTGGTGGTGGTGGTGGTGTCTGTGTGGTGGTGGTGTCTGTGTGGTGGTGGCGGGGGTGGTGTCTGTGCGGTGGTGGTGGTGGTAACTGTGGTGGTTAATGGTGGTAATGGTGGTGGTTGGTGGTACTATCTGCGGTGGTGATATTCCTGTTTGAGATCATGTAACTATCAATATTGGTGTAATTGTCATCATCATCATCATCATCATCATCATCATCCTGTAATAATCTGAGTGTGTGTGTGTGTGTGTGTGTGTGTGTGTGTGTAAAATATGTCCTTAAAATATCGCATATTCTTGAAAGTCAGAGATTGGAAGAACGAGGGGGGGGGAGAGAAAGGAGGGGTTGAAGAGAGAAGGTGAAGGGGAGGGAGGAGGGAGGGGTGTATGGAGGGGAGGAAGGAGGGAGGGGAGGGAGGAGGAAGGAGTGCATGGAGGGGAGGGAGAAGGGAGGGGGATATGGAGGGGAGAGACGAGATAAAGGGGGGTAGGAGGGAGGACGGATGGAGGGGCATGGAGGAAGTAATGGCGGAAAGGAGGGAGGAGTGGAGGGAAGGAGAAAGGCAAGAGATGGAAGAACAAGGAGGAGGAAGGAAGGAGAGGAAATTGAGGAAAAGGAAAAGAATGAAGGAGGGACGGAGGTGAAGGAAAGGAGAGGAAGAGGAAGAAGGGGTGTGAAGGACGGGGGGTGGTGGAAACAGACGAGTTAGTGGGGGGAGGGGGGGAGAACTAGTGGGGGGAAGGGACGGAAGGGGAGGAAAGAATTTGGGGGAGGTGGAATTCGCCGGCTTCTCGTCAGTCTGTCTTGAGCTGTCAGTGGTGAAGGTTCTGTGCGATTTTGGTAAGATATTTTTCCTTTTTCTTCCCATTGCTGGCTTATATGATGATTTTTATCCTAGTTTGTACTGTAAACACTCCTGAGTAGATTTAAAGCTTACTCAGATAATTAGAATAGTAATAATTGACAACAGAAGGGCAACGCAGCTGTGTGGAGAGAGGGGTTTGTGTGTGGAGTTTGGGGTGAGGTGAGTGTGCGTGTGATGGAGTTTGGGGTGTGGTGAGTGTGCGTGTGCGTGGAGTTTGGGGTGGGGTGCATGTGCGTGTGGTGGAGTTTGGGGTGTAGGTGTGTGTGAAGACTGGGGTGGGGTGCCTTTTTCAGTTCGTCGATGGCCAAGTGTAGTCAGAGTGGGAGGGTAATATTGTCTATAGCCCTTTCACAGTAACGTAGGAGAGATTTTTATTTTTTCGTAACTTATTTCACATAACTCACCGGAAGAAAGACAGTGGTATGGCTCTACATTCTTCCTATAGCACTTCATGACTAATATCATATTCTAGTATTATTACAACTCTGCATTCAAGGTGGAGAGATGGCAATTTTAGGCCGAGGTAAAGTAAAAGCAATGTGGTAACAAAGGTCTCATCCCTAACTCATAACTACGGTTCATCAAAGTCCATGTAATATAGTTGCATTTTTTTTTTTTTTTGGGGGGGGAGTGACCCATTTTCAGAAAAACTGGCCATAGATCTAAAAGCAACAACTTCGAATACTTGGCTGTAACGAACGTACTAGAATATCATCCTATGTTCTTCACTTTAGCTTAGTCTAAAATATCTCAGCAATTTGAATTTTGTGTAATAACAGTACACCCCAAAAAGTATCTTTACATCTGCGTGAAACCATTACACGTACGAAAGATCTGATATGCTCACGAGGCCATCCTCATACAGGTATTCCTGCTTGTCTATGATGCGGCTTCACCTGCTCGAATCAAATGATGGGAGCTGAAATGAGGCAGTAATATACTGCCACAGGAATGCAATATGGGACTTAGTCAGAACCTTGTGTATCGGTGTTTTGACACTCTAGTATTATCTTATGAATGATATAATCATGCTGTCATAATTATCACGTTTAAATTTTTGTAGGTACTGAGATCACGTCAGGAGTAACACTTCAACTCTGACAGGAACATAAATCCTGATGTCTGGAAACAAATGAGATATACAGTACACCCAGTAAGTCATAAATACCCTATTCCTGGTGATTAACAATCCCACAATGCAGCACCAGTACAAATATCAAATACAATACCCGATTGAAAACATATTCCCTTTTCTAGGTCTAATTCGTTCATGCATAATTCTACATTAGTCCTACGTGGCAGCTCTCCCAGTCACGCTTAGCAACCCTAATGAAAAAGCTGGAACGTTAAGTGTGTAACTCATCGTTCGTTCGTTCGTTTAAAGATTTCCTGCACCTGTAGTGCAGGCCGGGCCATACATTAGGCCGGTCAGTGGGGTATGGGCTGACTTAAACAACAGTAAGGGGGAAGACAGGGCCTGGGGATTGCCCAGCACACACGCCCTGTCTTCTGGCTGGCTTTGTGGTGTGCGTAACTCATCGGACACCCCTGTAAATATAGTTTTTGGACTGTGTACCTGAACACTAGAATATGATCACGGTGTGTGTGAAGAGGAAAACTTGCTGTAGCATTATCTTGTTCTGCCACTGAATTGTGTGAAATGGACTGCCTAAGGCAAAATGTAGGGCAAGTAGACGGTAGAGTACTAGTGATATTTACTGTATAATTGCCTACTCTAAATGTAAATTATTTGTACTATATTTCTGCTCTCATTTCAGTGGTGTTCCTATGGTGACCCTGGGTTCGTGTGGGTGAAAAATGAAGTAACGAGATAGCGTGGTTCCAGAGACAGGGCACCGCGATTCTGGTTCAAGAGGAGCGATGGGAGACACCCTGGAGAACTCAGGTAGCGAGGGACTGGTTGGAGGAGAGTGGCAGAAGTTTGTCCAGATAAGTACAGTGCCGTAATTTTTAGCCTGGTAACACCCCTTAACATTGTCAGCTGTTAGTGTAGTCAGGTAATAATGGAAGACTGAAGTGACCAAGTACTCATTCCTACATTATAACCAAGGATGAAATGGAGTGGAGAGATGGGAAAGGAGGGTGTGAGTTGGAGGGAGAGCAGCCAAATGGTGGAGGACTGGGCGATGTACAAGCAATTTGTAGCCACCCCCTACGACATTAAGGCGTCTGGCGGTAGATAGATAATTGAATTCAAGCAACCATACAATACTGATGTGGGAGTATTAGTTTTGTCCAACAGAAACGACTGTTTATATTAAGCAAGGAGACTCATTCCTACCTCCATAACTATAAATAATGAAATTTTGTGTAGTCAGTGCTGAAGTGGTGGAAGTGACCAGTTCCATCAAGTAAGAATTCTCTAGTAGTATAATTTTTCTCATAATTAAGAAACTGAAATGAAGTGGAGGTACTTTACAGACTTATTTTGTTAGTTTTGCCCTTTCGTAGTTTAATATAGCTTAATGCTAGACTGTTATTACCTTGTCTATACACCTTTGCTATTGCACTTCTTTGAGGAGCATAGTTAATCTCATTTATTTAGATACTGATGTTAGAGCAAGTTAAGAGTATACAGTAGACTGTGAAAGAAATATTAGAGAACGATTGTGATTGAGACTTTGAGACCTAACTGTTTTATCCAGTGTTGGTGATGGCAGAGATAAAATAAATCTGTAGGTGCAGGAATAGGAGTTTGATGTGGCCCATTTCACTGTGCATGTGAAGAGGATGGAGGTAAACAGTGGAGGGTGAGAGGTGTGAATGTTGAGGGTACAGTTGAGAGGGAGGGGTAGACCGAGATGGTTTGGGAATGTGGAGAGGGTGGAGGATGACAACTAGGTGCAGAGTGTGGGAGGAGTGAATGTTGAGGGTTAAAAAGAAGACTGACTACGGGCAGATTGGTATGGTTTGCGAAGGAAGGATGGGACCTGAATGTGTTAGTGTTGTAATGAGATGGGGTAGATTGAGGTGGTTTGGAAATGTGGTGAGGATGGAGGATGACAACTGGGTACAGAGGGTGAGATGTGAACTTTGAGAGAGTTGTGAGAGACTGAAAGACCTGGGGTGGTAATAGTGTGAAGAGAAGCTGTTGATCAACCAGCTTGGAGAGCTGCAATTACGTGACCTAGGCCGATGTGTGTTGGCATCTTGGAGGCTTTATAAATGAACAAATGAAGGAAATGTTGGGTAATTCTCCCTCTTCTTCTGAGCCGTGCATCATTACTGGGTAAAGAGGCTGAGATGCTAGAGATATATTTACTCCCATAATTGTGTTTTTCCTTGCTTTCTGCATCCTGTCTCACCCAATCATTGGGTGGAAAAGATTGAGGTGAAGGAAAATTGTCTGTAACTAAATTGTCCACTTTGCATTAGCTCAACTTGAATAGGGAAGTAGCATTATACTTAAAGAATAGATGCACTAGTTACTATGCATATTTTGGTATGAATAACATTCACTGAGAAAAATTAATTTACAAGAGCCATTAATTTAGTTGTGGGTTCATGCTTAACAGTACGTGAACCTGGGAGACTTGAGGCAGAAATCACCCTTCTGCAGTCCACCATCCTTCTTTTGAGAGAGACCTACCTGTATGGCAAAGAAAATTAACTTATTCCTAGCGATGGATGGGTTAGATATAGCCTTCATTTAGGTACTTCAGCATAAGATTTAACTAGTGTTGAGGTAGCACTGTCATTGTAGTTAAGGGGTTAATGAGATCTAAAGCATATTTGTACTTTAGGACAGTTGGAGGGGAGGGGCAGCTTGATGGCAGAGGAGGCCACCCCTGCTGGGATGGTGTTTGGTGATAGACATCCACCACCATCTTTGATATGGGGAAGCGAGTCATCTGGATACTAAAAAGGTGAGCACTCTTAAATGTGTAAGTTACTTAATCATTTAGATGCCAGTCAATTGAAATAAGCATTGAGTGTACATTACCTGTATAGTTTTCGTTAAATCTTGCCATGGTACTAGCTTTTGCTAAGTGACCACTGGCTGCAAAACTTTACTCAGTAGGTGCTGAAAGTCAGAATGCGTCAAAGCCTAGAGTTAAATAACTTAGAAAGGTAAATTTGCAAGTATTGCTTATATTTATATACACGGACGTGCTAAATGGAAACATGTACGGTTGGTGTGTAGTAGTTAAATAAGCCTGACAACCATATATCTAGAAATTATCATTTTCACCCATTCCACTTTGTGTTGCATTCTTAATTTTTCTATATGCTTTTAATAAGCTTTGGAGACTTGGAACAAGAAGTTGGAGACATTATTACCCTTTCGCTAAAGAAAATATCCCTTAGGCTGGATAAAATCACTGGGTGTTCGCAGGAGTGAATCAGAACAGGTGACAGGTTTCTGTGGATTAAAATAGTCGGCTTGAAACCCTTGTATTTGAAAGGAACAGCAGTGTTTTGATAGGAAAGCCATGTAATTTTATGATTTTCTAAGCTACACTGGTACCTTGTGACTAAGATTTAGTTTTTATGCTAATTTTAGACTTCTCTTTACCATACACCTTTAAAATGGAAGACATGTAGCCTTTATCGACTGTCAGAGCCGTATATCCTCCCTAAATTGTAAAATGCATGGTGGCTGCAAGAATAAAACCAAAAATAAATCACTGAGGAAGAGGTGCAACGGGAGCTCTGAAATTAGAGGTATATTTGAACTCGTCCCTAGACCCATCTGAAATTTGAGGTAGGTGGATTGCAAGCTTAAGTTTCCTGTGACTGATTTTCCTCCTGCCTATGACTGTTTTGCTCCTGCCTGTGACTGTTTTGCTCCTGCCTGTGACTGTCTTTCCTCTTGCCTGTGACTGTCTTTCCTCTTGCCTGTGACTGTCTTTCCTCTTGCCTGTGACTGTCTTTCCTCTTGCCTGTGACTGTCTTTCCTCTTGCCTGTGACTGTCTTTCCTCTTGCCTGTGACTGTCTTTCCTCCTGCCTGTGACTGTCTTTCCTCCTGCCTGTGACTGTCTTTCCTCTTGCCTGTGACTGTCTTTCCTCCTGCCTGTGACTGTCTTTCCTCCTGCCTGTGACTGTCTTTCCTCCTGCCTGTGACTGGTTTTCCTCCTGCCTGTGACTGGTTTCCCCCCTGCCTGTGACTGGTTTCCCCCCTGCCTGTGACTGGTTTTCCTCCTGCCTGTGACTGGTTTCCCCCCTGCCTGTGACTGGTTTTCCCCCTGCCTGTGACTGGTTTTCCCCCTGCCTGTGACTGTTCTTCCTCGTGCCTGTGACTGTTTCCCGTTATCAGTGACTGTGAATAATCGTTTCCTTTTGCCAGTGACGGTCTTTAAATGCAGTGTCCAGGCATCTTTTAATGGATGGATCTTGTCTTTTCATTTTTTGTCTGGAATTATTGTTTTGCCGTGTTCTAGTTTCCTCATGTAATCCAAACTTTATAATGCGGTTTCTAGGAGTTTCATTTTTATTTTGAACACATCTAGAAATATTCATAGCAATAGATAATAAAGCACACAGGTAGTAAGGTGGATTATCTATAGGTGTATTAGCAATGTTTACAGTTTTGCCTTCCTTTAAAAAATCTTGACAACTCTAACCTTTGTACAAGACTTAATTTGGCTATCATCTTCGTCATTTAGTGGGTTGTGGTGCTCCCTTTGGCTGTTTGAAATCTGTTTGGTGGCTTATTGTATATTATTTACTGTAGATTCCTGGTGGATTAGTGGGTTAAGGTGGTCCAGCCAGATGTGCTTTGGGATATTAGGTCTTTTTAAGGTATGGAACTGAAACGGATATTCAGAGGATTCAGTTGGCAGGTGTTTGAATGTTAGGTGTGTTAGTGTGTGTTTTGATTAGGTTAGTGTGTAGGTGCCTGGTGGTTCATTGGGTTTGGGTGCCTGGTGGTTTATTGGGTTTGGGTGCCTGGTGGTTTATTGGGTTTGGGTGCCTGGTGGTTTATTGGGTTTGGGTGCCTGGTGGTTTATTGGGTTTAGGTTCCTGGTGGTTCATTGGGTCTGGGTGCCTGGAAGTTTATTGGGTTTGGGTGCCTGGTGGTTCATTGGGTTTGGGTGCCTGGTGGTTCACTGGGTTTGGGTACCTGGTGGTTCATTGGGTTTGGGTGCCTGGTGGTTCATTGGGTTTGGGTGCCTGGTGGTTCACCGGGTTTGGGTGCCTGGTGGTTCACCGGGTTTGGGTGCCTGGTGGTTCATTGGGTTTGGGTGCCTGGTGGTCTAGTGGGTCTTGGTGCCTGGTGACCTAGAGGGTTTGGGTGCCTGGTGGACATGTGTTTAGTGCTTGGTAGTTCAGTGGGTTTGGATGCCTGGTACCTCTGCAAATACAGCTTATTTTTTTCAGTCTTGGAAGTGGTTCAGTTCCATCAGATGAAAACAAACCAGATAATGTTTTTTTTTCTACATTTGCAGGAGGTAAGTTGACTCCTAACAAGATGGTTGAAGATGGTAACGAGACAGCAAGATCAACCAGCTGTGTACAGGAAAACGAATTATGTCCCAAGAAGAATGGTAATGTGTTAAAACTGCATCTCTTTTTGCTTTAACTTGGCCTAAAAATACCATGCTAGTCACGAAGAACTGTGATAAGGATTTAACATTGGCCTAAAATTGCCATCCATGAATTTTGTTTAGCTGTGACAGTAAACGTGAATTAATGATGCTAGTCACCAAGAAGTGCTGTGGAATGGATGTAGTGCTGTTGCTGTCTTTATTTAATTATTTATTTTGCTACTAAACTAAGCAAGGTGGCATAGGATAATTTTTGGCCAAGTCAAGGTGAAAAACTATAGTTGTATGTACAAAAAGTCCTCGTTTGTGCTAGTCACGAAGAAGTGTTGTAGAAAGTTAAAAAAGAATTGTTGTATATACAGAGTCCTCGTTTACCTGCTCTTGATTTTGTATTAATCCCAGTAGCTTATCCATTTTGTCCTCAGGTTTGTTTATATGCTAAGCCATGACGTGCTGAGTTAGTCCCCAGGCTTATCTGAACAAGAACATGGTGGTCTGCAGGCTGACGTTGTCCTTGACCTGTAGTCCACCATTAGCCGTTGAAAGGATAGGGTATAGGACTGGTAGCCAAGGAGGCAACCCACGCCAGTGCCTGTGAAGTGGGTTAATATGACTAGTAACCATCGAGACTCGTGTAGTTCACCATTATGCGTAGGGAGGATATTGAGAGAATTAAGAGATTTCATTGAATGGGTTTGTGAATTGAGGGAATAGTTGATCAACCCCAGTCTGTCAGGCCAAGCAGACCCATAACCACAGGCAACAGCCTCTTGCAGGGCCACTCCACACATTGACTCAATGTTACCTTGCGGCTGACAGTGCCCTACAACACCGAGGCTTTGGGAAAAGTGTAGAGGTTTGGCTCCTGGATGGATGCCGCATATGCGCTTCTCCACCCAGCTAACGGGGGCACCATAGGAGGCTCCACATCACCCTGTTTTTTGGTTATTTGGTTACCACCCAGTATTGCAAATGGTTTTCTGAGTTTCAGGAAACCATTAGGCTTGGCACAGCATAGAACCACCCAAGCGAAAGAAAAATAATCACAAGAAGGAAAGGAAGAAGTAGGAAGAGTGGAGGGCAGACACCGAAATATTGTGATTGAGATCATGGAAGAAATAGGCAGTACTATAGCAAGTGAGTGGATGATGTTTGCCACCACCTACCACCTGAGGGACTAGTAACCAAGGAGACTTATAAAAACAACCCTCTCCTGTGCCTATAGTTTTATTGCCATACCACGTTATGAGTAACCAAGGAGACTGTGCCACCTCATGAAGGCAGCCCTCTCGATTGCATATAAGGTTTCATTATTATTGCATGTATTCAAACCTGACAGATCATTATTCCCTTTTGTCTCACTTGCCGGCAGTGTGTAGGGAGATTGGAGGGTTGATATGACGAAATAAATATGCAGGACTGGTGGTAGTACTGTCAAAGCAGTGTGTGTGTGGCCATGTGAAGCTTACCACAAGGGTTTGGGAAGTAACTCCATCTTGCGCGGTGTTTTGTGACAAGTGGAAATTAGAGGTAGAATTAGTGCAATTGGGGGTACTGGAATTAGAGACAAACAGCGAGAGAATTACTTGTGTGGAGGGTGGGAGAGCGTGTTGAGTTTGTCAGGTGTGAAAGGATTGATCTTCCTGGTGAGTCTCTTCAGTGTATGGAAGTTGTGTTATTTGAGGGACATGTGCTGGAGGTGTGACTGGAGGGCTAGGGTAAGGAGAGGCTGGAGCCAGTTCAGGAAGCTGTTGCCTCTCCTGACATTGAGAGGGCTCTTCCTCTTTGCTAAGGGATCTTTGTATGAGGCATGTGTTAGGAGGGTAATGCTGTATGATAGATTTGGGCAGTAAAGGAAGAGGATATAATTAGGCTGAAATGTATAGAAATTAAAATTATTAGATGGGTGTGAAGTGCGTCCTTCAATGAGAGGCCTGGGGAGGAGAGTTAGGATTGTGATTGAAGGGTTGAGAGGACAGATGGGACTTGAATGTACTGGTGCTATGATGAGGTGTACATTGAGATGGTTTTGGCATGTGGAGAGGATGAAGGTTGATAATTGGGTGTGGAGGGTGGGAGGTGTGAATTTTGTGGGTGGAGTTGAGAGGCAGACCAAAAAAAAGACTGGGATGAAGTCATTAAGACCTCAGGGATAAGGGACTGAATAGGGGGCCTGCCAGAGATCGGGCAGTGCGGAGAGCTGCCATTAGGTGACCAAGGCAGATCTATGCAAGCATATTAGAGCCTTGGAGACTATATAAATGATGCGAAACTAAGAGAAGTAACCAAGGACGAAAATTAGTACCTCATAACTGTGGATCATCTAACCATGCAAGCACTTTTTTTCCCAGTTCTGTCAGTTGAAAAGGCTGTACCTAAAAAGCTTATTAAGCAGACTACAATATTTTCATTACCAGTTGTATGGAGGGAACACTACTATATAGGATGTACCTGTAACTTCAAACGAGGACATATGTATATGCACCGTCTATGTATTTGTGGATGTGGGAGCATCTCTTGGCCATTCAGTCAGACCCTTTGATTTTTCAGCACTTTTTCACATACGTAGAGCTTAGTATAATGCGGCCCTCATGATCCCACATCCATTACTTATATATTTTTTATGACCATAAAATATTTTCTATATTCCAAAAAATGACTGTTTTATTATAAATGTTTTAAAATCTTATCTAGGGGAGTACGCATTTTCCGCCTTTAAAACTTTGTGATATGAAAAACTTTATTTTGACAAGTCAGTCGTAGAATTTGATATTTTTAAGGTAGTGAAATTAATCGTGCTTTTTAAAATCTTACGTCATTTGCTTTGCCAATCAGGAAGTATTATTGCGACTCAAAGTACTAAACGCATAACCCAAGACCTGTAGCTAAAAAAAAAAATTCCTTGCTCCCATTGCAGACAAAGTTTTTTTTTCAAACTTTTCGACATTTTTGCCCAGTGGCACATAGTAATGCAGTGTGCCAGTTTTTATTCCCTCTGACTACAACTGTTGCATCTTTATCTAATTTCTATTACCACGCCAATGGTCACTGCTCCTCTGAACTGACCGCTTGCTTCCCTCCACCACTCTGGCGGGTGCATAGCATTCGCCTGGCAGCAAACTCTCGTCCCTTTTCTGTCCAACTCCCTAATGCTCTATAAGACAAAAGATAACCGCTACTCCTAGTCCTTCACGTATGCAACAGGTCAGCTCTGGAACTACCTTCCTCCTCATTTCCTATTGCCTATGACCCTCCAGTCTTTTAAACGCTTTGTGTCTCTCAAAATTAACGGATCCTGAATTTGACTCTTAGCTGTTTATTTTTTGTTGGAGGGAAAAATATTTCAGGCTTGGCAGGATTTGGTTTCTTCTTCCATGCATAAAAAAAAAAAATTGTCGTTCTGAGAGCAACATTACCTTAGAATTTGCTGCTATAGTGTTCATCTATCATACTGGACAAAATGAAAGACCAGTTGCCTGGGTATGAAATGGCTGGGTAGGCCAGGAATAGCATATTTATATATAGTATTAATTGCCTACTTACACCTCAGCATGAGCGATAAATTTAAACTCCAGGCCGTCTCGGTTAAGATGCGAGTCTCTGGTTATTATATGATCAAGAAATTAATAAAGGCTGTAAACTGTAGAAGGCTGTTCATAGGAGCATAAGGTAACCATTACTTTTTTTTTTTTTTTCGAATTTATTATAAGGGAACAAAGTCTTAAAGGCGAGAAATGTTACTTCACAACTTGTAGAATATACTGCATATAACTTGGGGCCTTATTTATTATTACTGGAGTTGATTTTTGTTTTTTGTTTTTTTTTAGGAAGATCTGTTATTCGTAGATTTATTATACCTGCATTTCACATCTTAGTCTAGTCAGAAATAGGTCATCCTGTTGTCTTTCGCTCCAAAAATTAGAATTGGGAGACCGAGGATGATATGGAGGGATGAAGTAGAGATGATGGAGTATGAAAGAAGTAACTAGGAGAGTGTATGAGTGAGGTGGAGGGGCAGACTGAGGATGAGGTAGAGGGATAAAGTAGAGGTATAGGTGAGAGGATGGTGTAAGTTTGGAGAGAGAGACTAGGAGTGTGTGAGTGACTTGGTGAGGGAAGAGGCGGGGGAGACTGAGGGATGGAGAGATATATGAGAGGGGGGTGTAAATTGGGGAATAGGATATTAACTAAAAGAGTGTATGCGAAATGGAGGGATGGGGTGGAGAGGAGTATGACGGGGGAGGGGGGTGTAAGTTTGGGGAATGGAGAGTAGGGGACTGAGTGTGTGTGACTGAGGTGGAGGGGGGGGGGGAACTGAGGATGTGATGGAGGGATGTAGTGGGGAGGTATATGAGAGAGGGGGTGTAAGTTGGAGGGAGGGCAGCGAAATGGCAAGGAACAGGGAGGCAATTTGCACCCCTACAGGATTAGTGAATCTGGCTATAGGTAGAGATAGATAGCTTGTCCACACCTTCACATTTTCGGTTATAGTAATGTGGCCTTGAGTTAGATATTTTAAAAGATTTGTTTGCTAAGATTATATTAGGAACACTGAACGTAGGCCAAAATTTTAACCCTTCCAGCCTGAATTGTGAGTTGTAATAGTCTTAAAACATGATGCTCGTCACAAACTCTGTGGAAAGGAATTGTCACAGCATTGTCTTTCTATGCCCCAAGTTCTGACAGCTGGAAAAGAATGAAAAATTGGGCCAAGTTACAGTGAAGAGTATAAAATTATTAGGTTCAGTGCAATGTGATTTTGTTGATGGATATTTAACATGCATCACAACCAGTGCATGTTTGTATCTTTGAACCCCTT
>NC_136999.1:53367194-53564694 GCF_032717465.1 Coenobita brevimanus | reverse complement strand
AAGATGAATCAGCAATTTACAGGAATATATATCGATTGTTAAATGAGGAATTAATTTTTGCTGGCATTATGCACAAATGAAACTCACGATTTTCACATGCTCAGTTTGTAATAGTGTCGAAAATGTGCCACTAGCTCTCAGATGAATGTGTTTAAATATATTTCAATCTTATGCATATATAAACTGAGGTTCTGGAGTAACTTTGAAATTTAGTGCACAGGATAGGCCTGTAGAAGAAGTTCGGTATTTTTGCACAGCTCTTATTTTATCATTAGTAAACGTTTCAACATGCTTGCCTTGGTCACCTAACGGCTGCTCGATCTCTGGCAGCCTCCCTATTCAGCTCCTTATCCCTGAGGTCACACAGTATGATCTCATCCGGGTCTTTTTCGGTTTGCCACTCACATACCCTACCCCCGACATTCACACTTCTCACCCAGCTGTTATAAAAATGTGCTGGGGAGACACCTTCATGTGGTGGCACTGATATAACCAAGCCATGTCAGGTGAAAAGGGCCAAACACTCACTCACTGACCATTTAAGCTTCTGGAATCCTAACTACCTCACATTTTTCTCTACATAAGTGCTTCATAATTATTAATTCCATGACTTCCCTCATTCCAGGCCAGCACCAATGCAATAATAACTGGTGTTCTCAATTCAAAAGATCCCTCATGGCTAAACAAACAGACATAAGACAACCAAGGGACTCTAAATCCAGAAAAACACAAACATGTAAACATCGTAAACAACCACAACACCCCAATGGGACCTTCGCACAGACTAATGAGGTTGCCTACCCCCCAGCCTTACTATGTATCTTCACAGTAAGTTAGATCATTTTTATCTGACAGAACTGGACCAATCCCTTGAAACTTAGTGAACCTTAGTTACGAGACGGGCATAAGTCTTCTTGATTACTAGTTAAACTGACCCTCCAGTCTGCCTCCATTTTGTCAGGGGGAAATAAAAGCATTAAGGCCATTCAAATCACCAAGGAAGTTGTAATAGACCTATCACTTGACCACTGACCCAAATTACTTTAAAAGCAACCTCCATCTATATGAAATGTGTGACCATTTTTTGTGTGTTTTATTTTGCACCCCCCCCCCCTTGTCTATCAATATTTAATCCTGTGCATACTAACTACCTGGCCACTACAGCTATTCAAAAACAACAACACTACATGCAGTGCCACAACAACATCCCTCTTCCTCTTCTACCCAACATTACACTTCCCTCTTCTTCCTCTGCCTAATGTAACACACCACACAATTTTCCCACCTACCTAAATAACCTCCATCAAAAAGGGACTGTGTTATGAAAGGCATATGACTGTGGTTGCCATCCTTTTTTTTTTTTTTCAACTTTATTCAGTGGTAGGTGGGGGTGCTCACCATCCACTCACTCGATGCAGTGCTGTTCTCAGGTGTCTGCCCTTTCATCTCCTTCATCCCTCTTTCCTTCCATCCTCTTGTCTGTCTTTCCTTCATTCTTTCCTCGTCCTTCTGCCTACAGGTAGCTTTACACTCCCTCTTCTGTCTTTCTTTCCTTCATTCTTTCCTCTTCCTAATGCCTGTGAGTGACAAGCAAAATGGTTTCCTGTACACCAGGAAACAATTTACTACACTGGGTGGTAACCATATAACCAAATTTTGGCGCCTGGTGGTTTAGTGGGTAATTAGTGCACTCCAATCAGATTGAACTGGTGAAGGTTTATATCCAAGGGATGGTTGGGGTTTATTGCTCACGTAATGCCACTCAGGGATGAGTGAGGCTGGTCACTCACATTTTAAATGTCAGGACCAACTCCCTAGTCCCGGGCTTCTACGCTCCTCATGGGGCAACGTAGGATTGGATGATGGATGGATGGATGGATTCAACTTTATTGATAAAACTTTATTTATAATCATACTTCATACTGTAGAGTAGCTAAAACAAGTATCTGTGCATACTACATGAAATGGAACATGAGAAGCCTGCAAGACTGTTTCTCCCATGGAAAATATAAAAAAATTAAAGCCAAATTCAAGATCCATTCATTTCAAGATGCCTGGACACACTGCGTTTAAGACTGGAGATTTATGGTGAAAATTTCTGAGGCATCCAATCTGCAATACTGTAAACATCTTTATGATATTATTCACACTAATATATTTCACATTGCAATAAACTCATAAAAGCATGATTTTTCATTTCTGTAGTGGCTTGTATCTTCCAGTAAATGGTAACCACTCTCTCCAAACAGTATAGGTATATAATTTCTCTTTGTAGGCATCTGATATGGCATCCAAAGTAAGTGTTTATACTGTGAATTGAGATACTTAAAAACAAACTTGGGATTATGATTCAATTTTTACCTGACATTCAATGTCAAGGCAATTTGTATGCACTAAACCCAGGGCTACTGTATATAAATCAATTAATATATAAGCCAAATTTTTCCTGTGGAAACAACCTTCTTCCTGTACTGAGAGACAGCAATCACATATTGCATTAATCCTATATGGCAATGCTAAACAGAAGTGGGTGAGATCATGCAAATAAACTCTTCCCTGAGATATCACTCAATACATTTAGAATTTTGGAAACACTGACCCCCTCCTGCACAGATACTTGTTTTAGCTACTGTGTAGTCACTACCCAGCAACTACACCCCACCATACACAAAGCTTTAAATACATCTGCTCTCATGCTCCACTTAACACTAAATTTCACAAAGATACATATTTTTTTCTCCTCCCCTAAAACGACCTCCATTCAAAAGGTTGTGCTGTGAAAAGCACATGAAATTTCACAGTACAGGTCATCGGCTCCAGCCATCTGCACTATTCACATTCTGCCAATGACTGTGCTTGTGATCCTTTTTTTTTTTTTATATATATAAATATTTTTTTTTCTACTATTCCAGACTGTACATAGCCACCACCTAGACATACATGGCCACTACAGCCACCCCAAAATCTCCTGCCCAACAGACGCCTTCAAAACTCATCACCAGACATCCACCTTCAGAAACAACCCTACACAGAGAAACACATGTACTGTACACCTATGCTGTCTTTCTCTCCCTCTCTCTCTCTTTTACTTTAACTTGGTCTAAAAATGCCTTATGCTCTTTCATGAATGCTGAGTTGTAAGAATACAGTACAGTACATACTGTATGCACTGAAATATGATGCTTATCATGAAGACATGCTAGGGAAATATATTGAAAACTACACTACACAGTTCTTAAAAAAAATGTTCTCATCCTCCACCCAACACTAAATTTCACAAGGATATATTATAATTCCCCCCCCCCCAAAAAAAAAAAAAAAAAAAAAAAAAAAAAACATTCAAAAGGAACTGTGCTGTGAAAAGTATTTGGTATTTTTTCACAGTACAGATCATTGGCTCCTATCATCTGCATTCCACCAAAGACTGTGGTCATCAACCTCTTATTTATTTATTTATTTACTTATTTTTTCATGCTTTTTATTTCAAACACTACAAAGCCATTATCTACCCACACAAGGCCACTGCAGCCATCAAAAAATGCCCTGCCAAACAGGACCCTTACAGAATTAGCACTTGATACCTACTCTTCTGAAACAACCTTACCCAGAGAAACATAGTACACCTATTCTCTCTCTCTCTCTCTCTCTCTCTCTCCAAAATCACAGACCACCACAACCTACACTACAGACACCAACACCATCATAAACATCTAAAAAGATCTACAAACCAAGAAAGCAACAAGGTCTGAGACATATCAACAGCATATGCAGTGAACAGCTGCAGGAATCCTACTCTTTGTTATAAGCATATATCATTAACTCTTAAAATATATAAACAATTGCCTGTGCTAATACAAACCTTAGCTTTATCAACTATATCCTACTTAATATTGCTTACTACATAGAACACTCTGCTTAACATATTAATGCAGATTTCTGAGCTATCTTGAATCAACAGATCTTAGGAAGGGACATGAGAGGCAAATTTGTTCTTTCACAAGCTTAAAAATGTATAACTATATGGCAAATATTAAACCTGGAAAAGGAACTTGTACTACATGTGTGATTTGAAACTCACACAGTGCTAGAATATGTCAGGCCACTGGGGCAGCACAAGATCGATTCACAATTTAACACAGTTGAAAATGACAAGACAGGGGCACATTATCCCATACAGTTACAAGTAAGAATAGACATGTACAAATAATGGACATACAGTTACGTGGCACAAGAAATAAAACATGTAAAAACACAACTATAGTCAGTCTGTTTTCATCTGACAGAACCAAGCCACTTTCATAACTTCAGTATTAAGTTGTAGGTGTATAAAATTCAATAAGCCTTAGTGATGAGATAAGAATGGAGAAATAGAAGAAGGGAAGGACGGGAAGAAGGAGTATTTGTAAGGAGTGGAAAGGTTACAAGAGGATGAGAAAATGGCAGAGTATAAGAGAGAAGTGGAGGAACGATTGGGCAAATATGAATTGGAGCAGATGGGAGACGTGGAACGTGTGTGCAGGATATTTACAGAAGAAATATATGCAGCATGTGATGTGGTGTGTGGGATGAAGAGAAGACAGAGGGGTGTGCAACGAACAGCGTGGTGGACTGAAGAGGTGAGACAGGCTGTGGCACAAAAGGAGAAAGCATACAATGAATGGATGAGAAATAGGGGCGTGGAAGAAGTTGAGAGGCGGAAGAGAGATTTATATGTAGAAAGAAAGAGAGGGGTGAAAAGATTAGTAAGAGAGAGTAAGAAGACAGCGGATGAGGAATTTGGAAGGAACTTGAGTGTAAAGTGGATGGACTGTAAGAAAATGTTCTGGAAAGAGGTGAAAAGAGTAAGACAGGGTGGAAGTGAAGTTAGCAGGGGAGTGAAAGATAAAAATGGTAGATTACTAGTGGAGAAGGGAGAACAAGTGAGCAGATGGAGAGAACACTTTAAGGAATTGTTGAACATAGAGGATGGAAGTAATGCGAGTATAAGTGGCTGGGGAATGGCTGGGAGAAGGAGGGAGGTGAGAAGACAGGAAGAAATCAGTAGGATAGAAGTTGCGGAAGCAATGAAGAAAGTTAAATTGGGGAAAGCCCCAGGAATTTATGGAGTGTGTGGTGAAATGCTGAAGTATGGGGGAGAGATAGTAGTAGGATGGATGTGGAAAATATGCAGATTGGCCTGGGAGGAAGGTAGAGTCCCAGAGGACTGGAAGTCAAGTATAATTATTCCCTTGTACAAAGGAAAAGGGGAAAAAGAAGTGTGTGGTAATCATAGGGCCATCTGTCTTCTTAGTATAATAGGAAAAGTGTATGGTAGGATACTTATTGACAGAGTTAGAGAAAGAACAGAGAAATTAGTTGGAGAAGAACAGGGAGGCTTTAGGAAGGGAAGAGGTTGAGTAGATCAGCTATTCATTCTTAGATCTTTAGTGGAAAAGTTTCTAGAGAAGTGAAAGAAGTTGTATGCAGCTTTCATGGATTTGGAGAAAGCATATGACAGGGTGGATAGACAAGGATTGTGGAAAGTATTAAGAATATATGGAGTACATGGGAAGTTGTTGAATGCTGTGAAGAGTATGTATGATGGTGCTAAGGCTGCAGTGCGTGTGGATGGTGAACTGAGTGAATTTTTCTCATTGAAAGTTGGGTTGAAACAGGGGTGTGTGTCATGCCTCCATGGTTGTTCAATCTGTACATGGATGGGGTAATGAAAGAGGTACAAGGTGGGGTAGTGGATGTTGGAGTGGCCATGGTGAGAGAGGGTAGTGTTTGGAAACTCCCTGTGCTGTTGTTTGCAGATGATACTGTGTTGTTGAGTGAAGACGAAGGACAGCTGCAAGGCTTGGTGGATGAGTTTGGGAGAGTGTGTAAGAAAAGGAATCTAAAGGTGAATGTAGGGAAGAGTAAAGTGATGGTCTTTGAGAGAGGTGAAGTCAGTGAATGTACAGTGAGGTTGGATGGTGAGGAATTGGAAAATGTGAGTACGTTTAAGTACTTGGGTAGTGTGATAAGTAAGGATGGAAGTTTGGAGGGTGAAGTGCTTGAAAAGGTACAGCAGGGATGAAAGGTTGCTGGTTCCTTGAAAGCAGTGATAAGAAGCAGGGAAGCGAGCATGGAAGTGAAAAAGTTACTACATGACAGTATTCTGATACCAACTCTAACGTATGGAAATGAAGCTTGGACGTTGCTGGAAGGACAAGTCAAGAGTGAGAGCAGTGGAAATGAGTTATTTAAGAGGAGCCTGTGGAGTCATATGGAGAGCCAGGCTGATAAATGAGGATATAAAGCAGCGTTGTGGTGTGGATGTGGATGTGATAGGAAGCGTTAGGAGGAATACACTGAGATGGTTTGGCCATGTGGAGAGGATGGAGGGTGAAAGAATGACGAAGAGAGTGTATGTGAGTGAAGTGGAGGGGAAGGCCGAGGATGAGATGGAGGGATGGGGTGGAGAGGTATATGAGAGAGAGGTGTGTGAGTTGGGAGAGGGGCAGTGAAATGGCGGGGGACAGAGCGACTTAGAGGCGATTTGTTTGTGGCCACCCCGAACGGGATTGAGGCGTCTGGCAATAGATAGATAGAGACAGATAGATAGATGAGGTAAGGATGAGACTCCTTGGTTACTAGGCAAATTAACTCCCCAGTCTGACTGCACATGGCCATGATTCAAGCTAAGAGGTTATGACTCTCTGTCAGTTGAAAGCAAAGTGACTACAGAATATGTCAACAGAAATAAAAAAGCACCCAAAAAACATACCAATATCACAATATAAACAAATGTACAGTTGGACACAGGAAAAAAATATACTGGTATATACAGTATATTAACAAAAAACGTAAACCACAATAATGACAAATGTTGGTATAAATGAAAGGAGAAAAGAAACTCAATAATCTCTTACATAAATGAAGGGAATCAACTGGCAATGTTTAATGAAGAGAATCAACTCAGAATGACAGTTATTCTTGGATATAAATGAAGGGAACAAGGCAAGTTGCTCATTAGTCTGACATAAATGTATGTTAACTGAAGATGCTCGTTAATTTTTATTTTCTCAAGGCCATTCAGGGCAGTATTTTTATTTTTTTTAATGCTGAGAAAGAGAAACTGAAAGCTGCATGAAAAAATAATCAAAAGAGAGCCAAATTCAAGATCTCTTAATTCTGAAAGAAGAAACTGAAAGCTGCATGAAAAAATAATCAAGAGAGAGCCAAATTCAGGATCTCTTAATTCTGAAATTCCCTCACACATTGCATTTAAAAGATTGGAGGTCATAGGCAGAAGGAAATAGACACTGAGGAAGACAGTTTCATAGTTGACATGTTGCCATTTAAAAATCTTCCAAACAAGGACTAGAGGTGCATTTTTCTTCAGCACATTTTTTTTCCTGTGGCAGACTGTGCAGTATATCACTATGACACGATAATAGTAAAAATGCAAAAATAACATCAATACAGGAAAACAGGTATCAAAATATAATACAACAATATCAATAATTCCTGTAGGATGATATATGCAAAACACATATTTTTAATGTTTGGTAAAAAAGCACTATGGCTTTTGCCAGAGAGTCCTTTTATATGCCACATTTATTTATGATCTTTTGGACTGATAATGCATGATGTTGTGGTGGTCCCAGGCTCATTTTAACTACAGTACTAAGAATCACAGTCAATGCGAGAGAAACTAAATACTGGAATATAATTGTTTAGCATCTGTGGCATATAACCAGGACTTACTGCATCTGCTTGTGATGTACAGGCATGTGCAAAAGTATACCAACAATACTCTGCCAGCATTAACTTGTATTTCATATTTATCACTCTTCCCCAAATGATAGGTAAGTAACATTCCTTCTCTTTTTACTGATGCTTGGAACAGACACCTTCATATGGTAATGAACTGATATTGAAGCTGTCAAGTTATACTAACAGCCTTCAGTTTCTTTACAAGTCCCCTAAAGGAGAATGGTGGACTATGAAAGAACAGAAACTTTGGTCTGCAGTCCATACAATAAAAAATATTTCAAACATCTTCCGTTGTTACAGCCGGCAGAGAAGTGTCTACATACTTTTGCTCATTCTCAGGAAAGGAGTCATCGAACATATTTTATAGCCTGTGGCAGCATACTGCTGGCTAGTTGATTCTAACCTTAGTTGCATTACGTGAATCTGGCAATGATGTCTTCTTTCAGTTCAGGTAAAAGCAGGATGTAATGAAATTGGTTGCTTGATCTGACTACTAACCAAAGTAGACATCGCATGACTACACTGAGTGACAAGCAAAGTGTCTTCTTGCTACCCAGGATATAATTTACTACACTTGGTGCTAACATACAACTAGACAGACACATGGTGGTGTAAGAAGTTAGGGCACTCCTGCTGGATATAGCCCCATAAGGTATTACATCAGTCAGTAGGGGAAACAAAAATTTGGTCAATGAATGGGTGGCTGGGAATATGTGGTCCAACATCTCATAGATGTGGACACAGTGTGCAGCGTCCAGCTTGTGATAGCCAGATAAGGGCAATAGCCCATCACTGAAGCATTGCCTGGGTTGTAAAAAATAAAGGAACTAAAGACCTGTGATAGCAACCCCCTAAGAAAGAATGACTCCCTGAAGTCCCCACTAGTAGCAAAAGT
Organism: Coenobita brevimanus; assembly: GCF_032717465.1. Taxonomy (NCBI): domain Eukaryota; kingdom Metazoa; phylum Arthropoda; class Malacostraca; order Decapoda; family Coenobitidae; genus Coenobita; species Coenobita brevimanus. The sequence continues at coordinate 53,556,056 of NC_136999.1, read as the reverse complement.
AACTGGGGCTATGCTATACGGTTTATTGGAAGGGGAAGCCAAACTGCACAATAGCAAGTAATTCAACAAGATTTTTTTCTAGCTTGTTTTTATGATGCAGGTTTTTCATTCATTTACTGCCAGTGTATAACTTTAATCTTCTCAAGCTGATTTGGAGCTTATTTTTTACATGTAGACTTAGTGTTCTAGCTTCCAGCATAAAGCTTTAATAATTTATATATCACTCTGCTGCCTTAGGTCATATACGGCAGTTTTTTCTGCACCACACTTGGTACTAATGTTACTAAAATCTTTCGCACATTTTCAAAAATATGTCCAATTTCTATTTGATGTGAAGAATACTGTACTGTAACTGCTTTTCCTGTCGCACTCGCTTTGATGGATTGATAAGGTTAATTACAGACACGGGGGAATTGACAGGGCCAAGGTTTGTAATCAATGAGCAATGCCGACATCATATAGCGTCAATTTGTGTGGGTGACAAACGGAAAACATAGCAGTGACCTCCAAAAGCTCAGGGAATAATCTCAAATGCAGATAATGCTGAGGGAAATTTAAGTTAAAAATTATATTGGTACAGTAAGTGGAAATTTTTGGAAAATTTATTATCATATTTTGGAGCTTACAGTATACCAGTACAGTATGCTAATTCAGTATGCTGATCTAGTATGCTAATCCAGTAAGGTAATCCGGTATGCTAATCTGAAGTGTATGAACTGAAACAACTGTGCAAATCACAGGCTATAAAAATCTGTCCACTGCACATCTAGTAATACGAGTATACTTTAACGATAAAAATAATGATGCTAATAATCAGTCAATAATCACATGCATAATTCACTGGGATGTCTTTTAGGTGGCATAGGAGGTTTGCAAAGAAATTATGTTGTGTGTTATTATACCACTGAGTTACATGAAAAAAAAAAAAAAAAAAAAAACTGGCCTAAGTTACGGTGCACAGACTATGACAATTGAAAATAAACTAATATAAATAAATAAATCAAGAGGGTGAGCTGGGGGGAGGGTAGTCAATTGGTGGGTGACAGAGTGACTTGGAGGCGTTTTGTTTGCGGCCACCCTTTGCGGGATTAGGGCGTCGGGCTATAGATAGATAGATAGAAGTGCATTATTGTCCTTAAACCCCCAAGAATCACTCCTGGCTGAATAAAACCATCTGATGTTAACTGCAATAAAGACAGCTGCTCTCCCACTTACAAATATTTGAGCTACAAACTGTTGTTGACGAGATTAAAGACTAACTTGAGACTAGCTTGAGATATTATTAGGCCTTGCAGTCAGCATCTTTTCTAATAAGCTGCCAGCCTGTCAGTGCCAGGGATTGGTTCCTGGCACCGCATCATCCTACTGTCATCATCATCGTCATTTAGCAAGTAAAATGAGTACCTAAATTAATTTAACTGGCCTTGTATACCCTAGTGGTGGAATGATCTGGTTATGGAGCCTAGCACTGGTGTTGAGCATAATTATCATCATTAGGCATTATTATTATCATCATCAGCCCTACCTCCTATTCCCACCCAAGAATGGGGTGAGGAATTCTCAATAAAAATTTTGTTAAGTAGGGGAGCAACTGTTAACACACACTGTCCACCTTAACTTGGTTCAGAAGTGATTTGGAAAGGATTAACAGCCACAGTGTTGGTATCCTTGTCTTACTGAGCACTGGGATTAGGCTGTCAAAGGTTTTATCTCTGCCATGTTAAGGTGGATGAACCAAAAAATGTCTAACTCACATTTCAGAAGGGTGGCAGTATAGTAGCAGCAGAAGCAACAACAACAGCAACAGCAGCAGCAGCAACAACAGCAACAGCAGCAGCAGCAACAACAGCAACAGCACCAACAGCAGCACCAACAACCCAAACAGCAGCATCAGCACCACCACCACCATTCCTAGCAGCAGTAGCAGTAACAAGAGCAACAGCAGCAGCAGGAACAGCAGCATGAGTAATAAAAATAGACCCTGAAAATATGGCAAGTTTTAGGAGATATTCTCAGGTCTGTCGATAATTTAACCCTTTGTCTGTGGAGTTCACTACAGATCTTAATTAACTCCTATTGTTTTTAAGTAACCCCTATAGTACTGGTGCTGGAGTGGCACTGATAGGATGGGGGGGCTGCCTGATTATATTAACATTTCTCAATCTTATCCCCATCTCCCAACAGGAGAATAGTGGACTACAGCAGGGTAGCTCTGTCTGCTGTCCACTGGGTAAATGTTCTGATGAGTCTGGGGTTGCAAATACTACAACATCTAGTACACAAGACCTAAGATGAACTGATCTATTTTACATCATTTGTCTGGCTCAACTTCCTGGTTATAGTCCCTCAAGTACTTCCTTCTTCCCAGAAAGGAAGATGGTGGACTGCAGAGCAAGATCATACTACGACTCTGCATTATTTACATAACTCTTAATGACTAACATTAGTCATGTCTTAATTTTTTGTTACATCTCAGCAACTCAGCACCGAATGGAAGCTACAGTATAGTGGGAAACAGGGCTGTAGATAGATTTAATTCCTCCACAATTATGGCTCTCCTAATATGAATAAAACAATCTGGTGGTAGCAAGTATAAACCACTGTATATGACCTCATCAGAAGGTCTCATGCAAAATAAAAGTTGTCATATCCAAAACAAGAATAAAAATCCAGCACCTTTTCCCCATCCTTGTGTGATGAGGTAAAGTACAAAAAATAATGAAGATAGATACAAATAATAATAATGAAACCTACTGTCTCAATGGGATGCCAAATGAACCAAGCTCCCACACACCATTCAGGCCCCTGGAATCCTGATACCACCACACAGGTATAACTATCCACACACATATGCAGTTCAAAATACCCATCAGATAATCCATCCTATACCTCTGAAGTTAAATAAGTGCTGTCAACCCTCCTCATGTACTCCTCCATACAAAACTCATCCAATCATTTTTTATCTATCCCTGTCATCTTTATCTACTCAGCAAAATATCAAATATACACAAACTGAGATACTGGTCCCTGGTTTGAATAAATTTACGCTATCTACTGTATCTGCCTATCTATATCCAGAAGCCTTAATCCAATAAATGGTGGCCACAAACAAATTGCCTCCATGTCGCCCTGTCCCCTGCCATTTTGCTGCCCTTCCCTCGCCTCACACAGCCCTCTCTCATTTACCTCTCCACTCTTCCATCTGATCCTTGGTCTCCCTTTCCTTCAATTCTCTATTCTGAAAAGAGGATGGACTGTAGGAGAAAGGTAACTTCTGGCTTCTTGTCCACATGAGGTTGGGACCACAGCAAGAACAGAACAGAGACAGATTCTGACACTTACCAGAGATGGTTAGTATTACCGTAATTTGGCAGCTGGTTGGTATTAATGAGGCAGCTGGTTGGTATTAATTTGGCTGATGGTTGATATTAATTTGGCCTTCTTCTCCCCGCTTCCCCCTCTCCATAGGCAGTTTCCATGGCTGAATCATATCATGCACCTGAAAAATTTATTACACATTAGTTCTTTCCTTCCAAACTTTGATTTAAAAAATTATCTGGCTGATAATAAGAACAATATCATCTGGGGATAACAAGAGTTGGATCACATGGCAGCAGCAAATATGAAATAAGGCTTCAAAAAAAAAAAATGTCTGCAGTCTATCAGATTTACCTGGTGGATGAACCTGGGGTGACAAGAAAGGTACCGTACACAGTGAGGCTGAAGGTTGGGGAAGGCAGCCTCCTAAGTCTGTGTGGAGGTGTTATTGGGGTGTGGTGGTTTATGATGTTTATGTATTCTTGTTTTCTTGATTGAGAGTCCCTTGGTTGTCCTGTGTCTGTGTGTTTAGCTAAGAGGGATTTTTTTGCATTGAGAACACCAGCTGTTATTGCACTGGTGTTGGTCTGGAATGGGAAAGTCATCAAGCAGATAATTATGATGTGCTTATGTAGAGAAAAATATATGCAGATAGACCTGTGAGTTAGAGTCAGGATTCCAAGGGCTTAAATGGTCAGTAAGTGGGCATCTGGACCTTTTCACTGGACATGGCCTGGTTATATCAATGCCACCGCATGAAGCTGTCTCCTCAGCACCACATTTTTATAACAATCGGGTAAGGAAGGTGAGAAGTGTGAACATCGGGAGCAGGGTTGTGAGAGGCAGACTGAAAAAGACCTTGGATGAGGTTATAGAATGTGACCTCAGGAATAAGGGACTGAGTAGGAAGGCTGCCAGAGACCAAGCAGTGAGATGAGCTGCCATTAGGTGACCGAGGCCATTGCATGCAAGCATGTTGGAGCCTTTGTAAATGATACAATTCACACAGCACAATAATACTGAACTGCTTCTTCAAACCCATCATGCACTCTGTATTTCGAAGTTACTGCAGGACTTCAATATATATATGCACAAGACTGAAATATATTTCAACACATTCATCTGAGATCTAATGGCATGTTTTCCACACTAGTACAAACAGAGTATGCAAAATTTTGCTACTTTCACTTGTGTATAATGCCAGCAAAAGTAATTCCTCATTTATATGTACTGTATTCCTGTAAACTGTGGATAGGTGAATATTTCTTAAAGTTATTATGTCCCAGCAAGAAGGATCATATTCAGGAGAGCAATTATCAAGACATGTATTAACGCTAAATGGAAAGACAGTTTAAACTGGTAATATTTTTAAATTTATACAGATATCAGTGTTAGTTTAATTAACCTTGATCTTTCACAGCATACTTTTGTGATTAAGAAATATATTATGTGAAAAGTGACTATATTTTGACTGACATTATTAGAAAACTGTGCATAGTGACAAATCTTAAATTAGGAATAACTGAAATGGACTTCACAGTTAGTGTTTATTTTTATTTTTTTAAAATCTACCAAGCAGTTTCTGGAGAAGCATTACCTAATTACAGTATATCTCTTGTAGGCATCACACTACGAATGAAAACAGATGCGTGTTGTTTTCTATGTGTATTAATATTTCACATATGTATTGTTATGTATTGTATTACTCTCCCTCCCTCCATCCACTACCTCCTCTTCTCTTTCTTCCCTTTCCTCCTCCTCACCATACCACCCATTCAACCTCCCTATCACCACACACTATCCTGCTACCCACCCCCCTGCCACCACCACCACTATCCTGCTACCCACCCTGCCAGCACCCCCACCACCAACAACAACAACCTGCCACCCACCCTACCACCACCACCACCTCCACCACCCTGCAACCCACCCTACCACCACCACCACATCCACCACCCTGCAACCCACCCTACCACCACCACCACCTCCATCATCCTGCAACCCACCTTACCACCACCACCACCACCATCCTGCAACCCACCTTACCACCACCACTACCACCATCCTGCAACCCACCTTACCACCACCACCACCACCATCCTGCAACCCACCTTACCACCACCACCACCACCATCCTGCAACCCACCTTACCACCACCACCACCACTATCCTGCAACCCACCTTACCACCACCACCACCACTATCCTGCAACCCACCTTACCACCACCACCACCACCACCATCCTGCAACCCACCTTACCACCACCACCACCACTATCCTGCAACCCACCTTACCACCACCACCACCATCCTGCAACCCACTCTGCAACAACCATCACCTCTGCCATCATCTTGCAATCCACCCTGCCATCATCATTACCACCCTCCAACCCACCCTGCCACCATGACCCTGCATTCCACAATGCCACCATCACCACCATTACCCTGCAACCCACCCTACCACCACCACCACCACCTTGCAATCCACCCTGCTCTGCTATCTTTCCTGTCCTCTGCCCTGCCTTGTCCTGCCTTGCCCTGCCCTGCCCTATCCTTTTTAACTGCCTTGTTCCTTTACCCTTACCTAACCCTGCCCCACACCCTTACCCAGCCCTACCCTGATCTGACCACCCTTTCCCTGCCCTTTCTTGCATCCTTTCCCTGTACTCCTTCCCTGCCTTTCACACCCGCCCTGTTCCTTTGCCCTGCCTTGCATCCTTGTCCTACCGTGCACCCGTACTTTGCCATGCCCCACCTGCACTGTTACCCTGCCATTTTTGCCATAACCCCCTTGCTTTGCCTTGCCCCCTTTGCTTTGCCTTGCCCCCCTTGCTTTGCCATGCCCCTCTGCTTTGCCATGCCCCCCCTGCACTGCTACCCTGCCATCACTGTCCATGTCCACCCCCGCACCTATGCCATGCTCTGCCATTCCCTCCCCTGCACTCTTGCTATCCTCTGCCCTACCTCCCCTGCCCTTCCGTGTCCTCCCCTGCCCTTTCCTGCCATTCCTGCACTGCTATTACTACCCTGCCCTGCCATTCCTGTCTTGCCCTTCCTACCCTCCCTACCCTGTCCTGCCAACCCTGCCCTGCTAACCCTGCCCTGTCCTCCCATCCTGCCCCTGCCTTGCTATCCCTGTCATACTATTCCTGACCTGCAGTAGGGATGAGTCTCCTTGGTTATTATGGCCAGTTTGTTTTCACTGGACAGAACTAACATTCTTACATCAACAAATTGTGGTTGCATGAGTAAGAGACTGACTAGGAATGTACGTGAATGAAGTGGAGGGAGAAACCAAGGATGAGATGGAGGGATGGAATGGAGAGATATACTGTATGAGAGAGGGGGGTGAGAGTTGGAGGGAAGGCAGCCAAATGCCAGAGGATAGAGCGATGTGGAGGCAGTTTGTCTGTGGCCACCCCTTATGAAATTAAGGCATCTGGCAATAGACTGATAGATGAAATATAATTAGCCTTAGTTATAATGTAGCAATGAGGTTCTTAGTCAATTCAACCTTCCATAATTAACTGACTACATTTTAACAATTGCAAGCAAGATGGTGGAATCGAAGAAGGGAAAGACGAGAGGAAGGAGTAATTGCAAGGAGAGTGGAAAGGTTACAAGAGGATGAGAAAAAGGCAGAGTATAAGAGAGAAGTGGAGGAACGATTGGGCAAATATGAATTGGAGCAGATGGGAGACGTGGAAGGTATGTGTAAGATATTTACAGAAGATATATGTGCAGCATGTGATGTGGTGTGTGGAAGGAAGAGAAGACGGAGGGGGGTGCAAGGAACAGCGTGGTGGACTGAAGAGGTGAAACAGGCTGTGGCACAAAAGAAGAAAGCATACAATGAATGGATGAGAAATAGGGGCGTGGAAGAAGTTGAGAGGTGGAAGAGAGAGTTATATGTGGAAAGGAAGAGAGAGGTGAAAAGATTAGTAAGAGAGAGTAAGAAGAGAGTGGATGAGGAATTTGGAAGGAATTTGAGTGTAAAGTGGAGGGGACTGTAAGAAAATGTTCTGGAGAGAAGTGAAAAGAGTAAGACAGGGTGGAAGTGAAGTTAGCAGGGGAGTGAAAGATAAAAATGGTAGATTACTAGTGGAGAAGGGAGAAAAAGTGAGCAGATGGAGAGAACACTTTAAGGAATTGTTGAACGTAGAGGATGGAAGTAATGCGAGTATAAGTGGCTGGGGAATGGCTGGGAGAAGGAGGGAGGTGAGAAGACAGGAAGAAATCAGTAGGATAGAAGTTGTGGAAGCAATGAAGAAAGTTAAATCGGGGAAAGCCCCAGGAATTTATGGAGTGTGTGGTGAAATGCTGAAGCATGGGGGAGAGATAGTAGTAGAATGGATGTGGAAAATATGCAGATTGGCCTGGGAGGAAGGTAGAGTCCCGGAGGATTGGAAGTCAGGTATAATTATTCCCTTGTACAAAGGAAAAGGGGAAAAAGAAGTGTGTGGTAATCATAGGGGCATTTGTCTTCTTAGTATAATAGGAAAAATGTATGGTAGGATACTTATTGACAGAGTTAGAGAAAGAACAGAGGAATTAGTTGGAGAAGAACAGGGAGGTTTTAGGAAGGGAAGAGGTTGTGTGGATCAGATATTCATTCTTAGATCTTTAGTGGAAAAGTTTCTAGAGAAGGGAAAGAAGTTGTATGCGGCTTTCATGGATTTGGAGAAAGCATATGACAGGGTGGATAGACAAGGATTGTGGAAAGTGTTAAGAATATATGGAGTAGATGGGAAGTTGTTGAATGCTGTGAAGAGTATGTACGATGGTGCGAAGGCTGCAGTGCGTGTGGATGGTGAACTAAGTGAATTTTTCTCTTTGAAAGTTGGTTTGAAACAGGGACGTGTCATGTCTCCATGGTTGTTCAATCTGTACATGGATGGGGTAATAAAAGAGGTACAAGGTAGGGTAGTGGATGTTGGAGTGGCCCTCGTGAGAGAGGATAGTGTTTGGAAACTCCCTGTACTGTTGTTTGCAGATGATACTGTGTTGTTGGGTGAAGACGAAGGACAGCTGCAAGGCTTGGTGGATGAGTTTGGGAGAGTGTGTAAGAAACGGAACCTAAAGGTGAATGTAGGGAAGAGTAAAGTGATGGTCTTTGAGAGAGGTGAAGTTAGTGAATGTACAGCGAGGTTGGATGGTGAGGAATTGGAAAATGTGAGTACGTTTAAGTATTTGGGTGGTGTGATGAGTAAGGATGGAGGTTTGCAGGGTGAAGTGCTCGAAAGGGTACAGCAGGGAAGAAAGGTTGCTGGTTCCTTGAAAGCAGTGATAAGAAACAGGGAAGTGAGCATGGAAGTGAAAAAGTTACTACATGACAGTATTGTGATACCAACTCTAACGTACTGAAGTGAAGCTTGGACATTGTTGGAAGGACACAAGTCAAGAGTGAGAGCAGTGGAAATGAGTTATTTAAGAGGAGCCTGTGGAGTCACGTGGAGAGACAGGCTGACGAATGAGGATATAAAGGAGCGTTGTGGTGTGGATGTGGATGTGATAGGAAGCGTTATGAGGAACACACTGAGGTGGTTTGGCCATGTGGAGAGGATGGAGGGTGAAAGACTGACGAAGAGAGTGTATGTGAGTGAGGTGGAGGGGGGAAGAGGGAGGGGGAGGCCGAGGATGAGATGGAGGGATGGGGTGGAGAGGTATATGAGAGAGGGGGGTGTAAGTTGGGAGCAGGGCAGTGAATTGGCGGGGGACAGGGCGACTTGGAGGCAATTTGTTTGTGGCCACCCCAAACGGGATTGAGGCGTCTGGTAATAGATAGATAGAAAATGTTTGGGGAAGTTATCTGGTTAAAACAAACGCACTACAGTACTGTACCTATCTCAACAGAAGTCTGCCACTCTCCTCCAAGCAGTCAAGGACCCTAAATTACTAGAGCTCTCTGGACAGTCTCCCATCACTTTTCTTAAGCCAGACCATCAGCCTCTCCTCTTTGGAACCAGGCTGTCTCGATACTTCTTTCATATCCACTCGAACCCAGAGCCATCATTCTAACACCACTGTAAATATTGTGAAGATATAGTACAAAGTTACATTTACAGCAGACATACAGTAGAAATATACAATAGATAAGACTACTCCTACCTTGTACCTTAACTTGTCCTTGATAATCTTAAAGTTGTGTGGTAAAATAATATAATGCTATGGCTAGTTATCTATCTATCTACTTCTTCGTGATGAGCATTATATTTTAATGTTCTCTTCTTGTTACAACTCAAAATTTAAGATAGTTAGACAAAGTTTAGACTAAGTTGAAAAGAAGAGCATATCTGTATTCTAATAAGCTTTTGTTACAGCTAAGTATTCAAGACTGAGATGTGTCACTTAAGGAACAAATTAAAATGAAAGGAGTGTGGCATTATTTTCTATTGTCAATCTGCCCTTACAACTCCATTTTCAAGACAGCATTGTAAGCCAGGTTCAAGAAAAGTGTATGGCCGTTTGGTTTCAAAGGAATACATTTTTTTCACAAGTCTTTTTACCTCAACCAGGCCTAAATTTGACCTTTTGCAGTTTATTTCACGCAGCTCAAAAGCAAAATGACAAGGCTACAACTATACACCCGTTTCATTATACTTCGTGGCCGACATCATGTTTGGGTTAATATCTTGTTACACCTCCGCAAAAAAAAAAAAAAGATGGAGAGAGCAGTTTTAGGCCAGAGTAGAGGAAAATATGTATAATGCCATTTACTCTGCTTCACCATGCTCAGGGGCTCAGCAAACATTTTAGCTCCTTGATTCCAGGGGCTTGAATGGTGAGTGAGTGGGAGTGTGGCTTATTCAACTGGGCAGACTTTGGTTAGTATCTCACTGTCAATTTTTTTCAGGCTCTCTGGACCCTATTTCAACCTACCCTGGGGTAAGAAATGCAGTGTGGATGATGTTGATTCCAGTAAAATATTAGCAACAGATTTTTGTTATTACAGCCGGTTTTACTGATATGTCATTCTCACAACTCAGATACAAAGTTGTGGTTGCATGGACTCTGATGAACCTTAGGAGTTAGGAGTCAGTTCTTGGTTACAATCCTGCTTTTACTCTAACTTGGCTTGAAACTGCCATCACCCAATCTTGAATGCTAAGTTGCAATACTAGATTAATACTAGAATATGAGGCTAGTCACGAAGTGCCCTGGGAAGAATGAAGAGCCATACCACTGACTTTCTCTGCCACTGAGCTATGTGATAAGCTACAAAAGAACGAAAATCTGGTCCAAGTTAATGTGAAAGGTCTATAGTCAAATTTAACCTTAAAATGACTTCAGAATTTAATTGTTAAAGTTAATATACCTAACCCCACCAGAAATGCCCCTCAAGCTATAAGAGGCTGTATGGAAGCAGCAAGCAGAAAATACAAACATAGTTATACTGTATAGTAAAAGAAAGTAATAATAATAATAATAATAATAATAGTTTAATATTATTAATAATAATAATATTACTATTATTACTACTACTACTACTACTACTAGTAGTAGTAGTTTAATAATAATAATAATAATAATAGTTTAATAATAATAATAATAATAATAGTAGTAGTAGTAATAGTAGTAATGATAATAATAATGAATTTAATAATAATAATAAAAATGAAGGCTTTGGCATACTCACCAAATTCGTACCCAATGATAGGCCTCCTCCATCGACAGTACCGAAAAGCAAAGCGATGCTTGAGTTTGGACTAGAGATCGTAGGGGTGGTTGTGGTAGCTGTGGTGGTGGTAGTTGTGGTGGTGGTAGTTTTGGTAGCTGTGGTGGTGGTAGTTTTGGTAGCTGTGGTGGTGGTGGTATCCCTGAACAGCTAAATGCTTTGAAACCAGAAATAAAACGCCTCCATGTCAGTCTCTACTATGCCATCACGCTGCCCTATCCCGACTCACACCCTGAAATGAAGCAAATATTATCACACTAAAAACTCGAAAAATATCAGCCATAAAAATCCTTGTATGCATATACCAAACGCCAAAACTCCACGCCCGAAACATGAGCTCCACATCAGTCCAAAAACCAGACGCCCCAGCTCACTCACTCACACACACACAATCACAACCTTAAAACTCCACACAGAAGACCACACACATCTCTGTTATCCTTCTATTTTTAGCTGTTACGCTTCCAATCATCAGAGTAAGCCTTAAATATACTCAGAAGTGCTTACAATACAAACAAAATCATTAACAACATCTTCGAAGCAGTTAGAGGGATGGAAAAGGAAAAAACAGCTTACCAAATGCGTTGCGTGTCTTCTCTCACTCACAGTTCCACCCAGACTGACTCAACCCGGAGCAGTGTTGCCAGGTCGGTGGTTGTTGTTGGCGCCCAATCCATCCCGAAAACGCGCCCAAAAAGCGCAGACAGCAAAATGACACACACACACACACACACACACACACCTCTCCTCCATCAGTCTTGGGGGTGGTGAGAGCCAGTTATTGTCATTCTTCTCTATTATTAACCCGTAGTATGTGTGTGTGTGTGTGTGTGTGTGTGTGTGTGTGTGTGTTGGTGGTATTAGTAGTAGTAGTAGTAGTTGTAGTAGGTGGCGATCGAAAAGTCAGACCAGAGGAGTGGGGTCAGGTGAGAGAGGGTCAGACGGCTGCGCCTGTGAAACATTTACAAGGAGGTGGTAATTGCTCTCCAGGGAGGGGTAGGGGGATAACAGGATGAGTGGAGACAGTGGACTTCAATCTGGATGAGAGAGAGAGAGAGAGAGAGAGAGAGAGAGAGAGAGAGAGAGAGAGAGAGAGAAGGATAATACAGAAGGTATGGAGTGGCAGATGGGGCAGAGGGAGAGCTTTGCGTCGTCAGTAATTATGGGATCAGGGTTGGATGGGCAGGCTTGGTAAAGGGTGTGAGGCGTTCAGACAAAGAGGTAGATGTAGGGGAGGAACAGGGTGGTCATTATGACTCTGGTGCTAATTGTACTACACATAAGTGATGGACATTAGCGCTGTAGTAGCAACGTATAGGGATGGACTTACATTCGTTCGAAAATACACAGTGAAGAATGACAAAAATTATACATTGATATTCAGAACTTCATATGAAGAGAGACTAAGAAGACTAAATTTACACTCACTAGAAAGGCGTAGCCTTGAGTCTTGAGGATTCAGGATTAAAACAAATGGCTAACACACACACACACACACACACACACACACACACACGGGGTCATGGAAAGGTAGGTCAGGTAGAGATGCTAATTGGCTGGGGCTTCACAATGCGTCTGGGGAGAGGCAGGGCAAGGAGTACTGAGTCATACGAGTATTGAGTACATCAGGCATACGTTGTGTCTTCTTACTTTTTTTCTTATTTTGATGAACAACGTATCCATAACACAAAATCGCCCAATACGCTCTCAGTCATTTCAAAAAGCGCCCAAAAAAGCGCAACGCGCAGCCGTTCAAATTTAAGCGCAAATCATCTTTCAAAGTCGCCCAATCTGGCGCGAAACGCGCGCACCTGGCAACCCTGACCCGGAGGCGGAGAGTTTCCCCCCCCCATTCCCCCCACCCTCCTTCTCCCCACTAGTTCCCTCCCCCTCCACTAACTTGCTTCTTTCCACCCCCCCTTTCTCACCCCTTCTTTCTTCACCCCTCCTCTCCTCCACCCCTCCATCTCTCCTTCTCTATTCCCATTTCTCTCTTTCCCTTCCTTGTCCCTCCACCTCTCTTCTTCCTCCTTCCCTCCCCCCGTCCACCTCTCTGAAAAGCCCCCTTCCTCCACCTCCTTCTCCCCTTCCTCCTCCTTACATCCCCCATCCCCTCCATCCTTCCCTCCCCCCTTACATCCCCTACCCACCCCCCTCCTTCCACTCCCCCTCCTGTTTCGTTCATCCTCTCTCTCTCTCTCTCTCTCTAGATCATTCCATATTATTTTAGGGCCTTACACATACACGCACACATATCATCATCATCATTTTCACCACCGCCATCACCACCACCAACTAACACGAGTAGCACCACACCCAACAACCACCACCATTACCACCACCACCACAAAAACAGAAGAAATACTACCTACCACAGCTCTATTGTTACTATAAATGTATCCTGTGGGGGGCTAGGTTTACGATGGAAGAGTTAATAGGAAGGATGGGACTGGAGTGTGTTGGTGTTGTGATGAGGAGGGGTAGAATGAGATGGTCTGGGCATGTGGAGAGGATGAGAGATGACATTTGGGTGCAGAGAGTGAGAAGTGTGACCGTCAGGGGTAGGGTTGCGAGGCAGACCGAAAAAGACCTGGGACGAAGTCATAAAGTGTGACCTCAGGGATAAGGGACTGAATAGGGAGGCTGCCAGAGATCGAAGAACATGGAAAGCCTCCATTAGGTGACCAAGGCCGGCGTATGTAAGCATGTTGGAGCCTATATAAACGAAACTAAACGATCTTTCTATACATATAGCCAGAGGCCTTAATCCCGTAAGGAGTGGCCACAAACAAATCGCCTCCATGTCACTTTGTCCGCTGCCATTAGGCTGCCCTTTCTTCAATTCACACCCTCTGGCTCATTCACTTCTTCACCCCATTTCTCCCATCCTTGGTCTCCCCTTCCTCCATCTAGCAGATTTAACATATGTGATTCAGTCTATATTACTTGATGTACGAAAACAAATGTGATAATGGAACACATTCAGCAACAACTTACTGTATAATCCATGGAAAACTGTGCTGACCAGGAGCCTACGTGTGGTGGCACTGTGCACACTGGAGTTATATGTGTGTGTCTGTGTGGTGGTGGTGATAGCGGTGGTTGTGCTGTCTGTGTGGTGGTGGTGATAGCGGTGGTTGTGCTGTCTGTGTGGTGGTGGCGATAGCAGTGGTTGTGCTGTCTGGTGGTGGAGATGTCGGTAACAGTGTTCGTGGTGCCTGTATGGTGGTGGATGTGATGGTGGAATGTGTTGTTTGTGTGGCCGTGATGGTAGTGTCTGTGCTGGGAATGTTTGTGTCTCCGCTTAAACAGTGTTCATAGATTGCCCTCAAATTTCTTTATCTTTTCTGCTGAGATGTAGCGCCTGATTAGCAATAATATTTGTCAACAAGCCTTATGGAAAGGTGTGTTATTTCGCGACCCTGTTGTAATAAGCGATTAATACTAGAAAAATGTCATTATTACGAAAAAGTGGAATAGCAGGTAATATTCTGTCCCTAACCGTTCATTGACTGATATATTCCTAATTTCTGCTACACGAGTATGCTGGTAGCAGCCTGTAATGCCTACGTTTGCTGTATTGTGGTTTGCTTCTAGTTGTACTACTGACGAATATTTCTAACCTTCACCTCAGTTGATGACCAAGTGCCATCAGACTGAAGGACTGATTTTATAAGTAACCAAGATTCTTTCCTGTCCCACAACTATGGCTCATCGACTTCTACTGCAACCATGACAGTATTCACGCTGTGGGAGTGGCTCGCCTCCTTGGATAAAGCAGAATGACTAGAACTTCCTATTTTTACACTGACAGGATGTAACTATGGTGAAAATTTTTAATCTTACTGATCTATTTTATGCATATTCTTAATGTACCAAGAAGCGATTACATAGGCAATCCTCACATCTAGGGAATGATGCTGAAAGTCATTCAGGATGAGTAGTTTTATTATTTAGAATATCCATTTAACATTCAGTACAAACCTCAACACTGGTAGGAATTAGTGGAGTAAGGCAGGTATACAAAAACAATAAAGAATGATTGCAATAACTACTGCATGGTACAAGGACAAAGGGATTCACAATTCCTTATCCTGGCAACAAAACATGATCACATAGGAGTACAGTCCCTGAAGTTTCACGTCTAACTTACAAGCAGGCAATCCAGAAAATGTTAGGAAATTTCTTAGTTAAGAGTTCACATATATTTCCTGTTAGAATACCCATTACATCGAACTAAAAGACACAACACTGCCATATTGCTAGAAGTTTAAACACTGCTTGTAACATACATGTGGATCCAAGGACACTGTACATAAAGATGAGTGGCTGGTGACGAGTATAATTATATAAACATATGTCTGAGTGAGCTGGGTAAAGGCTACGGAAATCGGGAAAGACGGTGAAAATGTCCCACCCTTCCTCTTCTTCGTAGATATCCATTTAAAATTTAAGTGTACAGTTTTCTGAGTTGCCACAAACCAAAGAGAACTTTATTTCATGGGTAACTAACGCAAACAGCAGACAGTCGGCTTAACGTCATATACAGGGCGAATTAACCACCAAATCACACTGAGGATATAATAATCTAAGTTTCCATAAAATTCTTCGACACCAAGTCAGTCTGCACTCTGAAGGGAAACCAATAAAAATAAAAAGCGGAACTAATCCAGTCACAGGGAAAAATGTCTTCGAAGCTAAATAAAATAAATTGGGGGTAGCATGAATATTAAAAAAATTATATTACAGTAATGAAAGTATTAAACACTCCTTCCTTATGTTTTATGTTTGGTCAAAGGAGTGGTCTGTTGCCAGAAAAAGCGTGAGTTCAACCGCAGGGAACAGCTTGATTTTTTTTTTTTTTTTTTTAATTGTCTGCTTGACTTCGATCTTCCACAAGACCTTCCAGCGTCATAAAAGTCCCTCTGCTAATGCCATTACACCGGTCCTGAATGAGACAGCATTAGCATGTACTGAATAAGAATGGTGGGTATTGGTGCCGAAGTGGTGGCATGTGAATGTGACACATAAGGAAAAATATGGGAAGGGACTTGCTGAAGTCTACGACCGGAGTTGGACGCACACACAGGAAAGCAAAATGTTTTCTGTTATGTGGCAAGCAAAATGACATAGGTAAAAAAAAAAAAAAAGAAAGAAAAAAAGAGAGGGGTAAAAGATAAAGGAAAAAGAAAAAACTTTGTATTGGAAGTAGCACCAAGTTAGATCAGTACAAGTAAGGTGCAAATAAAAAAAAAAAAATCTCCATAGTTTTATTGATTACGATGCAATTGCAAGAGCATCATGATGTGAAAACAGTGATGTTTACCACATGGGTGGACACGGTAATGTATCAAGTGTGTGTTGCCCACATCATTTTTCCAAATAACGTTGGTACACTGAAAGCAGTGATGAGAAATAGGGAGGTGAGTATGGAAGTTAAGAAGTCACTGCATGATGGTATTGCGATCCCTACCCTGACGTATGGAAGCGAGGCGTGGACATTGCAAGAGGGGAACAAGTCAAGAGTGAGAGCAGTGGAAATGAGTTACTTGAGAGGAGCATGTGGAGTGACGTGGAGGGAGGGACAGGTTGACGAATGAAGAAGTGAAGGAACGTTGTGGGGTAGATGTGGATGTGGTTGAAAAGATTAGGAGAAATACACTGAGGTGGTTTGGACATGTGGAGAGAATGGAGAATGAAAGACTGACTAAGAGGGTGTATGTAGGTGAGGTGGAGGGAGGGAGAGGGAGGGGTAGACCGAGGATGAGGTGGAGGGATGGAGTTGAGAGGTATATGAGGGAGGGAGGGGTGAGTTGGGGGGAGGGGAGTCAAATGGTGGGTGACAGAGTGACTTGGAGGCGTTTTGTCTGCGGCCACCCTTTGCGGGATTAGGGCGTCGGGCTATAGATAGATAGATAGATAGACGTTGGTTCGGTACTCCTTTTCTCTCAACGAAGGATTCTCTATGTTATATCTGCTTGTGAAAAATAAATGTACTAACCAGTAAATAATGCAACCTGTTCGGTACTAAGCTGTGTGATAAACCAGCAGTGTTGCCCAGATAACACTCCTGGACCTGCCCATGTACAGTGTGATTTGAACGTTATAAGTCTGCGTTGAAACCCATGTTTGACAAGAATTACTGATCTTCTTCAAGCTCATACATTGTTCTCACTGTTTATAGAATATAGTGATTTCCAGGAGAATTAAAACCCTTCCTTGATCTCGTGACTATTATCAAATTAGAAATAACATTATATAAGTTTGAATATACAGACAGATAGTTAATAGAAAGCACGTACACAAAGATGTCCACCTAAAAAATAATAATAAAGGGTATTAAACAAAAAACTAAGCCAGTATAAAGAAGGATAGTCAGTTCACAGCCAAGTTACAGCATAAGGAAGGGGGCTACTGAGGTATGTACAGCTGCAAACATATCACATTAAGAGACATAGATGCTAATGTGACGTGATAATCAAGTTGCGGAGGAAGGAACTTACACATAGATACACAAGTACAGCATGTGCGTTCCTGCAGTACCTCTATTACTGGTGGATCAGTTTATCTTAAAATTTATTGTAATTTACATGTATTTTAGCCTCACAGTCTTGTTTTAGCTAACCACACCGCCAGACAAATTCGGCTTTTGGAAGTTCCATAAATCCCCATCTGCAAAGGTGATAATACTGTTCCCTCTTTTAGCTGAACAATTATGAGACTCTTACAAGATTTTTTGTTAATGCAAGGAAGAAGGAACCAAAGGCCAGGAGCCCGCAAACCGTTCCCTCCAAGAAAAAACAAAAACAATACAACAGAGAGCCAAATTCAAGATCCGTTCATTTCGAGATGCCTGGACACACTGCGTTTGAAAGACTGGATATCATAGGCAGTAGGAAATACAGGCAGATTGAGACAGTTCTAGAGTTGATATTCTGACGGGTCTACTTGGCTCAGAAGATCACATTACTGGGTTCCGAATGTCACTGCTCACCGTCTCATTACTGATCGTTATGGAGTGGACCAGTATTATTGTCCACAGCTGTACAGTCTCGGTGAAATGTGATATATTATATGAATGATCCTGTAGAAAACGAAACATCAGAGACAAACAATTCAGGAAATAATTTTAAGCGACCGCATATGGGTTCCAAGAAAACCACAAATCTGGAAGGGCAGCTCTAGTTTCCAGGACGACTTCAACGTTCTGGCCTAGTCACCATAAAGATCCATACATCCTGCTTACCCTTAGTCAATGTGTCTAACAAATGCTCAAGGAATCCCGTGTTAAGTAAATGAATGATATAATCACCTTTAACTTACCTCTGAGCATTTGTTTTAGTTTGAAGAAAGAAAAAGTCAAAATCATCCAGAGTGTGGGACAAATGTGATGTCAGCAGAGGAAGAAAACACCAATTTTTGACACGGCTGATGGTATACAGTCTGACAACGAACTCCTTGAAGAACACATTAAAAGAAAAAAAAAAGAAAAAAAAAAAAAAGAATCAGCAATGCCTTCATCACTGGCAGGAATAATGGAAAAGGCCTAGGTGTGTGGATATGGAAGTAAGTAGTTTCATGGTGATAAGTGAAGCTTGTGTCTAATGTTCAGTAAAACTAAGCTTGCCATTCGTTGTCAAAACTTTATCACACTTATCAAGCAGGTCCTCTTGAGCTGTGAACCATATAGTTTAGAAGCTGTCAGAAAGAAATATAAAAAAGCATCTGGTTAGTGTTGGGGTTAGGCTGTGGATGATGGTGCATCTCTTAGCAAAACGCGATGAGGCCATTCTGCTTGATGGAGGGCTTGTCTCGCCGGAAGAATCCTCGGAAGGTGGGGCAGAAGGGCACGTACGCGAGCCACTTGGTGCTGAAATGAATGGAAATAAAGGAAAAAAAAACTGGGTGCCGTAACAAAAAGACAAAGCACTAAAATCAAAACAAAAAGTAGAAATCTGAAATGAATGGATACCAAGGAAAAAATTGGATGCTGAAACAAACTGAAAAAGCACAAAAATCAAAATAAAAACTGAAATACGAATCAAATTGGAAAAGTTATGTACTAAAATGAAAGGGGGAAAAAATGGTCTCTAAAACGAAAGGAAAAGATTAAGATTAGGTGGTTGAACGAAGGGAAGAGGAAATAATTGTTTTTGAAACAAAATGGACAGAGGGAAAGGGTGGTGTTGATAAGGAAAGAGCAAAATTTTTGGTGAAGTGGAAATACCAAATGATAAATTATTTTGAAACAGAACAAAAAAATCGTCTCGTTTATAAATGCTCCAACTTTTAAGTAATATTTTGGACACCTAATGGCAACTCTCCACGCTGCCCGATCTCTAGCAGGCTTTTTATTCAGTCCCTCATCCCGAGGCCCATAATCCTACATTTCCCGTACTCACCAAAGACCAACGATAGCAAGAAGAGGAATCACATCAGTTTTGATGATAGAAAAAAGTTGGGCTAATAGAAAAATACTGAATAGTAGTAACAGCTAATGTAGAGGCACAAGAATTGTGGTCACAGTCTTGGAACTTTTTTTCTTTGGACTCTAGGCAATGGCTTGATAGTTTGTTCCCTGAAGCCCAGCCCTGAAGTCCAGCAGTCCCTGAAGCCGAGCAGCACTTTACATGGGAGAAAAACCCCAGTCCCCATGGGAAAAAAAAGTATTGCCTTCATTTCGGTTTGAGTGCCTAATTAATAAACTGCTGGAGTTCTTTCATCTTAACCTGAACCAGACTTTCGGCTTCTACAGTTAACTTCACGTCAGTAACGGAAAAGGAGGGTGCTATGGCGCTACATCTTTTACGTGGCATATTTCGTGACAAACATTCCGTGTTCTTGTGTTGATATATTGTTGGAATCAAGCTGGAGAGATGACAATTTCAGGCCAGTTTAAAGTGAAAATAGTATAGGGATCCACGAAACAGCAGTGATGAAATAAGGAGATGCTACTCACTTCCTTATCCGGCTCATGCCAAAGGGAAGATCGTAAGGAGAATGTGAGCCAGACGATTCCTCAGAGCTGGAGAGATCGCCCCCTTTGTTGCCTCCCTCAGGTTCGTCCACCAGGGCGCGCCACTCCACCACCCCTCGCTCCTCATCTGTGCCTGATATAGCGAGAGAAGGCAGTAATACAGAAGCAAAGTTGTAGATACTACTACTACTTTACATTTTAATCCAACAGTAACGAAGCTTACACATTATACTGAAAAGTTTGTTCAGCAATAATACAGAAGTACACTTGTGACCAATGATATCGTTCCACTTCTAGTATAATAATCATGAAACCTATGTAATATTCTGAAAGGGCTTTAGGGATAACTGGACCATGTTTTTCTTTCGGTATCCCCTTTGGTTCACACTATTCTTGCTTTCCGTTGGCTGCAGGAGAAAGAGTGGATCTCAGCATCTTTACTTCTCTCATACCGCCACACCAGGGCGGGTACTGGGGCCCCTCGTCTGACCATACAAGCTCAGAGGAGAGAGGCTCGTCCTATGTCTAATAAAAATCATCTATCCAGTGAACGTAGGATCGTATTTTTAGTCACTTTGAAGATTTCTAGCTCTTCTCCAGTGATGTATTTTATTCATTGCATCTTTATATCCTCTTGTGCAATTAGGAAGGAAGCTGTTCACACTAGAAATAAATAAGTAACGTAAAAGGAAAAAATATTATGCCTAACCACTAAGAAAAACATGCTATGAAGCCTCCAAATGTCATCTAGGATACGGCCCAAGCATGGTCTCCTAATTAAGGGCCAATTTCATTTACTATGCTTCGGTGGCAGTTATAGTCTGAATCTGACCTAACTCAACCTAGGAAAGTCGTGTTTTCCTCAATGAACTTAGGCTCTTATGCGGTAGTCTATACCTAACCTAACTCGACCCATCTCAAGTTTGCTATCGCCTGAACATGACCCAGCCCAACCAAACCCAAGAAAGTTGTTTTTTTACACATAATTCAAGGTTTCATACAACACTCTGGACCTGACATAACTTAACCCAACCCAAGTTCCTTCACTGGATTTAGGCTGGATTTAGGCTGGATTTAGGCTGTTATCGTCTGCACATGACCCAACCCAACCCAGCTTCACCTAACCTGGTATGGTGTTGTCGAGGATGAGGCCAATAAAACCGCCAACGAACATGGAGGTCTGCAGTAACACCGACAGCGTTTGGTCCGCCAGCGCTGCCCCAGTCTGGATGGCCGTGGGGTGCGCCTCGAGCCACTGCAGGAGCCGGGGGTGGGATTAAAAAACACAACAGGATTTACGATCGATAACTTAAATCCGCTTTTGAAGAATTCGAGGCATGGGAGCATTCTGAGCACACCCTTGTCCTTCCACCTAAAACAGATATATAAAACCTACGATAATTTTCCTCTAATAATTAGGGTTTGTGTTTGTAGGAGGAAACAGACACTTGTAGGAGGATTTTGAATTTGAATTTGAATTTGGGAAGACTCTGATCTATTCTTTTCTTGTCCTTCCGTTACGACAGGGAATCAGTTGTAAATGTGTCTGTGAATCCGTACACAGATTCACAAACACAATTCATTCCCTGTAGTAATTATTGTCGATTTATTATTATTAGTTATTACTGACTTTACTGGGTACGTTTATGTGAAGCTACAGGACGTGGTGAATGTTTTTGACGTATCAGATACAGCCAGGATTCCGGGGGCTTGAGTGATGAGTGAATGGAAGGATTGGGCAAATTTAGGCTGTCTGGACATTGCTACTCCTCACCCTGCCCTAGAGCGGGAAAGGAGGTCCGAATGATGATGATGATGATGACCTGAGGGAAATAATCACTTGTACAACTTTAATATTAAATCCTGGTTGCTCGTTTTCGGTGAGTCTTAGTGCAGAGGAAGGAAGGAATCTCCTTAGTTACTAGCGAAATCGGCCCTTCAGTCTAATTACATCAGTCGTGAACGGTTGGGGATCTTTGTCAGGTTGGGAAAACACACACACACACACACACACACACACACACACACACACACACACACACACACTATGGTTTATTTTACACGAGGAAGAAGACACATGTAAAGTATATATATTCTTCTTTCTCTGCCACAATGCAAAAACAAGTCTAAGTTATGACAAGGACTTTATGTTACGTCCCTTAGTGCATGGTAAGGTCCTTAGTGTATGGGGGCACTGGCTGGGTCAGGGGGGGTCAGGGGAGGTCAGGGGAGGTCAGGAGGAAGAGTTAGATTATTAGTTTCTTCATTGATTTAGCACAAATAGTATTACAATAAAAATCATCATCATCATCATCATCATCATCATCAAACCATTAACAGTACCGAAGTGGTGTCAGGAATTAAATAACAACAACAACAATGATAATAATAATAATAATAATAATAATGATACTACTACTACTACTACTAGTACTATTATAACTACTACTACTACTACTACTATTATAACTACTACAATACTGCTACCACTACTACTGTTACTACTACTACTACAACTAATAATAATAATAATAATAATAATAATAATAATAATAATAATAATGTACGGTATTCATTATCCATTCCTTTCGCCTTCCACAAGGACCTCAGAGGCCCGAGGCTAGATTATATTGTCCAGATATTTAAGGCAAAGGTGACCCAGCTCGCTCCATTCTAACCTAACCTGGCCTAACCCAAAATAACATCTATCTATCCATCTACCTAAAACTCCAAACGTCTTAATTCCGAAAGGGACGGAGACTGACAAAGTGCTTCCCTGACACACTGTCCTCCCTCTAAGTCACATCACACTCATTCACCTCTGCAACCCCCCCACCTCGTCCTAGATCTCCACCTCTACCTCATTAACATACTCTCCTCGTTAATCTCTCATTTTCACCCTGAGGAAAGACAGGTCAGAGAAATAGAAGCTAATGACAGAGATATTCGTGGATAGGACAAGGTTAACGTATTGAAGGGTTGAAATGTCTAACTTAACCTAAACTAACTTAAACTAATTCAACCTAGTCTAACCTTAGCTAGCACGGATCACTGACCTTGGGGAAAGAGAGGCCAAAGAAAATGGAGAAGCCAACGACGAAGATGTTCCTGGAGGAGTTGAGGTTGACGTACTGCAGGGTGGAGAGGCCAACGGCGGTGATGATGGCAAACTTGATCATGAAGACGCCTGCAATCACTGGCCCCGGTATGGTCACAAAAGCGGCTCCCATTTTGCCAAACAACCCACACAGAATCATAATGGCACCGCTGTACTGGCCCATTCGTCGACTACCAACCTGGAAGAAGAAGAAAGCGGCGTAGTCCAGTGCCTATTGACTACACTAAAGTCATTACATCGTTAAGAACACGACTCCATCTTGCCCACCACCCCGCTCATCAATTCAGTAGGGCCTCTGTGTCAGCTATCACCTTGAGGAGGGATTCACAGGCATACAGTATCATTTCATATCGTTTATAAAGGCTGCATTATGTTTCCATGCGTCGGCCTTGGTCACCTATTCACGGCTCTCCAAGCTGCTCGATCTTTGGCAGCTACTCTATTCAGTCCTTTATCCCCGAGGCCACCCTCTATGATCTCGTCGCAGGTCTTTGTCAGTCTGCCTCTCGCAACCCAATACCCTAACGTTCACACTTCTCACCTTCTGCACTCTGATGTCACTCTCCATCCTCTCAATATGCCTGCACCAAACGTATTACTATCTATTCCCCGTCGTAACAGTGCATTTATTTTACAAGAAAAACAAGATACATGGGAAATTTTTGCACTCTTTTAATTGCTTTTCCTGGGAAATGATTTAATAGCTCATGATAATTTCCCTCTCGCAACTAAGGTTTGTTTTGCAGAAAGGAAAAAGAAATAAGGAAAGATTCAACAGTCTCTTTTCCCCTACATTAACAGATATAAGCTGTGAGAGGGAGTTGATAGTAAGTTTGTGATTCTGGAACCAGGAGGATTGATGGATACGTTAAAATCTTGCCGATAGATGATGATTTTATTCAGTAGAGCACCAGAATAACCACCACAGACATCAACTTTATTGAACCACTGTACTAGACCATCCGATGACTGCCAAATGATTTTAAGGGCCATTTGTAAGCAAGCTTGTATGGAAAACTTGAACAACGACACACACACACACACACACACACACACACACACACACACACACACACACACACACACACACACACACACACACACACACACACACACACACACACACACACACACACACATTACCTTTGTGAGTGAGATGACACCAATATTGCCCGAGTGTGAGGTGGTGCCGCTGCCTGTGCCCACCAGTCCCGAAAGCAGACATCCAATACCCTCAACACCAATGCCTCGGTTCATGGCGTGCTTGGGGGGCATCTTCTCACCTGTATGGACAAGTAAGTATACCCATAATTATCTAACCTGTGTGTGCAAAGGTGTAGACCAGACCTGGGTGTTTGGCTGCTCGTTAAAATGCACCTGTGATTTCAAGATGCAAGCGGTAGTCAACAACGATACAGATACGTCATGCATTGTTCTACCATTGTCGTTTGCTTCAGGAATCATTGTCGCATAAACACTTCGCCCCGGCATTTCTCAAGCGAAGTTAATGCGAACCTAACTCTCTTGAGCTTCCAGGGCTCGTTATTAGGTGAATTAATTAGTGTTACAAGAAATACAACACATTCTCTAACAACAGGCACCCGATACCCTCAGCGCCGATGCTCCAGTTTTTGGCATACTTAAGGATATACACACACTGGCCCGTATTGTCAAATCTCAGACGGGGTGATTCTAACTGAGGATCATTTTCCCTTCCACAGCTCAAATCTCTGTATGAGGAATGTACAAGAGACATGGAGGGAATCTGCTCTCTCCTCTCTCGTCCTCTCTCTCTGCCCTTCCAAAGCACATCTTACCCACAAGGAATCGGTTGTAATTTTGCTGGTAAATCAACGGTCTGGCTATTAGTTCCGCTCTGAAGCACTCTTTGTCCCTCCTGGAATGACAAATAATATAGTTTTAGGGACTTGATCATAAATTTGTTATTCATGGTGGTCTGGGAGGCTTCATAACACTAATCTATGTGATATACCTGTGGAGATAACACCATGACTTATTTTTGTACGTTCTGATCATGAAAAGAAGCTTAGGCTACATTCGTGACACACAAGAGGCTATTTAAATGTAATGTGCACAAAACAAAATCACTATGAAAGAAGTATGAGATAGAGCGAAACCCCTAACTTTTGACGACAATTTCTAATGCATACGATGATAAGGGAACATACCTGATGTTTGTGCATCGTTGCTGACCACTCTGTAATGTGGTATGCAACAGGCTGATCACATTAACAATTACAGGTGTTTCATAGATGGCAGGTGTTTATCAAGAACCTGCCCACATTTCTGCGCACTTAGGGTAAACAGAACGATCGAAGCTCTAATAAGGCTCCCATAGCTCACTCTCAGCTGTATTATTTCGACTAGAGTTAGCTGAAGTGGAAAAAAGTACTCTTGACCAGCTTACGATCTCCATAACTAACACTATTGCTGAGAGAGAGAGAGAGAGAGAGAGAGAGAGAGAGAGAGAGAGAGAGAGAGAGAGAGAGAGAGAGAGAGAGAGAGAGAGAGAGAGAGAGAGAGAGAGAGAGAGAAAGTCAGTATAAGATTTACACTCTCTATAGTCATTTTTTCTGTACAACATAAATCAAAATAACCATAAGGAATTGACTATAAGTTTGGTCGTAAGGCCTGGCCCTGTATTCCAGTTGATCATAGATATCTTAAACCCAGTAACTACTTGAACTTTCCACGAATGACGAAAATTATTTGGTATTATCGTATATAAAATTATTAGGTGTATCAAAGAGAGAGAATGGGTTACCTGAGACAGTTTTTGAAGCCTTTGATCGCTAGGATTTCTCTTACTCAAACATCTTGGGTCAGCCTGAATAGAAGTACAATACCTATAACAAGTACACCAGCAACAGCAGCAGGGTAAATTATTCTTTATCGATTTTTCTCGCAGGGGAAATCGCCAAGGAAAAGGTTTTAGGAAGCCTTTTAAATCCAAGAGAGTGCGTTTGACTGCTACAAGTAATTGATTTGTTGCATATGATGGAATTAGGCGCTTCCACGATCACCAAATCACAGTTGCATGATATCTGATGAACACAGTTTCAAAGTAAGAATGAGTCAGTCAGATCAGGTATTCAGTATAACGCCACTTGGCCATCAACTGAACTGAAAGAAAGGGGTTTGGGATCTTTGTCAGGTTAGACCAGACCCTTTATAGTGCTCACCTACAACTCTGGCACAGGCATAGTAGTCGCCCACACTCTCAATGATGGAGGAGAACACACAAGCCAGCATCCCCACAGAGCCAGCTACACTCACTATCGGCACTCCAAACTGTCCTGCAAAGTGAACAGACCAAAAATTAATATGAACTGCCTATAATTAAAACTTCCCACATCCCTGTGGAAAGGTTTATTATTGCTGTCAATATTATTGTTAGTCTTATTTATTTTAAAATTGCTATAAAAGTCTGTTTAGCCTAGTCTTGAAACTTGGTCAAATTAGTCGGTCAGCTGTCCGCTTCGTCTGACCAAATATGGTGGCAATCCGTCAACCGAATCTCCGGATATAATCTGGAACAGAGAAAAGTGAGTCATCAGTGCTATCTCAAGAACCGCTTAAGCAAGGAACCTGAAACTTTACCACAAGGCAGCCTTAAGGCGGACGCAGTATGGAAAGGAGTATGGTTCTAATTGATTGATTATTCTCTGAGATCGCCTGGGGTACAAGTTGAGATTTCTGGATTTTCTGGATGTCACCTAACTTTCCATGAAGGATAAAAGCCAGAGCCACCAAACTTTGTGGACTTACATATCCTACTATTATGACCTAGTCCTAAGATGACATGCACAGATCTGTGACCTTGATCTCAAGGTCCCTTTATAGCTCGGCTTCTAGTAGGCAACGGTTGTGGGAAATTCTTCTTTATTAAAATTATCCTTGGATAATTTCACGGTGTTCTTTTATCATCATTATTAAAACTTCCCACGACCCTGTAGGAACTTTTCTTCTTTTAGTGAATATTATTATTATTATTATTATGCTCAAGAAAGTTACGAAGTCGTCTTAATGAGATATTGCAAGATTAATCTAGGAACTGCCGTTTTAATGAGATAGGGTAACTTTGGATACTCTTGCCTTAAAGAGATATTAAAGGATTTGTCTCGAAAATGTCAAAATTTAATGAGATCATACGAGGTTAGTCTCGAAACATTTAATACCTGGCGAGATCGTAAAAGATCAGCCTTGAAGCTTTGTAAAAACCTAATGA
This sequence comes from Coenobita brevimanus, assembly GCF_032717465.1. Taxonomy (NCBI): domain Eukaryota; kingdom Metazoa; phylum Arthropoda; class Malacostraca; order Decapoda; family Coenobitidae; genus Coenobita; species Coenobita brevimanus. Next base: position 53,528,720 of record NC_136999.1, on the reverse strand, counting down.
GACCTCATAGGGTTGGTCTGTAAACAATGTAAAACCCTAATAAATCGTAGTGATAATGTCGAACCTTTGTCAAAACCTACTGGGCTCTCACAGGTGGCAAATGAGGGGGTTGATTCTTTGTTTCAGGAGGACGACACGGGACAAAAAGTGACTAAACATTGCCATCCATAATCTGATGGATATTCTCGTCTTTTGGCAGCTGATTCCCTGTAGCTCAATGGCAGAATAACACAGTATTAAGATCTGTGTCCTCTCCATAGCAATTCTTCGTGGCTCTCATAATTTTCTAATGTAAATCTCTCGTAACAGCTGACTACTGAAGCTGAAGAAAGGGGCAATTTTATGTCGTGTTAAAGTGGTTAAAGTGTATTTCATCATTAATGACAGTCTCTTGTTACAAAGCATGAGAGAGAGAGAGAGAGAGAGAGAGAGAGAGAGAGAGAGAGAGAGAGAGAGAGAGAGAGAGAGAGAGGAGGGGGGCAATTTTACACCAAGTGGGCAAAAAACAGCTCATGTAAACATTTAAGAGTGCCAGAGGGGGATGCCTTCACGTGGTGACGCAGATATAACTGGATGGCTCTGCTGCCCGGCTGTACAAATGTCCCTCATCTCTTCCCGTCTCAGGAAACAGGGATGGGTGGACTGCAGGAGAAGGCAGCTTTAGTCCACAGTCCACCGGGATCATGTCAAGATGTGCCTGGGTCTATTACAACAACAACAACAATAAAAATAGCAAGAATAATAATAATGAAAATAACAATACCAATGATAATAATAATAATAATAATAATAATAATAATAATAATAATAAACAACGGCTCAGGTGTTCGATCTCAGAAAATAAACACCTGGCTTCTTGTTTACCTGGGTAGGGAACGCGAAACCAGGGTGTGTTATGGATGAGGTCCCCAGTGGTGTCAGTGCGGCCTGGAGACCCCGGTGGGAGGACATTAGTGGCTGTCAGTATGGCACACACGCACCACGAGATTAGGATCATGATGAGCACCTGTGGGAGACATCAAACACAGCACTATACACTGCAGTATACGGCACACTATATATATATCATTACAGTATGCATCACTACGGTATATCTCACTACTACACACCACAGCACACATCACCATTACACATCCCTCCACACCAGTGCATATTACTGTAAAATACACACGCTAAAATCTATAACTACTTACCACCACAGAACACATCATCAATATACAGCAAATCACCATATACAGTATGTCATCATTACACACCAACATATATCATTATAATTTGCACACAGTAATTAATCACAAGGACCCAATATACCCATAACACTACTAAGCACATCATCCAATCATGATAAAGTCTAACTCGTAAAAAAGTCACACCTCAGTTCCCCCCTGCTCCCTCGCAACTTGACGTTAGAGCACTACGCTTGACAAACAATACTAATCAGCCTTGCACATTATGCATCCGCCAGCATCAGTAACTATTCCATGTCACACGGCTTACTCACAGTCCCGTCTCTCATGCCCCCCTATGCTTGCCTGAGCTTGTGGTGACAAAAGAAATTGGCGGGCCCTTCAAACAGTGGCGGGAAAGGAAATGCAGCTATAGCTGTGGTTCCCCAGACATCTCATATCCGAAATGGTCTAAACTGGATAAACACTGATTACGTTGACCATACCAAGTGACCTTGACCTTAGATCTATTGTTCTAAGTGAAACAATAGGTCACTCCTTAGCTGATCCTCAATGATTCTCAAATTAATTACGGTTGGAAGGTATACAGGCACGGGAAGGGGTTCATTTGATGGTGCTTCAGTCCAACCTGGCTCACAGAAATTCTCGAAATAACCTCGATGTATTGTATCTGTACGTCACCCTCTGTTGCCTTGGCCAGTGTATACGTATGTCACTTGCTGCAGGCGGAGTTAACAATAAATACCTAAAGTGTTCTGAATGGTTAATAATGCACTCTGACAGTCTTTTGAAGGACGAAGAATGCATATTGAAAGTGTATAGAACCAGGATGAACTTCGGTGACTTATTTCGATCATATTCTTGCTGTTCAATTTGGGACAGATCTCCAGCAGTGAAAGGGTGAATGAAGTCTACTATTTCTCCTGGTCAAAAATGTCTCTCCAAATCGAAATAAAATTGTCTGGTGGCAGGAATAACAGAAAAAAAATATATATCAGTGGAGTCAAGTGGATCATAATACCTACCGAGAGTGTTTTGAAAGGCTGGCATGAGACGGTGTAGAAGCCTCGACTTCTTGAATAAAGCGGGCAAGGCACCCTCACTTCACACAGGTGCTGGGAAATTATTATGCCAAGGATGAAGGTCCTGTGGAAGAAGGGTGGAGGATGAACAAGGATGCTGGGGAATACGTATATAGAAGCACACACACACACACACACACACACACACACACACACACACACACACACACACACACACACACACACACACACACACACGCACACAAAATAACTCAATGCTGTTAGAGTTGCCAAATTATAAGGAACACAGGACTCCAAGAACAGCCCCCAGAATTTAATACCTCAACTATAAAGATAAAATATGGACAGTGTTCTTAAATATAACCCAGAATTCATCAATATAGCCCAGAATTCATCAATATTTAGAGTCATGTAAGCTATTAATCCCTCTGATCTGATGTCACAAAATTAAAAAGGTAATATTAGTGAGAGGGATAAACAGATATTCATTTAGAGGAACCAATTCTTAGAGGAGTTCTTAGAAATTCAGAGCTAGGTATATTAATTTCTCCAGATCTAGTGACGAAGCGCTTTAATTGAATCTGTAGTCGTAGTGAAGGGGTAAGAAATTGAGAGAAGTCCTTGTTATATGTACTTTTTTCTAACACTCCCACGGACGGTCAAATCCAGTGTGCGACCGTAGCTGTGTCACTAACTGAACGAGTCACTTTAAGTTTTTTGAAAGATGAAATATGGCAAGTTGAAGCCGTAGTGTTTTATGTTTTGTTTTGTTTTGTTTTTTCTGTTTTTGCCACACTTACAGGAGCGTCTCTGGGGTGTGTCAGAGGTGCGTATGGTGTGTATGTGGCGTGTGCTTGGGGGTCTGAGGTATATTTGAGGAGTGTTTCCAAAGACAAAGTTCATCATTGAATTTAGGTTAGGGTTGTGGATACGAGTGAGGTGGGTGTGGCTATCATAGGTGTCCCTTGTCTTGTTTTAGCAATTAAGTCCGCAGTAGCTTCAAAGAAATTGTTATACCAAACATCCATTGGCACCTATAAGCTGGTACGGTGGTTCCTCTAAGTTTGCAACATTCACTGAAAAAAACTGTGATATTTTAAAACACGCTGACAGAATGAGGACCTTGTTTATTTACTCACGCTGCAGAGAAATGAACTTTTGGAGGACATCGTAAAAATTTAGAGCTAGCAAAGGTGTTCTAGATCTGGTGTTTAAGCGCTAAGATGGAAACTGTCATCGCTGTGGAAGGCCTGCTGTAGTACTCATACGGTGGAGGGGTATACGAATGAAGATGGTATGAACTGGAGGGGAGAGGCAGCTTGATGGCGAAGGACAAGATGACATGGAGGCTTGTTTGTGGCCACCTTCTTCCGGGATTAAAGCGTCTGGCTATACTCTGACAGATAGATAGACGGACAGGTAGTTTTTTTTTCTTTCTTCTTTCTTTTTTCTTTTTTTTTACTCACATACTGCAGAGTAGCCAGTCCTCAGAGGCCTTCTTGGATGCCACGTCGAACAAAGAGAGACCCACCAGCGTGATAGTTGGTACCACAGTCAGGGGAGTGATGTAGCGAAGCAGTAGTCCCACCACACCTGTACAACACATATCTTTTTGTTCATTCTTCCTACTAACAGACTCAGCTGTACTATTTTAACCGCTAACCTTGTCTAAAACGCATCTTTCCATCCTGTATTCCGATGTATGATATATTAACAGTGGAAAAGGACAGTGAAAAAGTGCTATGGTGAGAGCAGTGTCATTATTATTGCCTTATTCTCTCACTGAGCCACCTGAAATAAGATGCAAAGAGATTAAAATCTAGGGTATGCATAGGTGGACATCCTCTCCATAGCAGTTCTTCATGACTAACACCATATGCTAGTGCTAATCTGCGTTCAAATCTCAGCACTGAAGTTGGACAAGTGGCAATATAGGGTAAGTGAAAAGATTATGGTAACGAAATAGCAAGCCCACCATACCTATACCATACATATCTTTTTGTAGATGATTTTGCTCCTGTTGCTTAATCCTTATCATACCTGTTCGAGCAGATCCGTCTACCACAGGTAAGCCACTACCTCTATGGGATCGTCTCATAGATTCCTTACACCACTGATGCTGAATTTGTGTCTTTGTGTGGCATGTGCTGTGCTGTGCTTATAATGTGTGCTATGATGTGTGCTATGCTGTGTGCAATGATGTGTGCTTATGGTGTGTGCTACGTTGTGTGGGATTATTCTACAAGCGGGATACATGACATCATTAACTGCACCTAACCCGATTCTAAGCTGGTATAAGGAGGGCTGGGAGACGTCCTGATCTAAGCCTGTGTGGGTGAACTCAATCACCGCTGTTTAAGGAGACCTGTGATGGGTAAACGTCGGGAGGAGGGCTTGAAATAGTGTTCTGATCAAGATGTGTGTAGGGGTATTTTTCTTTTTTAAAGGAAGAAGGAACCAAAGGCCAGGAGCCTGTTAATTGTTCCCTTCAAGGAAAAAAAAAAAACGAGTTTAAATCTGGCCTTCCACATCCCCGTCCGCGCATATTCCTACCCTGTTCCTACCAACTTTCCTACAACCACCATTATGTCAAGCCAAGGAGTACCAACGATAATAGAGCTATGGTGTACTGAGCGACCACGAACCATTCTTGTATCGTTTCTATTCTCACACCTTATTCCTACCAACACCGCTCATTCCTACCAACACACCTCATTCCTACCAACACCGACCTGTGAAGCTGATGGGCATTAGGGATGAAATAGTTACGACCCTGTGAACGAGTCTGAACTTTCCACGTTTTTACCATCCCCTCCCCCTAGTTCTACCAACACTCCTACCAACACCGTACGATTCCTAACAACACCGGTCCGTGAAGCCAACGAATATCTGCTACAGTGACCTCCAACAGCACCTGCCAAACCATATATTTCTTATCCTCTGCCAACACCACCTGATTCCTATCTTTGTTTTCATCTGCAAACACCTGATTCCTACCAACATTTCCACCAGTACCAACCTGTGAACCCAACCAATATCTGCACCAACGAAGACGTAGCAATGGCGCCTTGAAGGAGTCTGAACTTGACCTGCCACGCCTCCGTCCGCGCCTCCTCCGTCGCGTTGTTCATGAGTGGTGATTCGGTACAGGGTTCGAAGCTTGACTTGAGCAACACGATACTGGGCACGAGGTAGGCAAAGTTTCCTCCCTGGATGATTGGCAGTCTGGAAGCAGGTGGTGATTGAGTTAATAGAAGAATGGAAGGAGGTGGTGATTGACTTGTTAAAGAATGGAAGGAGGTGGTGATTGAGTTAATAGAAGAATGGAAGGAGGTGGTGATTGACTTGTTAGAGATGGAAGGAGGTGGTGATTGACTTGTTAGAGAATGGAAGGTGGTGGTGATTGAGTTAATAAAAGAATGGAAAGAGGTGGTGATTGAGTTAATAGAAGAATGGAAGGAGGTGGTGATTGAGTTAATAGAAGAATGGAAGGTGGTGGTGATTGAGGTGTTAGAGAATGGAAGTTGGTGGTGATTGAGTTAATAGAAGAATGGAAGTTGGTGGTGACTGAGTTAATAGAATGGAAGTTGGTGGTGACTGGCTTATTAGAATGGAATAATGTTTTTTTTTTTTTTTTCCAGGTCGCCATATCGATTCTGTCCACAGTCTGGAACCCACCTCCCGCCCTTACAATCTCCCACCCTTACAATCTCCCACCCTTACAATCTCTCGACCTTACAATCTCCCACACTTACAATCTCCCAACCTTACAATCTCCCACCCTTACAATCTCCCACCCATTCAATCTCCCAACCTTACAATCTCCCAACCTTTTAATTATGAACGATAAATAGAAGCTTGTGAAGGGGAAGGAGGTCAGGACAGACACAGACAGACAGACATAGAAATAGATTGATAGATAGATAAATAGACAGATAGATAGACAGATAGACAGACGACAGAGTTAACCAGGGCACTGAGAAGACACCTTAGAGTTTTGGAGATTTCTTAACATCTCCTCCTTTGAGATTTAGTCTACAAATTAAATCTCTCTATCCTCTTGTATGTTACTAAAAAACTGTCGATATTAAAATTCAAATGAATTGCACACAGGATAAAATTGAGGTTCAGTATGAAAGAATAAATCGCTAAGGAACAGGTGCGTCGACGGTTCCTGTGTCACCTTGAATAGGGCTTAGATTTCAACATTTTTTTGTGTGATAATGTGCGTGATGTTGCGTGAATCTTGATGCTTATACATTGTTTTTTTATTCCTGTCACAGTAGGTCAAACGTGCCCCGTGCCTCAGTAATACTCATGTGTGCTTTTCCAAACACGTTCTCTTGTAAATCTTCAATTGGTGGGATTATTCTGTTCTGCTCCACCAAACTTAAGTTATACATTGTCATTTACTCCTCTCACAATGCATCAGACGTCCCCCATGCCTCAGTAATGCCCATGTTAGCTTTTCCAAACACGTTCTTGCATAATTCTTTCATATTGGTGGGCTAATTCTGTTCTGGTCCACCTCAGATTATTTTTACTGAGGTAGGTAAACCCACTAATTATTAAATGGCAAAGTACCCGTGCATTGTAGCTGCCTTTGTGCATTTGAATATGTTTTTATTGTCGATCTGATGAATATTGCTCGTGTTTTGTGCTAAGCTGTCATCATCTCTTTTGTCAACCTTTTCAGCCAGAGTACTTCATTTATATTCTCGTGTGTGTGGGTGTGTGTGTGTGTGTGTCGCAATAGGTCGGAGCGTACCAGGAGGAAAACAAAAATGAATGCAAAGGGGATTAGGTTTCGACATAGTACGATTGTGCCACAAAGCTCAAAGCCACACAGCGGATGCTCTGGGAAACCATGTCCTTCCATCCGTGAGGGGGATTAGGACTGCCAGATTTCATAATGCCTTGTAGTAACGCAGATGACTCAGGCCTTTTAAACCTTTTCACAGTATCGCAGACGAATGGGGGCGATGGTAGGGGAATCCTTGAAGAGTGCTAAGAAGAGACAGGTGAATTTGTGCAAGACTTCAGACACTGCTGGGAAGATTTATCACGTTTATTCTAGCCTGGCTAAGACTCTAACCTCTTTCCTTTCACGTAGCCTGACTAGAGGGTCGACTTAACTATACCGTTTTTATTTTAAGTTGGCCTAAAATTGCCATCCCTCCATCTTGAAAGGGGAGTTGTAACAAGGGATTAACACTAGAATACGATGCTAATCAAGAAGAGGTGCCATGAAAGGGATGTAGGGCTGTAATATTGTCTCTTCCGCCACAGAGCTACGTGAAATAAGCTGCTACAGGACGAATATCTAGGCAAGGTTAGAGAAGCTACGGTAACCAACAGAGACGCATTCCTACCTCACAAGCAAGACTCATCGCACCTCGTGAAACCACCAATTAGTATTCAAGGTGTGGGAGTGGCCCAGTTCCTTCATGTGAAAGTAGATGGGCTCCAGTTGTCTCACCTGCAGTATCTAACGTGGCGATACATTAGTAATACTTTAGCCACCATAATAATACTCTTACAATGAGGAAATTTAAGTCTCCATTGGCCATCAATTTGCAAGTTCACTTCTCTTCAAAATGTACGTTTATTATCATTATTATTATTATTATTATTATTATTATTGTTATTATTATTATTATTGTTATGTGGGTTACGACTCACCACTCACGCAATGGAGATTTTATTCCTGCCATAATCGTGTCGTCTTTCCTATTATATTCCAGGTAACGGCAGGTAACTTGATTCAGGTGGGCGTTAGTTACAAGTGAGTATAGTACCCTTAACCCTCTCATGATTGGGGAAACTCCAGTTCTCTAGTTCAAGTTAACGCCATACAGTTTTATTTTATTGAGTGAGACATTGGAACCTGTAAGTCCATAGTATTCAGACAGACAGACAGACAGATGGAGAGAGAAACAGAGAGGCTTCGATACAAATTAAACCTGGGACTGGGAGAGGTGATGCAGGGCTCCGTTTTTTGGCATGACTGAAAAACGTGAAGGAAAATAAATGACCTTTGACCTTTCGCCCTCAGTGATATAACTTGGCTTGATATTAAGTGAATGCTGGTGCTAATGAGGGAGGTCTTCACGTGGTGGCACTGACATAACCGAACAGCTCCAGTGACAGGTTATACAAACGTCATCAACTGGCTTCCTATCCACTTTATGGAGGATAAGGAGGATGGTGAACTGCAGAGGACAGCTTCAGCCTGCAGTTCACCGGGCTCACGTCAAGATGAACCTGGGGCCACAAAAACAAAGTGAAATGGAACCTACGCATTGAATTTCCTTACAGGTATTTTCAGATTAGTCAATACAGTATTAATAAGGAACTTGTTTATACTCGTATCTTTGCATCGTCAGTCTTAATTCCTTCATGCCCACGACGAATCGATTTAGTTTATTCCTGTCACTTCTAAGTAATGTGATTTAACTTAGGAATGACCTGTGTTAGTGTAGGTATTAATGAGGGTTGTCTCTAACGCCTCTAGTTCCAAAAGTCGATCCTAAGCTGAATAAAGGCGTCTGGATAAGGCAAGAATAAAATGATGCCAGAAGGGGATGCTGGCTCCACTCCCTGGTTATACAAACGTCCCTCACCTCCCTCCTCCTCCCTCGAAAGATAATGGTGAACTGCAAGAGAAAGGCAACTTCAGCCTGCAGTCCACCAGGTTTACACACAGGTGAGCCTGGGGCCACAACAACACAGCAGCAGCAATAAGATTAACAAGTAAAAAGTTACCAGGCTAAGGAGATTAATAATAAAATCCTAACTAACTTCCTAACCAACTTGCTGATATACGCCGAAGTTGCATTTTTTTCTCTGCTTCAAACTCTGGCCATTGATATGATACTTTTGATCTCGGTGACCCATCATTCCTCCTACGTTCTACACACTGTCACATGCCGTTAATTTGGTAACCATGCCCACTGTCCATACTAAAAACACGCTAGGGCTGTCTTATTCAAAACTGCTGAGATGGTATTTGTGGGGATGTTTTTCTCACTCCACAGACTGGACGAGAAGGAGGCGGAGCAGATGGAGGTAGTTCTTGGCGAAACCATTGCTTAGCAGCCGAGAGCGTCTGGGAGGCAGATTTCTAAAGACTATCGCTATAAATTACCATAAGATACCAGCGTACACTACCTCCAAGCTATATATATATATATATATATATATGTATATATATATATATATATATATATATATATATATATATATATATATATATATATATATACATATACATATATATATATATATATATATATATATATATATATATATATATATATATATATATATATATATATATATATATATATATGTATTTTTTTTTTATTTATGTTTTACGGACAACTTTAAGGCACTTATACCGACTGGTCTTTTAAAAAATGGGAAAGAAAGAAAGAACTGCATATCACCAGAAGATAAACTCGAAACCTTCACATAAACACAATCCATTACTGATGAACCTTCCAACACCCACATCTCGACCCACAGGTCTTCTGTACAAAAATGTTTTATGTGAGTAATTCACTCAGTCTGTGTTATACGTTTTTTTTAAGTCAATGGCATGGTTTTATACCTATCTATCTATCTATCTATCTATCTATCTATCTATACATCTGTCTATCTATCTATCTATATGTATATATATCTATATCTATATCTATATCTATATCTATATCTATCTATCTATCCGTCCATCTATTTATATGTACAGTATGTATGTAAATGCATATATGTAAAGGAGCCGTTTGTATATTTGATTCTTGACCATAATATACTCGTACTTTGTCACATCTGTTGTCGCTGCTCCGAGTCACCCACAATGCACACACGATGATTTGCTTGATAAGACAATGCATGTCATACAGACTTTATTACATCTAATTATTGCTGCACCACATCCAATGGCCCTTCTATTAAAAATTCGGATTATTTAATGTGTGGACAATGTGTAACACTGTACCCCCCCACAAAAAAAAGGGCCTGGTCCCACCTTGGCTCCTCCATCCACCGGAACCTGGTCCAACCTTGGGAAGATCATTTTTACTCTGTACTATCGCCAGCAAAAGTCCTGTCATCTCTCCTGCTTTTCTGTCAACGGTCTTTGAAAATTAGTATCTTGAATCCGAGGCAAATGAAACAGCCAACACTGATCTATGGTCAAATGATGTAATCAGTGTCAGTTACTGCAGAATCACGAGACGTTTTCAAAGTCGACGGAGAGGGAAGAAGGAGAGGGGACAGGACTTTTGCTACAGATTGTACATTCAGGAAATATAGAGCGGCAAACCTCATACCTGACTCCGAACGTGGTTTGCAGGAGGGTGGAGATGCCGGAGATGAAGATGATGGAGGAGACCATGACGCCCCGGGCAGGGTCGTCCTCCGCCATGCACATGATCGACGTCAGCAGGATGGGCATGGAGATAGTGCTGCCGACCATCACGAGGTAGTGCTGTTGGAGACTGGAAGTTAGATTAGGCCCTTCAACCCGATGACGCGTTTTGATTCTGGATCTCCCAGTAATAAACATCTGCGCGGCCTCTTGTGGCGAAGGGATTAATGACTGTAACGTTTAGAGTTCAAAAAATCCCTTCAAAGTTTAGCAAGATCGTCCAGTGTTGGAGAGATTAAAAACAGAAATATGTCATCGGACGGAAGGGGTTGTGTTTGGTTGCGCTAGGTTGAGATAAACGACAGCAAGATGGGTGTGTGGAGATGGTGCTGTCATGCGAGGTAGTGCTGTTGGTTAGGTCGTTAGGGCTGTTTAGACTGATTATGGTATGTTATGCTACCTTATGTTAGTTTAGGATGGTTTTTCTCGTGGATATGGGAATGGTACCGAAAACCATTACAAAGTAATGGTGTTAGGTGAAGCTGTGAAAGATTACTTAGAGCTGGGTTAAGTTAGGTTGGGTTGGGTTGGGTTCAATGAGGTCAGGTTGATTATGCTGCTACGTTAAGTTAGCTTAACTTAGGCGTGAAAGTGGTGTTGCCAGCCATCACTAGTAGTTCTGTTGGGTTAGGTTAAGATTAGGTTAAGTTACTTTGGGGGATGAGGTTCGGTTAAGTAGACAGGTTAGCAAGGTTAGATTTGATTAGGTTATGCTGGGTGGGGTAGGCTATATTCCTTTTACTTTAACTTGGCCTAACATTGCCGTGTCTCAGGTCAGAATGCCGAGTTGTGTCAAAAGAGTAACACTAGAAAAATGTTATGGGAAAGATTTAGCAGTAAAGCACTTTTCGACCACTGAGCTAAGTACAAAATGAAGCAAGTCGGAGCCAAGGTAAGGTAAACATAACAATTGCTTGACCTGAGTTAGCTTTGGGTTGAGTTAGGCTTATTATCTTTTTAGGTTAGGTTGTTTAAGTTACCTGAAGTTAGGTTTGCTCGGGGTTAATTAGTGAGAATAAGTTTGGCTGGCCGAGGAGAGTGTATGCTGAACTACATTAGTTAGGACTTTGTTGGGAAATTGGTTAAATGGGCATAGTTTGGGTTGGGTTAGATTGGGTTAATTGTCTTGTTATGTTGGGCTGCTTGCATTACTTTAGTCAGAGTAGGCTAGTTTGGGTTGTGTTTGGCCAAAGTTAGATAGGATGAGCTGGGTGAGGCTAAATCTAGAAAGGTTAGGTTGATCTGTGCTAGGTTAGGTTAGGTTAGAACTGTACTGGGATAGACTGAGGAGGGTAGAGTAGGGCTGGTCACATTTGTAAGGAATTTGTTACGTTTGATTAGAACAGGTGACGTGTGTGTGTGTGTGTGTGTGTGTGTGTGTGTGTGTGTGTGTGTGTGTGTGTGTGTGTGTGTGTGTGTGTGTGTGTGTGTGTGACATAAGTTTGATAATCCGATCCCTGAGGCATTGCATTCCTCTCTTGAACGTGCCACACACCTACACATGTCACCACTTTGGCTCTAGTGCTCACCGCCCACATAAAATACACTCCAGGGCTGCCATATTCGACATTATGTAATGATATTTTGCTTTTTTTTTTTTTTACTTGTCGGTGGGTCTTGTGGAAAGTCATTACAGTTTGTTTTAGTGAATTTCAAATACTCAGACCATTTCCTGTCCAGCCTAAGACCAAACTCGCACTGGACATACAAAAACAAAACAGACCAAATCCAAACGCAGGTAATGTGATTCCGCCAATTTAATGCGAAATCTTAGTAGTAGTAGTAGTAGTAGCAGTAGTAGTAGTAGTAGTAGTAGTAATAGCATAGTAATAGTAGTAGTAGCAGTAGTAGTAGCAATAATCCTAGTAATAAAAACAGGAATAGCAGCAACAGTAGTAGTAGTAACAGTAGTAGTAGCAGAGTAATGGTAAGTCACAGTAATAAAAACAGAAATGGCAGCAACGGTAGAAGTAATAGTAATAGTAGTAGCAGCAGTAGTAGTAGTAGCAGTAGTAGCAGTAGTAGTAGCAGTAGTAGCAGTAGTAGTAGCAGTAGTAGTAGCGGTAGTAGTAATAGTAAAGGCAAAAGTAATAACAGCAGCAGCTCAAGGTTCATCTGATCGTGAACCCAGTGGACTGCAGGCTTAAGTTGCCCATCACCACAATCCTCTTTAGTGGGAATAGAAAGGTAGCCAGGTGACGTCTGCATAATTAGACAGGTGATCCGCGAGAGACTGACGAGGAGAGTGTATGTGAGTGAGGTGGAGGGGGGGAGAGGGAGGGGGGAGGCCAAGGATGAGATGGAGGGATGGAGTGGACAGGTATACGAGAGAGGGGGGTGTGAGCTGGGAGCAGGGCAATGAAATGGCCGGGGGACAGGGCGACATGGAGGCGATTTGTTTGTGGCCACCCCTTACGGGATTAAGGCGTCTGGCAATAGATAGATAGATAGGCAGAAAGATAGATAGATCCATCCTTTTATATCCGTGGGCCTACATGAAGGTGTACCTCCCTCTCTTTATCTCTTTTCCTTCTTCCTTGCATTACAAAACACCAATATCGGCCACTGATTATGAGAGATTAAGGCAGGAACTATATAGACACAAGGAAGCGCGTCAAAGTTCAGCTAAAATCACTGTAACTGCACAATAAATAAATTTTTAAGATGTGGCCTTGATATTTGTATCTTTGGAAGTGTTCACGGCGATGTGTGTAACCTAAATTCAAAAAGATATAAATACATACGCAAGAAAATTGAGGCGTTCGGTAAGATTTCACCTTTTAAATTTAACTCTAGGGCAGTTTCGTATGATCTAATTCAACTTAGTGAAATATCGTCGTGGTCAAGGAAGGAATAGATTATGTCAAAGATTCTGACTCTTTCACTTATATCTATCTACTGCCAGACGCCTTCATCCCGTGGGGGTGGCCACAAACAAATCGCCTCCATTTCAAGATGAGTGATACGTGACAGAGAACATAACAAAAAGACGTTAAAGGTTAACTTGGATTTAGGTGCGATCAGTGAAATTTTGTTTACCCATGGGTGTGCAGAACTACCATGAGTTGTACTAAAGAAGAGAGAGAGAGAGAGAGAGAGAGAGAGAGAGAGAGAGAGAGAGAGAGAGAGCTTTGGATCGTCAGGAAGCAATGAAATCAAGAGTAAACAGTCACCATTGTTTTGAAGGTGTTAACTATTTCAGCCTGAGAATGTCTTTTGGTATTTTCTAGATATTTCCAAGCAATTTTTCTCATTTCTGGTAAGATTGGAACTGTCTCAATCAACCTCCGGAATACCTGATGTCTCCTAAAATAAATGTCAATAAATTAATAAGAATAAATAAATAAGTAAATAAATGAATAAGAATGACGTACCTATGACCGTCAGGCAGTAGCAAAAAAAAAAGTTATGGGGAGAAAATGGAAAATGATGGGCTGACCAGGAGGATATGTGTGAATGACGTGGAGGGTGGGAGGGGAAGGGAGAGACTGAGAATGAGATAGAGGGATGTGGTGGGATGTCAGTGAATGAGGGTGGTGTGGGCTGGAGTCAGGACAGCCTTATAGCTCAGGACAGAGTGACAGGGATGCAGTTTGTTTGTGGTTACCCCTCCCCCCTCCCTCTCCGGTATACAAGCGTTTGGTCATAGACAGACAGACAGTCAAAAGTAGGTACATAGATTTATATATACATACACACAAGCATAGGTGCATAGATTTATAGACACATTCATACATACAGAAATACATACAAACATCTTCAGACAGACAGACAGATAGACAGACAGACAGGCAGAGGTACACAGATTTAAACAAACTTACGTACAGTAATTCAAAGAGAGAGAGAGAGAGAGAGAGAGAGAGAGAGAGAGAGAGAGAGAGAATGGAAATGTGGAAATATACTGTACTGTATCTCAGCGGTCGGGTGGCGCCCAACCGCAATCATCCGACTCCAAAAACTTCTTGAATCATTATTGCCATTATTATTACTGCAGAGTTAAGAGACGTTAACCCAGTTGAATACAGCCTAAATTAGCTCATCTGCAATCCATTTCCCTTTTTCGTGGGATGAGGGGAGACACTAGGCGTGGTGCCCCCACGTGAGGCAGTCCCTCTTTTCACCTACCCCACTCAGAACGGAGAAATAAGAAACCTGCTTTGCTTTTAATTCAGTGCTTAACTAAAACGAGTGCACGGAAGCAGCTCAGTAATAAACAGCTTTAAGTTGTGATACCGAAGCTTTGCAACTGATTCTGAATGCGAGGCCGTGAGTCAGAAAGGACAATGCAGATCATCACAATAGTCACTCTGTTTTTATTTTGTCTTCAGAGTGAGCAACGATGCGTCTTCATAGGGATATTACTCCTCCATGGACATCAGTGGATAAAATAAACCATAACACCGCCACAAGAGATCATAAAAACCACCACATGTTTATGATTAGCGTCATAAAAACCACCACGTTTATAATTAGCGTCACACGGTCATAAACATCAGTGCCAAAAGCCCCAAGCCACAAGGTCATGATCATAACATTAGCACATAGTTATAAACAACCCCACTTGGTCATAGTCGTAATCATCCCATTATGGTCACTAACGAACCTTATAGCCAGAAACATTTCCAAATTATAAACACCACAGAATAGTCCTGGTCATAAACAGCATCACATAGTGGTAAACAGTAGCGCATCACCATACACACTACCACATTGTCATAAACCCAGCTCATGGTCACAGGCACCATCACAAGTTCACAATACCATCACATGATCTTAAACATCCCATGGTCACAACACCACCACATGATCTTAAACATCCCATGGTCACAACACCACCACACGGTCAGACGCCACTGTTTTACAAGCACCACCACACGTTCCAGCACCACCATCCAGATGTGGGCACCATCCAGCCCTCTTAAGCTACCAGTAGAGGGTGGATGACTCCGTCGCTGATGCCTGTCCAGGATGCAACACAGCACCCCATACTATTAAGCACATTATGGTAGACTGCATTACACACAATCACCTACGCCAACAACACAACATACACTCTTTGAGAGCTCTGTGGGAAAGCCCGGTCTCGGTCATGGCCTTCCTAAGGGACTCGTGGCTGTTCGGCCAGACTGCCTAGGGAACAACTACTACTACTACACCACCACATAGTTATAAACTCACCTTATGGTAATTAACACTGCCACATAGTCATTAACGTCACCATATAGTCAAAAAAAAAAAAAATCACAACACAATCCACGTCGTAAATACTATCATAAGCATTGCCACTTGATCATAAACACCTCTACACCGTCAAAAAGCAGAGCCACATGAACATCAAATCAACACAGACTCCACCGTCATCATAAACAATAAAACATGGTAATAAAACAGCACCTCACAAACCAACCAAACATCCTTTTTCCAGTTTACAAACGTACGGTTCAGCATTAGTGTTTGGTTCACATAATCAAACACCAACCAGCGTAAGAAATAAACACATGAGTGCGAGACAAACTATCGCCTGTGGATCTAACAAGAGTCTGTCACTTAAAGCTTATGAAATTATAAATAAATAGTGAAAATGGCACAGACTTGCTACGAAACTAACTTTCTGATGTTATAACTTAATAACTGGGGTGAGATTCAATTTAAGAAAGAGAGAGAGAGAGAGAGAGAGAGAGAGAGAGAGAGAGAGAGAGAGAGAGAGCAGGAAGGTGACCCAGAAACAGAGAAGGAATGAAACCAGGCCAAACAATAATGTGTGTTGAAGACTAGAGAAGAGACATTACTGTATTAATTCTGAATATAAATGGTTCATCGTGACACACACACACACACACACACACACACACACACACACACACACACACACACACACACACACACACACACACACACACACACACATTCCCCAGGACACTCTTTTCTCCTGAGTCCTCACGCCTCATTGAAATTCGCCTTGGAACTACGTCTATAGACTGACAGAGAGACAGACAGAGAGACAGACAAGCGTGAACGGGTTAACCTGACCTGAAATCCGTAGAGGAGTGACAGGAACCACGGCGGATTGTCCTCGAGGCCGTAAAGAAGTCTCGATGGCGCTGTGGATGATGATGGTGGCTGGGCAGAGGGAGCAGGTCTTTTCTCTTCCTCTCTGACTGCCACTTCGTCCATGGCGGTGTGGTCATCGTTGTTTGGAGACATCGGATGGCAAATTGATGGCTCTCCCTAATCTGAAGGAATAATAATAATGATAATAATAATAATAATAATAATAATAATAATAATAATAACAATAATAATAATAATGATGACCACGACAACGACGACGACGACAATAACGATGATGATGATAAAGATGATGATAAAAGTAATAATAATAATAATAATAATAATAATAATAATAATAATAATAATAATCTGGTAATAACAAATATATACTATACATAACTTCACTCCAAAGAAGGATGTGCCTCAGTCGGTAGCGTACTCGTCTAGCGATGCTTATGCCCCAAGTCTAGGATCCCAACGTGAGAGCTGGTAGTATGTCCTCTCATATGTTTGCCTCTGTTCCACTCATAGCATATGCAGAGTAACACAACCTTTTTCACATGCATCACACTTACAAACACCCCTGAGCATCGCCAGCATGGGGAAGAGTTAAGTCCGGCTATCACTCTCCCTCCTAAGAGAAGAACCTATCCTGCAGTGGATGTGATATGGAGTGATATAGAGACACCGATAGTTAATTTGTCACTGCATTTGTTGAAAGTGCTTATGAGAGAAAAATAAAAGACGTAATCTCTCTCCCTCCCTCTCTCTCTCTCTCTCTCTCTCTCTCTCTCTCTCTCTCCATCGTCCGAAAGGACGATGGAGGGAGAAGGGAAATTTCACTCTAAAGTTCACTGGGATCACGTTCAGATGAGCCTGGGGCAGCAACAACAACAACAACAACAACAAATGAGATGTCTGGTCAGAGCTGCATTAATTCGTCCGTAACAATAATGATAATAATAATAATAATAATAATAATAATTATTATTATTATTATTATTATAATAATAATAATAATAATAATAATAATAATAATAATAAAATATCATACTAGCGAACCGCCATGTACAATAACGTTCATTTTATTTTCTTCAATATTTTATTTTATTCGTGACCTGATTCATGTTCCCTCTACCGCTTGCGTCTTATGTGCTTTACTTCAGCTGATGCCAGACGATTTGAGGCGGCTGAGAGTGAGTCATAGGAGCCGAGGTGTTCATATTGTCAACATTTACCCTCTCATGGCCGGGACAACTCAAGTACCGTGAAATGGGGCAGATCTGACCGCTGGGGGCAACTCCGACGGTAAAAGAAATGTATAATGACAATAATAAACAGAAACAAAAAAGTCTAGTCTCCATTCTTTTCTTTTTTTATATTTTCTCATTTTTTTTTAACCGGTCGTAGTTGCCCTCCAGCGTTCGGATTTGCCCTATTCTACGGTATTCTGCTTCAGCTAATGCCAGACAATTTCCTTCCGCTTTATCATAAGAGCCTGTGAGTTAATATCCCTCAATTGTATCTGAGCTAATGAAAGGAAAGAGCATATGTTGTCGAGAGAAAATTTTAATATAAACCTTCACTGCACTCAAACAATTTGTCTTATTTCGTTCATATTCACAGGGTGTACTACCATGGCCCTTTCCCACTTTCCACCACAACCCCAACTCATTCCATCCACTTCCTTGTTCCCCACTTCCAATTCTTTACCCAACCCCTTAGACAAAATCTTGGAGAATACAGGATTTTGAAATATACCTGCAGTACACCCAAACCACCAATCCTACAACACCCCTTCTAACAGTGTACTCCTCCCTGCTCTCTGCCTCCACCGCCCTTCATACTTTCAGCCCATCCCACCCATTCCTTGGCTCACCACGTCCCCACCACGTTCATTTCTGTAACTCCACTCATTCTTTTCTTCTTAATTGTTCCATTGCAGGTGACATGGCCTTGAACACCCTAATTCCTCTGTAATAATCTCTTACAACAGATGCAACGTCACACTACGAAAAATTATCCTGGACTGGAGCGGATTTTTTCTTTCTTTCTCTGCTTTTTGCTCTCATTACGCAGTGCTACGCCTCTCCATGATCGCAACATCATTATTTTCACTCAACTTGGCCAATATTTATTATCTCTCCATCTTGATTAATTAGATGCGGCCAGAAATTAACAGTAGAGTAAGGTGTTAGTCACGAACATGTGCTATAGAACAGATGTACAGCCGTAGTGTTATGTTCTGCCAATGAGCTAAGGGGATTAAGCTGAAAAAGGATGAAAGACGCTCCCAAGAGGGTAAATCGGACCATAGTACTCCTTCCAGATGACACCAGACGATTTTACTTATCTTAGTGGGTCATAGGAGCCAGGGGGTTAATAGTATATAAGTGGTTTTGAACTTAGGGGAGCGTCCGTCCAGAGGGGCGTGAGGAATGTCTAATGGGAGCGCCAGGACTCAGAGGAATAAGAGTGATTTGAACAATGTGCGTGTGTGTGTGTGTGTGTGTGTGTGTGTGTGTGTAAATTGTTTGTTTGTATTGGCTTGTGCATTACCCAGTTTAAGCTAAGCCATGCCAGTGTAGTTATTACTATGCAGTGCTAAGTTGTTGCTATTGCGTCTATGTGACAGGGAGATTCTTACATTACGCTTTGAAGCCTTGTGTGTTGTGAGGACGGCTCAGAATGCCCTTACAATAAACGAAGATAATTTGACTCCCAAGAACTTACTAATCAGATCAAGTAATGGGCGTTAAGAAGTAGATAATACTCGTGGAAGGCAAAAAATGGATTCTGGGAGGAAGTAAATGAGGCAGGATAGGACTGGTTAAGCACACGAGAAAAAGATTGTGTTATATTTGGACCACCTTGTGTTTTAAATCGAACTTTTCACCCTGCTATGAACTCTGCTACCAAGAATGAGTTGCCTCTTCCCGTAACTCTTTGCTCGGGCGTCGAATACGAAAAACACGAATGAGTTGCATTATTCTGGAACTTTTCGCTCGGGGCATGACTTCCGCAAACACGAATGAGTTGCTTTACAGTGCGTTAAATTGACCTGCAAACACATCTGTCGCCTCTGCTGCTTCTCTCGCCATGGACTGAGAAAATTAGCTTCGAGTGCATATAGGAAACGACGCTGATGACAATGATCTGTGGCTGAATATTCATCAGCGTTGTTCTTGTGCATTACCAGAGAGAGAGAGAGAGAGAGAGAGAAAGGACCCGATACAAGCTCTACGGCCAGATATCCAACCCTCTGAGCTCAGGAACGTCTTTATCACTTCTTAATCTCCAGACGATTTTATTCAGCTTACTGTAGACTTTTCAGATTACTGAGGTTAGGGACAGCCTTGATAAATCTCTTAAAAGTACGAGAGGCCTTCCTCATCTCTCTCTCTCTCTCTCTCTCTCTCTCTCTCTCTCTCTATCTCTATCTATCTATCTATCTATCTATCTATCTGTCCACTGCCAGACGTCTTAATTTCGTAAGAGGTGGCCACAAATAAATCGCCTCCACGTCACCCTGTGTCATTTGGCTGCCCTCCCACCGACTCACACCCTCCTCTCTAATCTCTCCACTCTATCACTGCATCTCATCCTTGGCCTTCCCTCTCCCTCTTCCCCTCCTGGTCAGCCTCTCATATTACATCCTCTCCATATGGCCAAACTACCTGTATCTCAGAGCATTTTTAAACTGAATAAAGTCGCCAGGTAACCGGGGAAAAATATATATGGTAACAAATTTCGGGGCATCTGCCACCTCCAAGAATGTCGGGAAAATGTAAACTTAATTTTTCTGACAAACGTAAAAACAAAAAATTATCGATAAGCACTACATAAACAAATAAGGAAATCGCACTGCCCCTGAAGGTAAACTCCGATCTTTCACATAAACACATCAGCCTTCGTTCTTCCAGCACTCCCTCTTGAAACATTAATTATCTGTACATTTCTTTTCTCTTTTGTGGGTAATTCATTGATCAGTCGACGTTATATATTTTAAATTCACTACCACGACATATATATAGTCTGCGTATGTTCATGAGCCAGATTTTTTGTAAATTTTTGGTTGCTCATGCATTTCGTGTGTCTGCCTGTATATTATGTGTGTGTGTGTGTGTGTGTGTGTGTGTGTGTGTGTGTGTGTGTGTGTG
This sequence comes from Coenobita brevimanus, assembly GCF_032717465.1. Classification (NCBI taxonomy): domain Eukaryota; kingdom Metazoa; phylum Arthropoda; class Malacostraca; order Decapoda; family Coenobitidae; genus Coenobita; species Coenobita brevimanus. Next base: position 53,507,848 of record NC_136999.1, on the reverse strand, counting down.
TGTGTGTGTGTGTGTGTGTGTGTGTGTGTGTGTGTGTGTGTGTGTGTGTTGCGCAACTGATATATATCCGATATGCTCAGTCACAACAACTGATCATGTTCAGACCCAGACATGGAAGCAGTTTTACCATTGATAAAACAGTGGGCATGATTTAGAATTTATTGTGTAAACTAGAACACACGGGTATAAGTTTTATAGATAGATAGATAGAGAGAGAGATAGAGAGAGAGATAATACACCTGCAGAATAAAGTTAATAATCATAAAGCTGTTATGGAATATGAACCGAATACTTGTATATGTAATTCTCTCTTTCTCCATCTATCTGTCGATCTGTTATGGGTAGACGGTGGCTGAATCGGTAGAGAGGTGGCTTGCAGTCCTAATGGACCCAGGTTCGAATCCCGGCTGGGGCAGGGAACAGTTTGTGGATTTGAATTTCATAAAAATCAGGCTTTACTGATCTACCAGAAGACCCTCCGGCATATCTTAAAAACACCCCCGCTAATACCAATACACCAGTCCCGTATGAGACAGCCCTAGCATGTATTCAGTATGGACGGTGGGTGTCAGCGCCGATGTGGTGACATGTGGAGGTGTAGGAGGACTACTGGGTCTTGGGGATATGCCCTGGGGAGAGGCCCTGGAGCCTCTACCCAGAGTCGGACACATAAAAAAAAAAAAAAAAATCCTTGGCTCACGTAATAACACGGAACCAAATTCAAGACCTGTTCAATATCTGCTAGTTTGTGCGTTCGTGTGTGCGTTGCCACAAGTAAGAATGTGGAAAACACACACGCACACACACACACACACACACACACACACACACACACACACACACAGAGTTCTGCAGTGAATTCAACACTCCTCAATTCAACTCCCTCTCTCATTCATCTCTTCTGAATTTGTCTCTTTCTGAATTCAGCTCTTGCCTCCGAACTGAACTCCTCTTCCGAATTCAACTTCTGCCTCTGAATTCAACCCTTTCCCAGCATCCAGTTCTCCTCCAGAATTCAACCCCCTCTCTGAATTCAACTCTACCCCCTTATGAAAGCCCTTCTTCTGAATTCAACTCCTCTGTATTCAGCTCAACTCTTCCCCTGAATTGAACTCTTCCCCTGAATCCAACACCCCTCTGACTACGGTAGGTGAAATATTATAAATCGCGTGTGTACAACTAGGGACAAAAGACTGGTTAAATTTTCCTCTGCTGGCTAATATTCCTAAGGTGAGAGTGGACGTAGCGGTGTCACTTTCATTTGATGGCACTGGACCACTCTCACAACTTGACTATAACTTCGTGGTGGCCTAACTTGATGAGCCTTGATCTCCTTGGTTACTAGGCAAATCAACCCTCCAGTCTGACTACACCTGGCCGTCAGCTGAACTGAAAAGGTTATGGGTTTTTGTATGAGACAGCCCTAGCATGTATTCCATATGGACGGTGGGTGTTAGCGCCGAAGTGGTGATATATGGAGGTATGTAGGACTACTGGGCCTTGGGATAGACCCTGAAGCCTTTGCCCAGAGTCGAACATATAAAAAAAAGGTATGTTTGTTTCATGGATTATTCTCTTTAACATGAAGCGTAAGGGAGGTAATGGAAGTGACGCGAGAAAAGAGGCGCAAGAGAACAACAGACTCGTGACACTGGCTGGCTAATTATCCCCAGGGTGAGAAATGATAGTATGTTTATGTGCCATGATGATGCTGTCTAATGTGAACCATAAGGAGGAATGAGGTTGACATGACGTGAGAAATAGCGGGCCAAGATAGCAACAGGCGACCTTAAGGCATTTAATTCACTGGCTAATTATCACCAAGCTGTGAGAGGGTTGTTTGCTAGTGCTATTTATGATTCTAATTAATAGGATGCGGCAGAGAGGAGAGTGATGGAAATGGGAGTAAGAAATAAACGAGTAGTATTCACATTTTTGTCCCTAACAGTGCATAATTCCACTCACTCCACCCCGAGAAACTGATCAGGGTAGAGTACTATATGTAGGGCTTCTGGGGCGAGGTTACGGTGTTTATAAATTCTCCTAAGCTTAAGATGGTTTATATATACGCTCGCCTTTCCACACACACCTACCAAAGACTTCAGAATCACATGAGAGTGAGTTTTGCACTGGGAAAATACGCAAAACAAAATTATATTGGATAAGAATTTGCTGTCAGGGAACTTTGTCATGTGAAGTGGTTGGGATTCTTTGTACATACGACTCCAGGCCAGACGGGGGGGGGGGGGGAAGGATGGTGGGTAGCATTACACTCCTGACGAAAGCTCATTCCCTGACATTCCTTAGCCTTCAGAAGAGGGATGATATTTCTTCCTGTGTATGGCTGTGATTCTGTCTGTCTGCCTACCTGTATGTATGAATGAATGTATTATGTATGTATGTGTGTATGTATGAATGTATGTATGTATGTATATGTGCTTGTCCGAATTAGGTAAAACTTGTGGAAAGGTTGAGGATAAACCAAGGATAAAGGGATTCGATTTTACAACCAGACACATCGACCTCATTGGGAGATGTCAGATGTCAAGGTCACGGGGCAAGGTCAGCTCGCAGTTCTGATCCTATTTGGCCCCAGACTTGGTGGAAGGGTTAAGGGTCAGACAAATATGAAACAGTCCGATTTTGAGAGCAATCGGTTGAAGGTTAAGTTTACAGGGCACGGCTAAATATTCAGGCAGAGTAACTGGAGAACGCGGGTATGGCACTCCTTCATTCCCTCTTGTATCTTATTCTAGCCAACACCTGGTGATCTGACGAAGCTGAGTGAGTCGTAGGAGCCTAGGAGTGTTAATACAGGCACCGTTAACTCTTTCATGGTCGGTACAACTCTAGCATTTTAATTCATCTCGTGCCAGACGATTTTACTCAACTGAAATCGAGCACAGATGCCTGAGAGTGTTACAACTGACACCAACGACCTTCTCATGCTCGGGACAGCTCTATCAGTTTATTCTAGACACCGCCAGAATATTTTAAGCTGAGTCACAGAAGCTAAGGTGTTAAGAGTAATCGTTGTAACAGCCTCTCCAATACAATGATCCTTTCTTACGTAAACTTCAAGACGAATTGATACATCTTGGGAGAGAGAGTTAGAAGAAGATGGGTTTTACATAGGAATCTTCTACCCTTTGACGAGAGATCTTCCCTTTAAGCTGAATAAATCGTCTATGGCCTCACGATAAGGGAAAGCGCTAATGGACTGAAGGAATTACATTATCACCTGTTTGCTTCGCCTAAAATCTTATCACTATTTCCCTCCAGAATATCGTCATGATTCTCCCATTAACTTTTTAAAATACAATCTCTCTCTCTCTCTCTCTCTCTCTCTCTCTCTCTCTCTAGTTATCCCTTCTTTCCCCCCCACTTTTTCTAAATCTCCACACAATTATTATATTCAAGACAGAATTTTTGAACTGGATGGGTGAGACAGACACAGCCTTCACTGATCAATTTATACTTTCCATACCACGTGAATCTCCTCTATAAATTTACAACTCTAAACAGGAAGGAAAAACAGAAAAAATCGTCACAGTACTGAAAGGGTTAGGTAATGCAGCCACCGGACGATTATTTTGTCTGATTAGGAGAGGGGTTGATGGTACTGAAGTTACTGAAGGCTGTATATAACGTCTGCAGATTGACATGTCTCTCCCTGAAGGAAATCCCATGGAGATAGAAAGAATAAGGGGAAAAGGCGACATTGTACAGACAGGCAGAGCAAAGGTGTGTGTGTGTGTGTGTGTGTGTGTGTGTGTGTGTGTGTGTGCAGTGCGATGGTGAGTAAAACCATTTTGTGTTAGCGAAAAACCGTCCTAACGTTTCAATAAGAAGAATCGACCAAAAAAAAAGAAAAAAGAAAAAAGAAGAAAAACAGGAGCACCCAGAGAGAGCAACTGACGGCCGAACATATGAGTTTGCTCTGTGACCTTGACCTTGACCTTTCAATAATTGTCCTTAGAATTAATTACTTCGCCCTTGTTTGACCCTCAGCCTATGTACTAAGTCTGGTTCATTGAATTTACCTTTCCATGTGGCCCTGAATCCATCACCTATTTTTTTCAGAACAGAATCTTCCTATTTTTTTCTGATCTTCAACCCATCCACCAAGTTTGGCCCAGATTGAATAAAAGTTACTGGGATGTCTTTGAACGTGCTCATGACCTTGACGTTTGACTACTGTTTTCAAAGTCAATGCACTTCATCCATGCCTTCAGCCTTTCCACTAAGTTCGATTTATATCAGAGTAAAATTGTTTAAGTTGAATTTGCCACGAGACCTTAACCTGTCACCTGTTGTTCTCAGACACATTTGGTCAGTCCCTGAGAAGGTCCTCAACTCTTCCACCAAGTATGGCTCTGACCGAACTAAAACTGTGCTTTATATTTATTGACACACACACACACACACACACACACACACACACACACACACACACACACACACACACACACACACACACACACACAGATAAAGGCAGAAAATCACCACCATTCTTCAACTCCATCCGGGAAGAGATAGAGTGTGTTTCCTCGCTAGCCAAAGAGAGATGTGTCAGGTGGCGGCGAGAGTGAAAATTGCTACGACGTTCTAAGAATCATAAGACCTGTCGGGGTTAAGAAATCCGGGCATAATCCACTGAAAAATAAGAAATCCGGGCATAATCCGCTGAAAAATAAGAAATCCGGGCGTAATCCGCCGAAGAACTATACTCAGTTTTTTTTTTATTGAGGCGAAGATGCACTTGACAGGTTGGTGATGCATGGCTGAATGCAACATGTCCGAATAACACTTACTAACCCATATTTCCCCCTCAGATATATGTTGTTAATTAATAATGCTAACGAATAAAGAGATAATGAAGTAATGTTGCAATCAGCCAGTCATCACCAACTTGTCAAGTGCATCTTCGCCTCAATTAAAAAAAAAAAAAAAAATGAGTATTGAGTCCCTACGATTTTTCACCTCTCTACAGGAAACAGACAGAACCTGAAAAGACCCCAGTGCCGAGGAAAATAATGGTGTCCAAAGGTTAAGATACAGAAGTGAGACTGATTGGGAAAAAAATGTACACCTCACCTCTCTCTAGGAGCATGCAGCGTGTGTGTGTGAATCGAGAGTGACGGTGAGTGTGACTGCGGGTGTGTGTGTGTGTGGTCATCGGAGTGCCACGCTGAGAGAGAGTGGGTTCAGGGGGCGGGACTTGGAGGATTGGAAAGGGGCGGAGTGATGAGACTGGAGAAAGAAGGAAAGATAAGAAAGAGGGAGGGAGAGGCGAGTGCGAGGGAAGGGGGAGGGGAGAATGGATGAAAATGGGAGGGACTAGGCGAGATAGGGTTGGGAATGGAATGAGAGTAGAGAAAAGAGGGTGGAGGGAGGAGGGAAAAGAAGCAGGTTGAGTGAAAAGGGCGACAGAGTACATGTATGTGAGAGAAGATGGGTGAGGGGGATTGGGGACAGGAAGAGGGAGGTTGGTGGGGGGGGGGAGAACATAATGGGGGAAGGGAGTGCAGGTTTAGAAAAATAGGTAGGGGAAAGTGGGAAAGGGAGTATGTGAGGGAGGGGAACATGGAGAGAAAGACGGTATGTTGGGGAGGGGAAAAGGTAGAGGGAGTATGTTGGGGAGGGGAAGAGGAAGAGGGAGAATGCGGCGGAGTATGTGCAAGGCGGGGTATATGGGGAAGGGGAAATGGGGAGAAGTGAGGTAGCTTTCTATGCGATACTATACTAACAGACTGTGTAGGTGGGCCGGGCTAGGTGGGGTGGGGCCCTTATTCTCAAAGAGTCGTCGTCTCAGTGGTTAGGTCGTTTTTTTTTTTTTTTTTTTATGCGAGGAAGAAGGAACCAAAGGCCATGAGCCCGCAGTAACAGTTCCCTCCAAGAGAAAAACAAAATACAATAGAGAGCCAAATTCAAGATCCGAACATTTCGAGATGCCTGGACACACTGCGTTTGAAAGACTGGAGATCATAGGCAGCAGGAAATACAGACAGAGGGAGACAGTTCCAGAGCTGACCTGTTGCATAAATGAAAGACTGGGAGTAACGGTTAACTCTTGCATTAGAAAGTTGGACAGAAAAGGGATGAGAGTTTGCTGCCAGACGGGTGCTACGCGCCCGTCGTAGAGGTGGAGGAATGCAAGCAGACAGTTCAGAGGAACAGTGACCATTAAAGTAGCGATAGAAAAGAGATAAAGATGCAACAGTGCGGCGAAGAGACAGAGGTTGAAGGGAGTTAGTAAGAGGAGGAGAGTTAATGAGACGAAAAGCCTTTGACTCCACCCTATTGAGAAGAGCTGTATGTGGGGAGCCTCCCCACACATGCGAGTTGTACTCCACACAGGGGAGGATAAAACCTTGTATAGAGTCAACAATTGTGCAGGGGTAAAGAAAGAGCGGAGTCGGCTTAGCACACCCAATCTCTTGGAAGCAGATTTTACAAGAGATGTAATATGATCTTTCCAAGATAAGTCCCGAGTAAATGAAACCCCAAGCATGTTCAAGGATGATGCAGGATTAAGCTGAATATTATTAAACATTAGTGGGTATACCTGTGGAAGATTTTGTCGGGTTGATAGGTGTAAGAACTGAGTCTTAGATGCATTAAAAATAACCATATTATTTTTACCCCAGTCAGAGATACGAGCCAAGTCAGACATTAGGTGTGCCATAACCTCATCCCTTGTTTGTTGAAGTAACTGTTGAGATGGGCGTTGCGGGAATCGAATGGAAAGGTGAAGGGTGGAGTCATCAGCGTATGAGTGGATAGGGTTAGATGTACAGCTTAGAAGATCATTGATGAATAAAAGGAAGAGAGTTGGCGATAGGACAGAGCCCTGAGGAACACCACTGTTGATAGATCTAGGAGAAGAACGATGGCCGTCTACAAAAGCGGCTATAGAACGACCAGAAAGGAAGCTAGCGATGAAGGCACAGATAGAAGGATAGAAATCGTAGGAGGGCAGTTTGGAAATTAAAGATTTATGCCAGACTCGATCGAAAGCCTTTGAGATGTCAAGTGCAATGGCAAAGCTTTCGCCAAAGTCCCGAAAGGAGGATGTCCAGGAGTCTGAAAGGTAGGAGAGAAGATCGCCAGTGGAGCGTCCCTGACGGAACCCATACTGACGATCGGAAAGAAGGTTGTGATAGGAAAGATGCCTTAAAATTTTTCTATTGAGAATTGACTCGAAAACTTTTGAAATACAGGACGTTAAAGCAATTGGACGATAGTTGGAGGGTTGGGAGTGGTCACCCTTCTTTGGGACTGGCTGAATGAGAGCAAACTTCCAGCAAGAAGGAAAGGTACAAGTTGACAGACAAAGGCGAAAGAGTTTGCCTAGGCAGGGTGTAAGCACAGAAGCACAGTTCTTGAGAACAACAGGAGGGACCCCATCAGGCCCATATGCCTTGTTAGTACTGAGGCCAGTGATGGCAGAAAATACATCAACTGAAGAAATTTTAATGTCAGCCATGAGGAAGTCAGAGGGGGGAAGTGATGGAGGAACAGCACCGGAATCGTCTAAGGTGGAATTGGAGGAGAAAGTCTGTGCGAAGAGATCTGCTTTATCAGTAGAAGAAATAGCTACAGAACCATCAGAGTAGAAAAGAGGAGGGAAGGATGATGAGGTAAAGTTGTTAGAAAGATTTTTGGCAAGGTGCCAGAAGGAGCGGGAAGAATTCGAGTTGGAGAGTTGAGAGCATTTAGTATGGATGAAATTATTTTTAGTAGAGCGAGGTTTGGTATTGGCCTCGTGATCTGGGGGCATTCATGATACGGATTTAATTTCACCGACTGCCCCTGAGGTGGTGGGGAGGACTACCATAAACTAATGACGAGAGTAAATCCGTCGACGATGTCCATCTAGATTTTCAAAAGGCCTTCGACAATGCTCCACACAAATGACTCCTTCAGAAACTAAAGGCACATGGTTCAGTGGCAGTGTGCTCGGGTGGGTCGAGGGTTGGCTCACCGGATGAAAGCAGAGTCGTAACAAGTGGAAAAGAATCAGACTGGGTTGACGTAACAAGTGGAGTGCCATAGGATTCAGTGTTTGGTCTTTTTCTGTTTTTTCTACATTAATGATGTTGATGAAGGATTAATTTATAAGAGTTTTAAATTTGCCGATGATACTTAAATGGGTAACAGAGCAGACAAAGCGTTGCGTTGGCAGGGAATTCAGCAAGATCTTAATCAACTATTTAATTGGCCCCAAATATGGCATATGGACTTCATTATTTAGAAATGTAAAGTGCTAAACATTGACAGTAAAAAAGTAATGGCCAGTTTTAACGTGAATAATGTCCAACTTGATGGTTTAAGCCATGAAAAAGACTTAGGATCATACTAGCAAATGATCTGAAACCAAGCAAACAGTGCACGGAGGCTATAAAAAAAATAAAGTGGATTCATAGGTAAAGCATTCAAGTATAAATCCAGGAAAATCGTCCTAACTTTGTATAATTCCTTAGTACGCCCGCACTTGGAGTATTGTGTTCAGTTCTGGTCACCGTATTATATATAAAAAAAAAAGATACGGAGAAACCTGAGCGAGCATAACGAAGGCTGACAAGGATGATACCTAGCCTTGGAAATAAACTATACGAGGCGCGTTTAGAAGCCTCAATATCTTTACCCTAACTAAACACAGGTTACGAGCAGATGTAATTCGGGTATTCCAGCTACTGTATTCAAAAGACACGATAAAATGGGTATCGATAAGTATTTCACAGTTGATCTTTCAAATTATACTAGAGGTAAAGGAGAGAAAATCATCGGCAAACAGTTTCAGTCACACGCAGCTAAGCATTTCTCCTTAAATAGAGTTGAAAATATATGGAACAAAATGCCCTCCAGTGTAGTAAGCTGTGATACAATATTAACCTTTAAAAATAGCTTGGATAAGTATCTGTCGTCTAACCCCCGGATAAATACATATGTTCACTCCTGCATAATACATTTCTGTGGTGTATATAACTTTTTTTTTCTTTTTTCAGGGCTTGGATGATACAGCCGCAGTTCAACATCGATAAATACTCGTAATGTTGACTGAATGCTACTTTCATTTTCAGAGTAGATACTGTATAGTAGAATCAGCTTTCTTTATCCCCTTTCCTATGAAATTCCTTGACGGCTTTTATATGTTGCATGGTGGTCCTTCTCACTATTTCCTGCCTGCTTCGGCTGGAGGGTTTGGTGGGTGGGGGGGAGCCATCCTGTTCTCTATCTTTGTCTTTATCTGATAGGAGAGTCTTGATAGTTATAACCTTCCTTATACCAAACAGCCACGAAAGGACCAGTAGATCTGTTGCTGCCTGCTTTCCTTTGTACTCCTCTGTACTCCTTCGTCTTCCTCGCTTCCTCGCACGTCAGCAAGATTAAGGCGTTGGGCAAATCAAGAAACAGACACCAACTTCTTCCCTTAATAGCTTACTTACATTGTGGTACAGATTATCATTCTATCAACAGATGTGTAGTTGTCCAAAGATGTGCATATATAGAATGGATGGACACACACACACACACACACACACACACACACACACACACACACACACACACACACACACACAAACTATATCACCTCGTTTTTACACACACACACACACACACACACACACGAGTTCATGTCACGCTCAATTTTGGCTCCAAGTCCTCGCGTCCCCTTTGGAAATTGCCCACGCCCCACAGGAAGACGTGCCCCACAGATTGAGAACCACTGAACTATAGTCGTACGCCTTAATGCCAGATGAGGCGGCCACAAATTAATCACTTCCACATCTTTCCCCAGTCATCAGGGTGCCCTCTCCCCAGCTCGCATCTTTTTTCTCACTTATAACCCTTTCCACCTCATCCTAGGCCCCCCTCCACCTCACTCACGTACACTTCTATTCAGTCCCGTAAAGTCGGTGATAATGACGATGATAATAATAATAATAATAATAATAATAATAATAATAATAATAATAGTAGTAGTAGTAGTAGTAGTATCATCATCATCATCATCATCATCATCATCACCATAATAATAATCATCATCATCAATAGTACTTGTAGTGGTGGTGGTGGTGGTAATAGTAGCAGTAACATTAAAACACACACACACACACACACACACACACACACACACACACACACACAAAGACATGTACCTGAAAGCAGCAATTCTTACATATTTCATGACCACCAAAGCATCATGGCATATACCAAAATCTAATATATCTCTGCTTGGTGCTCCTCCTCTAACAAAAACAAATGCATAAAATAAAAAAATCAAGATCCAGCAATGAAGGAGATAAACTGAAGGAGCGAGGTTTGGAAGTTTTGGAAGTTAGCGGAGAGTTAATGTTTACCTGGTGGCGGTATCATTACGTCTCTGGATTATCTCAGGGTCGAACGGCGCATGTATACTGATCCACCCCCTCGCCTTCAACGATTCAGTATCCCTCGGACCTCCGGGGAGAAAGGACAAGGTGAGGGTGTGTTGTTCCAAGTTCGTTCTAGCTGACGTGACACGAAGGTTTTATCTAAACGTGTGTGTGAAGCGAAAAAGAATGAGAAAGCTGATGGGGAGTGCGTGAAAGTAAAGACTGACGCGAGGATGAGGAGGGGCAGACCGAGAACGAGGTACAGGGATGAAGGGAAGAAATAAATATGGGGGGGGGGGAAGTACCTGATTTCTACTATAGTCTTTTCACTTCAACTTGACTCCAGACTGCCATCTCTCCACCATTAACGCAGAGTTGGAACAAACACTAGATTATGTTAGTCACGAAAAGGTGCAATGGAAAGGATGTAGAGCCATAGTATTGTCAGATTCTGCTGTGGAGTTACGTGAAATAAGCTGCAAATATTATGAAAAATCTAGGCCAAGTTAAGGTGAGCGGACTATGCACGTACTCGGTCGCCGCTTCAGTCCGATGATCCCTTTCACTCTTATTTCCTGCTGCTTCCTAACAATTTTATTTATAGAAGAATAACCTATGCCATTTTTACTCTAACTTGGCCTAAAATTGCCATCTCTCCATCTTGAATGTTGAGTTGCATAGATGAACAGTGGTGCTAGTCACGAAGAAGTGGTATAAGATGCAGTGGCGTAGTACCGTCTTTTTCTGCCAATGAGGTACGTGGAATAAGCTACAAAAGGACGAAAATATGGGCCAAGTTAAGGTGAAAGGCGTATGGAAGTACGAGAGTTATGAGAGTTGAATTTAACCTCTCCAGTTCCGAAAATCTCCCTTCACCTTAATAAAAAAATAAATAAATCGAATAATAATAATAATAATAATAATAATAAAACTGAGGTCATTCGAGGTTGCGTATAACCCTTTCACTACGAGGCGTCTTCCTTTGAATAAATACATCTAAAGGAAAATCAGTAATAAAGTCAATAGATAGCTAAATAGATAATAAAATAGATAAATAAATAAATAGATAAATAATAAAACTGATAGCTAAAGAAATAGATAAATAAACAAAAGAGGAGTTTTTATACTAAGAATTAACTCAGTACTCACAGTTTTAACAAATATTATGCCTGCCTCCTCAAAAGACGATTTTATCAAGGTGAAGGAAGACGAAGATGAGAATTTTCTGCAATCTTGCTCTGAGTGAGTTTGGAGATGTCTTAAAACCTTCTCCATAGCGATTTTTTCTGCCCATTACACCTCTATATCCTCTTGTATGATCTGTCTATCTGTCTTTTGCCAGACGCCTTAATCTCGTAAGGGGTGGCCACAAACAAATCGCCTCCATGTCACCCTGTCCCCCGCCATTTCATGGCCTTGCCTTGTACAATCCAGGTGCAAACTTAAATCCGTGTGAAAGCAATATACTTAAACACAAGGTAAGTTCAGGTGTTATAAAGTAAATCTTTAAGGAGAATTTGTTGCGAGACCCCATCTAGAGTGAGGACTTAAGACACATGCAATAGAGTGAGAAAAGACAATAACATCCATGGAATTATACGTTTTGTGTCTCGGAGGGAAAAAAAAAATAATGACGTCGTGTTGCATGTTCGTTGCTCAAGACAGTGTGCTATTTTTTTTTTTTTTAATGCAAGGAAGAAGGAACCAAAGGCCAGGTGGCTTAGGAGTTTTCGTTACATATTTTCCTCTGCGATTTGTTTTTCCTATTACAAGTGGACATTCATATGCTGGCTATGTTGTTTTGATATTGACATAGCTTAAAAAAAAAATACAAGAGTACTGAGGTGTAATAGGCAGAATAAATCGCCAAAGAATAGGTGTTACGTAAGCTCCAAAGACCGACTACAGCTCTTTGGCTTGCATTCTCGGCTGTTATGGAAGCTCCCTAACGCCTCTTCCTTACTGATTTATCCGTGGATGCGGTTGGCTAATATCCTTTCGTACGTCACTTATGAAGAGTATGGTGATATCAGAATGGATTTAAGTAACTCAGAAGAGGACGGGAAGATGTAATAAGCAAACTAAATCGCTTAGGAAAAGGTGTAAGGGAGAATACGTACCTTCCTCACATGCAATAGAGTGAGGAAAGGCAGTAACATCAGCTACAATGCACCCTCAATCCTCACAGCAAAAAGGAAAGTTATGCTATTCGTGTGCCGTTCTCGTGGATTAGCCGTGTACTGAGAATAACTTAGCTTTGCCTTACGTTCAGGAATAGGGAAAGAACGTAAGGAACTGAAAGAGTCTGAAGAATGGGTCTGAACGTAAGGAAATGAGAGTCTGAAGAAAGGGTCTGAACGTAAGCAAATGAGTCTGAACGTAAGGAAATGAAAGTCTGAACGTAAGCAAAAGAAAGGGTCTGACGAAAGGGTCTGAACGTAAGCAAATGAAAGGGTCTGAAGAAAGGGTGTGAACGTAAGCAAATGAGAATCTGAAGAAAGGGTCTGAACGTAAGCAAATGGAAGGGTCTGGAGTAAAGGTCTGAACGTAAGCAATTGAAAGGGTCTGAACGTAAGCAAATGGAAGGGTCTGGAGTAAAGGTCTGAACGTAAGCAATTGAAAGGGTCTGAACGTAAGCAACCAAGATGAATCTGACCAGAACGTAAACTAATGAAATAAATACGACCTGAACGTAAACAAGTGGAATAAGAAAGATAAATAAACAAGCAGGACCAAAATGAAAGCAATTGAAATGAATATGACCTGAAAGTAAGCAATTGAAATAAACAAGGGCTGGAGGTAAGCAACTAAAATAAGAAAGACCTGGACGTAAGCAAGTGGAAAAAAAAATCAACTTTATCATATGAAACAAGAGAGAAACGTAAACAAGTGAGGCAAACTGGACTCGAACGAAAGTAAATTAAACAACCCAGGACGAAACGGAAGCAAGAGGAAGCAAGTGCGCTAAGAAAATGCCTTCTCTTCACACCTGTCTGCACCTGCTGATCATCTTGGTCACCTGTACGACGAGGGTTCCAGGTGAAGGTATGCACCCTGGGAGACTAAAAGCTCGCCTATTATTTCACCTCTACTTATTTCCATCGCTGGCTATTATTCCTACACTGGGAGAGGCTTGGTATGTTTCCCTGCCTATAGATACAAAAGTTTGCCTAATATTTCACCTATTCTTCTCACTTTCCTTTCTTGATTAATATCCCTAAGCTCTGACAGGCCTGGAACTGATTTTAAAAAGTTTGCTAATATTTCTCCCGTTTTTTCACCTTCCTTTCCTAATTAATATTCCAAAGGTGAGTCCTGATGTTTCTTTGCCTATTGATAAAAAAAATATCCCCTAATATTTCACATCATTTTGTCATTTTTCTTTGCTGGTTAATATTCCTAAGCTAACAGACGCTTGCCATGTTTCTTTACCCATAGATACAAAAATTCGCCTACTATTCCACATCTGATTCTCACTTTCCTTTACTGGCTGATATTTCTAAGCTGAGAGAGACTTGGCATGATTCCCTGCCTGTAGATGCGAAAATTCGTCTAATATTTCACCTCTTCTTCTCACTTTCCTTTCCTGACTAATATTCGTAAGCTGAAAGAGGCCTCATATGTTTCTCTACCCGCAGATACAAAACCTCGCCTAATGCTGACTTATTTTTCCCCCTACTGGCTAATATTCCTAAGCTGAGAGAGGCTTCCTATGTATCTCTGTCCATCGATGACGCTCATATCATTTGCGTAAGGGAGAAAAGCGACAGACATGCCTTTAGTGTGAAGCAGACGCAGTAAAACAGTACGCAGACTTTAGTCCTTAACTGTGCAGGGTCTGTTTCTTCCCATATTCCTCTTCGACTACCAGCACAATTAGGGATCTCACTGTAACATCGACGGTTGTGTCATATTCTAGGGGACAAGGGTGACCTAGCAAAGAGTTCAGTTGCTGCTTTGATAACGCTAATACAGACAAAAGGCATGAATACAAACTTTCCAGTCTCAGTGGGAAGAATGTTACTCAGGTATTTGCTGTCGCTGTCACTAATTGATTCCATTTAGTTGAGGAGGATACTCTCTCTCTCTCTCTCTCTCTCTCTCTCTCTCTCTCTCTCTCTCTCTCTCTCTCTCTCTCTCTCTAAGCTCAAGATGTGAATAGAAGCGATTGTTTACATTTTTGTCTTCACCCATAGAGCTACCTTATCTTTCACAACCCCAGTAGACTGAATATTACAAAGAGATAATAATAATAATAATAATAATAATAATAATAATAGATAGAAACATGTTCATCATAAAAAATGGTTTAGGTCATTTATAAACACGTCACCTTCCCCCCCCAAAAAAAAAAAAAAAAAAATTTTGTTAAGAACCAAGACGCATTTTTATTCATCCATGTTGTGTGTGTGTGTGTGTGTGTGTGTGTGTGTGTGTGTGTGTGTGTGTGTGTGTGTGCGTGTGTGTGTGGCTGCGGTGATGTCCATTGTATTCAAAGTTGGCCCTAATGAAGAAACTCTGAGCGTATTTATGGCACGAAATGAGGTTATAAGAGAGAGAGAGAGAGAGAGAGAGAGAGAGAGCAGTATTAACCCCTTCAGACAGAGGACTTGTATATTCCTGATTCTTGCTACAACTAAGCGAATTTATGCTATTTAGTGTGTCCCCAATTTTTAAGCGGTTGATACGGGCTGTCTATCTCTCTTATCTGTTTATCTATCTGTCTATCTCTGTCTATCTCTGTCTTTCTGTCTACCTGTCTATCTCTATCCATCCAGTCATAATTCCCGACTTAAAATACAAGGGTGGCCAACCTCGTCCATCCCTGAGCGGCACTGAGGAGCAATATTCCCAAACCATCCTTTGAATGCAAAACCTTACGAGCGTCATCTGTTTGGAGCTCTGAACCAGCTAAACCGTCAGGCGTCATTTGGCTCAATGGTTACCACCCAGCGTACTAAATGGTTTCCTAGGATATGGGTGCGGGAAACCATTTGGCGTCATCGAAGATAGGGTTATAAAAGAAAATTACACCTAAATCGCCTCTCTCTCTCTCTCTCTCTCTCTCTCCCTCTCTCCCTTCCCCTCTTCCATATCAATGTGCCTCTCTAACTCTCGCCCTTCGACTTTCATTCTTTTTATGTCTTTCCGTCAATCTCTTCCAGTTCTTCCCTCCTTTCCCCTCTCTTCATTAGCTCTCTTCTCCTTCTCCCTCCCATTCTCTTCTTCCTCTCATTCCCTTCATTCGTTTTGCCCCCTTTCGGTGATTCTCTCAGTTCGTCTCTTCTCTCCCTCTCCTTTCTCACTCCCTTTCAGTCTCTGCCTTATTCCCTTTTCTTTTATTTTCTTTCCTATTATTTCCATCCTTTCTTTCCCTCCTTTCATTCACCTTCTTCGTCTGTTTTTGCTCCGTCTTTTTCTCTTCCTTTTCCTGCCTCTTTCTTTCTCTCCCTCTTTTATTTCTCTCATTCTTCCCGTTTCTCTTTTGTTTCGCTTCTGTTCCTGTCTTTTTCCTCTCTCTCTCTCTCTCTCTCTCTCTCTCTCTCTCTCTCACCGACACCGTTTCTCCATTCACTCTCCCGGTGATTTCTGTGCTTGGCTTAACATATCGCCGTGAGGGGAGGGAGTGACGTAGAGAGAGAGAGACAGACAGACAGACAGAGACAGACAGAGAGACAGACAGACAGACAGACAGACAGAGACAGACAGACAGACATGTGGATGTTCAGCTTGACACTCCCTCCGTCAAGATGAACAGGCAGTGATGGCTCTCGTCAGCCCAGTGTCAGGAATGAGTGGGGCGAGTGGGCGAATGGGGTGAGAGGGGTGAGTGGGCGAGTGTCGTGAGAGGGGTGAGTGAGGTAACAGGTAGGCGGGATGACTGGAACGAGATGACTAAGAGGAATGTATGGGGTAAGTGGCATGAGAGGGCTGAGAGGAGTGAGTGGGGGTGAGGGGTGAGCAGAATGTGTGGGGGTTAAATTGGTGAGTAGAGTAGAAAGAGTGGGGTTAGAATGGTGAGTGGGGTAAGCAGCGTGAGGGGATGAGTGGGATGAGAGTGGTGGATGGAATGAGAGGAGTGAGAGAGCGTAATCAGGTAAGGAAGCCAAGGTAAAAACAAACAGGTGAAGGTACAGACAAATCCTTAATGTTATGCAATAATCCCCAAAGCATGTGGTGCTGATTGAACATGCCTAACTTCCCTTACTTTTACTGACTACCTTCTGCAATGCGGCATTCAAGCTGACCACATCTAGCAATTGCTCACGCTGCAGGGTTTTACAAGTGACTGTCAAAATTTAGGGACTTTCCTACACCTGTGCGGACTTAGTTTTATAGCTGGAAGTAAGGTGAGAGGCTTGAACAGGTAAAGAAGAGCACAAGATTATTAGATTTTACCTCTGATACCTTCAACACGAGCAGTCTCAAAAGCTCCAAAAAATCGCCTAAAGTCTGCCAGAATAAACTATGTACAGTTGCTGTTGGTAGCTGCTGTTTATCTTCTCCAAACTGTGTCAAAATCTATATAATCTAACTAAAGAAACCAGTAACAATCGAGCAAAAGTGGAACCTCGTCTCTCTTGTTAGAAATACTGACCGAACATGAAGCAGCTTCGGATATAAGTCCCGAGAGCCAATTCCTCACACTAAATTACAACAAAGTGATTAATGACTTCTGAAACCAAAGGACGATAACTTTAGAGACCAAGGATGTTCAAAATATTGCTTAAAAGTTTCATCTACATTAAACTAAAAAAATGAGGGCGTTATTATTGTTCGAAACTTCACATCCTTTGAGCTGAGTCGAGACCTTTCTTGGTGTTCCCGGTTGAGTGGGTCGACTGAGGTGAGATGGCAGGTTTGAAAGGGAGCGAGAGGGAAATGCGAATGAATGACAGGTGAATGAATGAGGTAACAGAGAGAAGTGAATGAAAGAGAAGTGACAGAGAGAAGTGAATGATAGAGAAATGACAAAGAGAAGTGAATGAAAGGTGACAGAGAGAAGTGAATGAAAGAGAGGGGAAAGAGAGAAGTGAATGAGAGGAGAACGACAGGAAGGTAACGAGAGTGATGTGAATATATATCAGCGATGGGAGTAAGTCAAGATCATAAACACACACACACACACACACACACACACACACACACACACACACACACACACACACACACACACACACACACACACACACACACACACATTCACGGGTACAGGTGACTTTAGCATGCCAGTGTGCTAGAGAAGTTATAATTATCTCAAAGCCAGAGTTCCATCAGCCCTCGCCAACTTGATATCTTGGTCCTGGAGTAATATTGATAAACTCGTAGGGTTCTGTTGTGTTTACCTTTTCAGTATGACGATTTCTCCACATTGTTATCTTCAGACAATTTTATTCAGTTTAAGGAACCTATTTTCGATTGGAGGGGTTACATAAAGGCTTCATTAACTCCTTCACCTTCAGATGTCCTTCCCAGTTTGCATAAAAAATTCTTGAGGTGATCCAAAGAAAATGAAAAATAAGCCACCGGAATGAAGAGGTTTGTGTTCAAGATTCCATCCATCCATCCAGCCAGCCATCTATCTATCCATCTAACTGTCTATCTATCAGTGTATCTACTCTTGTCTTGGCTCATACAGCTACCGAGTACTTACACAACCAGCATAGTGCATATTAATGTGCAAAAGATGACAGAACAATACGATGTCTGCTAATAATTAACATTTTTGGAGACATGCTAATTGTAAAGTTTGGTTAGGATCGTTTAAAATTACTGTCCCTGAATTCTAAATCCTGAATTAAGTGTCTAAGGTAACAAGGCAAGCACAGGTGAATATTAGCTGTGTTACATTGCTAGGGTTTAGAGCACCAAGTCTTGTATGAGTTATGCCCTGTAGCGGATTCTCATATTGCTTCTGTTTTGCAGCCATTCTTTAAGACTTTGTGATTCTCATGGCCCAAGATACTGAGATGCATGTGAAGACGTTCTAGCTCCTGTAACTTTATGTATTATCCTTTACTTCTTAGGGAACTTAACACTCACGAGCCTGCGATTATTGTATCTAACATCTAATTCATTATTTCCTCACAACTTTATACTCTCACGCTCCTATGTCTCGATTCTACCTATTATCCAAGTCTTTCTTTTCCCTGTTACGAGCGTAGGAACTCCTGGCCAGGAGAGGTAGTCTAGTCAATGAAGGTGAAAATGACCAGTTGTTCTTCCCTGAGTGGCATTGTATTAGTTGAGACCCCCATCTATTCCTTTAATATAAACCCTTCTTGGCCACAGCCATCTAAGGCGCCTCAACCCAACAGGCTTATTTTATTCAGGCCATTTCATTGCGCCTCTAAAACTCCAAAGGTAAATTTTTCATCTTTCAACCCTTTGACCACTAGAATTCCTCCCCAGCTGAACAAACTCCTGTGGTGTTGGTTGAGGTGATATAAGACGTCTTTACGAGGAGAAAGGGTTAATACTGGAGCTAAATGAAATTGTGTGGCCTTGGGTGGAAGAAAATACTTGAGCTGTCGCAGTTGAAGAGAGTTATTGGAGCAGAATTAACATTGCGTCTCTTCCGCTTTACTCATCCATAATAATAATAATGATAATAATAATAATAATAATAATAACAATAATAATAATAATAATAACAACAATCATCATCATCATCATCATCATCATCTGGCGTTACTTGGTGGAGAATACTAGAATTATCCCGACCATGAGAGGGTTAAGGATACCAATATTAACACTCAAGCTTCTACGACTATCCGAAATAAAAAATAAATAAATAAATAAATAAAAATGGGTGCAATAAAATACTAGAGCTTTCCCAACAATTTGAGGGGAGAAGAACAGCCCCAGTTCTCCCCATCATAACGGGATTAGATTTTAAGTATTAACACTCTCACCCTCCATGACTAACTCTCAGGTAAATAAAATCGCCTGACATTAGTTGCATTAGAATACTTGAGCTGTCTCGATCATGAGGGAGTTGCCTACCCGCTGCAATCTCACTCGTTCGAACTTGCCCTGATTCGCACAAAGACGCAACGGCGAAGTAGTTTGGTAGGTCAATTTCTCACAGTCCAAGTTGCATCAGTTCGCACGAGGCCAGATGAATAGAGTTACGTAGTGCAATCCTTCGCATTCCAAGTTGCACCAATTCGCACAAGCCTGAGACAGTTATATAATGTGCTCAAAGTTCTATTCATTAGCACTGTACACTTCTCACATCAACTTGGTCTAAAACTAACATCTCTCCATCTTAAATATTGAGTTACCACAATAGATAAACACGCTAATATGGTGCCAGTCAGAAGAAGTGCTATGGAAAGGCTGTAGAACGTAGCTTTGTCTTTCTGCCACTGAGCTACGTGAAATTAACTGTCGAAGGGTGAAAATCTGGGTACAATTAGGGTGAAGAACGTATAGTTGCTTGGGGAATTTCATAGCCAGGGTCTCGCACTGAAGGGAGGCCTCACTGTACAGATATCAAGTGGTAATTCGAAGTTTCTCTAAACTGCGCGAGTAGTAGTATCACTGCGATTTTTATTTCACACAGTCTAGTAGAGATCAGAATACCTTAACACTGGAAAGCAGGCCTTCGTTCGGTGTGAAACCCTTGCTAAAACTTCTCTCCAGTCAGTATAATTCTTTCACCTTCAGTTGGCCAAGAGTTTCGCGCTTCTGCAACCCATACCTCCTTTTGCAACTTATTTCCCTTTTTGCAACTTGTTTCTCACTTTGCATCTTGCTTTCTGGCTACGGCTTCCCTCCATCCTGTGTAGTGTATGTGAGTGAGGTGGAGGAGAGGGAGGGAGGGGGAGGCCAAGGATGAGATGGAGGGATGGAGTGTGGAGGTATATTAGAGAGGGGGTGTGAGAGCTGAGAGCAGGGCAGTGAAATGGCGGGGGACAGGGCGACATGGAGGCCATTTGTTTGTGGCCACCCCTTACGGGATTACGGCGTCTGGCAATAGATAGACAGATAGACCTTTACTTAGATCAGAATTTCGTCTTTTTGCAACTTACTTCACGTAGCTCAGTGGCAGAGAAAGACAGTGATGGGGCTATACATTTACTTGAAGCATTTTTTCATGATCACCATTGTATTCTAGTGTTATTCTCGTGTTACAGCTTGGTATGCAAGATAGAAAGGTGGTAAGTTTTGGTCAATTTATAGTGAACAGAGTATAGCAAGGAGTGAGGGTGGGCAGAATCAGTGCCTCGTAAGTGAACTGGTAACTCATTTACGTGTTCCAAACTCTCGCTTTCTAACTTGCATAAGCTCGTACAAGCAGACTTAGACGCACACATGAAAGCACTCACACTCAGGCATGCACACACTTCGCCTAACTCACCCTGACAAGCCTAAACTCATAAAGACTCAGGACGGGTCAAGGGAAAATTCGTATTCCAACTGTAAATTATTCTTTTGTAACACTGGACGAAGAAGTAAAAAAATGTTAATCTTCTATTGTCCTTCACTAAGCCCTTCACTGCAATGCCGACTTTTGTTATATATCTTTTTCTGTCTCAAAATGTACTGTATTCAGCTTAAGATGCATGTTTAAAAGTGATGGAGTCAAGGATATATATAAAAGTATTTTCGAAACGCCATGTCACTTTCCTCCTTTCGGGGGATAGGGAGGGAACTGAGGGACGTTTGTATGACCAAGCAGAGGAGCCAGCTGGTCATAACGGTGCCACCACGTGAAGGCGACCCTCTGCGGCACATGAGTATTAAAACTATTAAATGTGCATCATAAATCGCCAAGGAAGAGGTGCTAAGAATTATTCCATGTCCACTAGAAGACCACTCACATACTGGACCAAACGTACACGGAAGCGGACACACACACACACACACACACACACACACACACACACACACACACACACAAAGAACAAAAACACAGCTCTTTCTCTCTCTCTCTCTCTCTCTCTCTCTCTCTCTCTCTCTCTCTCTCTCTCTCTCTCTCTCTCTCTCTCTCTCTCAAGAATCCAAACCGGCCTGAAATCTATTAATGGTGTACCCTCAGATGCCGGAAAAATATTGCCAAAGTATTATTTTTGGGAGACGGTAATTCAATACGTGTGGGGAGAGGGGAGAGGGAGGGGAAAGGGGAGTGGAGGGAGAGGGAGTGAGGAGGGGAGGGAAAGGAGGGTGCGGCGGGAGGATGGGAGACATGGGATATTGGAGAAAGAGAGAGAGAGAGAGAGAGTGAAACTAGCTTCATGAACACAATCAAAAATATGTATAATTTTGTATGTATAATTTTGTTCTTGCTAAGGTCAGCCGATTACCCAAATTTTCTGTTGCATCTCTAGGGGGACAGGGCGACATGGAGGCGATTTGTTAGTGGCCACCCCTTGCGGGCTTAAGGCGTCTGGCAATAGATAGATAGATAGATGGATAGATCTCTACGCTTATTTAGATGCGAACTTGATGGTGTGCAGGCTGAAGTTCCCATTCCTCTGCAGTCCACAATCCTCCTTTCAAAATTACATTGAGAGATCTGAGAGACTTTATATAACCAGGTAGGGGAGCCAACCGGTTATAAAGGGGCCACCTCGTGAAGGCGTCCCTCTCTTGCACAGACCTCGCAGATATAAAGGTTAATTCCAATAGTTTTTTTGTTTTTTAATCTTCACTGCGAAAGCTCTTCCCGAAAATGAATATCATCATCTTAAGGTTTGGAGAAAATGCCGCTAAGATTAATACGACTCGGTTTTCCAATACTGATAAAGAATTGAGGGAGAAGATAAGGAATGAGAAGAGAGAAGGGAATGGGAGAGGAGGGAGAGGGGTGTGAGGGAAGAAGAGAGGAGAGGGCAGTAAGAAAATGGAAGGAGAGCAGAGATTCGAATGAGAAGAAAGAAAAGAAAGTTAAGAGAGAGAGGAAGAAGAGTAAGGAGAGAGGAGGAGGAGAAGGGAAGGGAGAGGAACAAGAGAAGAGACAGGGAAAGGAGGATGGAGAGAGGGGAAGGAGGGAAGAGAAAGAGGGCGAGGAGAAAGGAGAGAGGAAAAAGAAAGGAGAAAGAGAACCCAAGAGTGGCAAATAGAACAGTGACAGCAGCTGGAGGCAGAGGCTGACGATGCGATAAAATGTAAGGGAGGAGGAAAGGGAGTGCGAGGGACGTCGGTGGCTCAGGGTGAGAAAGACAGGGTCAATACGGAAGGGGAAAGATAGGGTGAGTAAGGAGGGGGTGGGAAAGGAGGGAAGGCAGGGTGAGTGGGGGGCGGTAAGGAGATAGGTAGACAGGGTGAATAAAGAGGGGAAAGAGTTGGGGAAAGTGGGTGAGTAGGGAAGGGAAAGGGAAGAGGGAAGACAGTGTAAAGGAGGGAGAAGGAGGGAGGTGAAGTAAGAGAGGGGATAGAGGAAAGAATTCGGCAGACAAAAGAAATGGAGAACAGAGAGAGAGAGAGAGAGAGAGAGGGAAGACTGGTGGTACTATCCTTCTATGTTAACTTGGCCCAGATTTTCGTCGTTTTGCCACTTATTTCGCGCAGCACATTAGCTGAAAATGACAATGGTACGGCTCTACATCCTTTCCACAGCACTTCTTCCTGACTAGTACCATATTCTAGAGTTAATCTATTGCTACAACTCAGCATTCAAGATGGAAAGATAGCAATTTTAGGCCAGAATAGCGAAAAGAGTATAATACGCAGGAATACACAGGGAATACAGACAAAAGGATAATATTTACCTGTGTTAATTTAGAATCGGTTTACCTGCTTATGACCTGCGTACCTGGTTGGATCACCTGACGGAACTGGGCCATTCACAGTTCTTTTTTTTTTATGCGAGGAAGAAGGAACCAAAGGTCAGGAGCCCGCAAAACAGCTCCCTCCAAGAAAAAAACAAAAACAATACAAAAGAGAGCCAAATTCAAGATCCGTTCATTTCGAGATGCCTGGACACACGGCGTTTGAAAGCATGGAGATCACAGGAAGAAGGAAATACAAATGGAGACAGTTCCAGAGTTGACCTGTTGCATTCTACTCCATGGTTCCATTAGGACAGCTTGAGTTGATGAGGTAGGAATGAATCTCCTTGGTTACTATTGTTATTTATTTTTACATGAATTTGATTCACACCCAAGACTCCAATATAGATTAATGACCGTGAAAAAAAAAAAAAATACGAAACAAAAGTGAGTCTCCTTGGTGACTAGCCGGATTAAACGCTTTCATTGTGTGTGTGTGTGTGTGTGTGTGTGTGTGTACCAGTATCCCAGTGTGAGTGTGAGTCCGTACATAAGTAGGCATGTGTATGTCTGAGCACACACAAGATTGTCAGTATAGTAAGAGCGCGAGCATATATTTGTTCGTGTGTATGCGTGTGCGTGTGTACGTGTGTGTGTGTGTGTGTGTGTGTGTGTGTGTGTGTGTGTGTGTGTGTGTGTGTGTGTGTGTAGGAGAGACAGACTGACAGACAGAAAATTAACACTATTACAAAAGAGGTTTTTCTGCTTATTTCTTGCCGCCACCAGAAAACGGATTTCGCTCACGTAAGAACCCTCGGCCTGAAGGGGTCTGAGAAGGGTCGTATTCTAAGAGGCTTTTGAGATTTCGTAACGTGATTTCCTAAGCGATTTATTTTGTTAACTCTTGCACCTTATAATTTCTTAACTGAGGCAAATCAGGTCAAGATTAACACGATATAAATACCATAAGAGGTGTTGATGTGTAATATGCAAAATAAATCGCTAAGGGGGATGTGTTACGAAGGCTCCTATGCTACCTACAGTGCCAACCAGTCTCCCTAAACCCTCCTAGTCAAACAGGTCTTCATTAAATTTATTATAAACGAATGGAAGGACCAAAAATAAAACAAGAGTGGCATTACTGAGGTGAAAGAACAAGACAAAGGTGTTCTTATCTACATAAAGCTCTGACGCAAACTTGGGCTAACTCTGCCACCTGCCAATGTTGAATGATGAGTTGTAGCAATAGATTAGCCCTTGTTTATGATGCTAGTCACGAAGAAGCGCCATGGAAAGAGATGGACCGTAGCACTGCCTTTTTCTGTCACTGACCAAGGTGATATCATTAGAAGAGGACGAATATCTGTGTTAAGTTAAGGGAAAAGTGTGTGTGTGTGTGTGTGTGTGTGTGTGTGTGTGTGTGTGTGTGTGTGTGTGTGTGTGTGTGTGTGTGTGTGTGTGTAAAACGAATCTACACCTTATGGAACGAACAAGTGATCAAAATAGTTGGAACATAAAGCATGAAGGATCGGGGGCAAAAAATCATCAAATATTTCACCTTCTCCACTTTTCCTTTTCGTCTGCTGGCTCATATACCTACACTCAGAGAGGCTTGTTATGTTTGTCGCCCTTAAGTGGTTCCCCTTACGGTGCGTCGAGGAGGAAGGTGACGGACATGAATAAGTAGAACGTAGACGAAGTGGTACAGTAGACGAATTTCTGTCACTGATTGTATGGGACTAGGGTATGGGCCATCTTCGTTTCGTTTGAGGATCTACGGAATAGCTGATAGGTGTATGTAAGGCGAATCGTTGACCAAAAAGGAAAGAATGAAAGTGATGATTGTTAATGATGAGGTGAAAGTAGGACATCAAAAGCTGTAATTATGTGTGAGTAACGTTGAGAGGGAGGGGGAGACCAAGGATGAGATGGAGGGATGGAGTGGAAGGGTATATGAGAGAGGGGGGAGGGTGAGCTGGGAGCAGGGCAGTGAAATGGCGGGGGACAGGTTGACATGGAGGCGATTTGTTTGTGGCCACTCCTTACGGGATTAAGGCGTCTGGAAATAGATAGATAGAACATTGAGTCGTATTCAAAATGGCGTTGGAGGCTCCGCAACACCCGCTCCTCTGCGATTTATTTTGACTGTTACACTTTGCCATCCTCTCGCGGGTTATTTATATCGTTTTAACACCGACAAAGTTTGCAACAGTACTATGCAAGGATATTTAGTTGCAGTGGACTGACTAAATCGCTCAGGAAAAGGTGTGACGAAATATCTAAAGCCTCTTACATTAGGACTCTGTGGATCATTTCACTGAACATTTTTTTTTTCTCTCTTTCTCTCTTATAGTTTCTGGATCCTACCTCACTCCCTCTCTGTGTGGAAATGATGATGATGATGATGATGATGATGGTGATGATGACGATGACAATGACGAAAATGATAGTGTTGATGATGATGATGATGGTGATAATGATGATGATGATGGTGATGATGACAATGACGACTACGATGATGATGATGACGATGACAGTGACGATAATGATGGTGATGATGATGATGACGACGATGATGATGATGACGATGACAATGACGAAAATGGTGATAGAGTTGATGATGACGATGATGATGATGATGATGATGATGATGATGAAATTCGAAACTATATTGGATAAATGAAAGACCCTATCCTAAAAAAAAAAAAAAAAAAAAAAAAAAAAAAAGACTGAGGACAGAAAAAAATCGAGAGGAAAAATAAATGACTTCCGAACATGGGTTAAGGGAGTGGAAAAGACAGAGAGAAAAAGTAAATGGAAAATAAATTGCTTGAAAGGGAGAGACAGGGACAGGGAGAGAGAGAAGGGGAGAGAGAAGGAGGGAGAGGAGTGGGGAAGAAAGGGAAGGAGAGGAAGGGAAGAGGGAGGGAGGGACGAAGAGACATGGGAGGATGGGTGAAAGTGAGGGACGGAGAAGAATGGGGGGAAGAGAGGAATGCGGAGAGAGAGAGGGAGAGGGCGAAGTGGAGCGAGATAGAAGGGAGTGGGAGAGAAAGAAGAGAAGGGGAGAAGGGAAATAGAAAAACAAGAGGAGATACAGAGGGAAGGGAGAGATGGCGAGATAGTAGAAGGAAAGATAGGGCGAGGAGAAAGGGAGATGGGAGACAGAACAATGCAGGGAGAACTACGAGAGAGGGAAGAAGAGAAGAGGAGATGAGGGGGAGAGGAAGAGGATAAGGAGGAGGGAGAAAATAGGGTGGGTGGATGAGTAAGAGGGAAGATAGGGAGGGGGACGCTTGATACAGGCAGGTAGGTTCGTAGGTAAGAATTAATTGGCATAAATGAAGTTCTCAGTAACTGTATAACTATAATAACTCCTGCCCTGCTCAGTCTTAAATATACCTATACTACTTTCACTATAACCTGGTCTAACATTGCCATCTCCCCCCTTCGAATGTTGAGCTGTGACAACATATGCCACTAGAGTATGGTGCTAGTCATGAAAAAGTGCTAAGGTATGGTTGTTAAATCATAGTATTGTCTTGCCAGAACTGAGTGATATGAGCTATGAATGGATGAAAAAATGGGCCTAGTCAAGATTAAAGAACTATAATTTTCGCAATGGGTTAATGAAGGCTAACTCTCCCCTCCAGTCCAAAAAAGTCTCAGGTAACCCCCCCCCCAAAAAAAAAGGAATATTGATTAAAAAAAAGAATGTCAAAAAATAATAATTAATAATAAAAAGAATGTCAAAAGTGCAGGAATAAAAATCAAACATGGAACTGAAAGGAAGTATTATAAAAAGAAATACCCTGTGACTATACTCTGTTCACTTGACTATGGCCTAGAATCGCCATCCTTGTGTTCTGAATGCCGAGTGAAAAATAGATTAAAACTGGAATATGACGCCAATCACGAAGAAGTGCTACAAAAAGTATGTAAAGCCGCAGTATCGTCTTTTTTTTCCAGTGAATTCTTTGCCAATGAGGGAGACCATGGAGGGAAAGAGGAGGGGGGAAGGAAGAGGAAGAGAGAGGGAATGGGGAGGGGGAGGGAAGGAGGAGACGTCTGAGCTCCAATTTCATCTGTTTCATCTCGTTTCATTATTGATAGTGAAAAAGGTAACACGCTTAGTGGGGTGTGAAGTGAACGATAATAAAAGTTCTGTTTAATTTGACAGAAGAAAAGGCTTAAGAGGAATCTGATTCGCCTCGCATCACTAACTGCTTCGTCTCGTTTCATTCGTCTCGGTTCACCCACTGCTTCGCCTCGTTCCATTCGCCTCGCTTCACTCATTGCTTCGCCTCGTTTCATTCGCCTCGCTTCACTCATTGCTTCGCCTCGTTTCATTCGCCTCGCTTCACTCACTGCTTCGCCTCGTTCCATTCGCCTCGGTTCACTCATTGCTTCGACTCGTTTCATTCGCCTCGCTTCACTCATTGATTCGCCTCGCTTCTTTAGTCTCACTTCACTCACTGCTTCGCCTCGTTCCATTCGTCTCGGTTCACTAACTGCCTCGACTCGTTTCATTCGTCTCAGTAATCACAGAGAAAACGATACACATTTTTTTGATGTGAGAAGAAAACGACTTATGCAACTCTGCATTAACCTCGTTCAACTTAATGATGTGTTTTTAAGTACTGGTATATTCTTGCCCTTTCCAGACGATTTAATTCAGTCGTGGGTAGACCAATTGTGGTGAAGGGATAGAGGAAGGCTGTGTTTAGTCTCTCCAGTTTGGAAAAGTCTCCCAAAATCTGAATAAAATGGTCTGGAGATAGCAGGATTAAAATTACAAGCACGTAATTGGGCTGACAGAGATAAAAGAGATGCGCGAAGAAGAGATACACCGAGAGAGATGCGCGAAAGAGATATACAGTACACCACGAGAGATGCGTGAAGGAGAGATGAACGATACGAATCCATAAGTGAACGTTGATTAAGATGTATTATATGTGTTTTCCACCTCTTGTTTCATTTTTCAATAAGGTTCGCACTCGACAAGCAAGCAATATTCCAATTAACATGATTTTACCGCGTTCAAATGAGACACCAATTAATACAGAGGATCGTAATTTAATGAGAGAGAGAGAGAGAGAGAGAGAGAGAGAGAGAGAGAGAGAGAGAGAGAGAGAGAGAGAGAGAGAGAGAGAGAGAGGAGGGAATTGGGTGCTAGGTGTGAAAAAGAGTGGGAATGAGAATTATACAGGATGGGAGAGGCAGGGTGGGAGAGGCAAGGTGGGGGTAGGTGGTTGGGAGAGGCAGGGCGGGAGAGCCAGGGTGAGAGTGGCAGGGTGGGAGAGGCAGGGAGGGAGAGGCAGGGTAAGTGGAAGAGAAAAAGAATCAACAGTGTACCCTTGGACGAACCTTGATCCTCTTGTCCTCCTCTCTGCTTTTTTTTCTCCTGTTCAGCTTTTCTCACTTTTTCTCATTCTCTCTCACATTATCTCACACTTTCTCTTTCTCTCTCACATTATCTCACACTTTCTGTCTCTGTCTCTGTCTGTATCGGTCCTTTTCTGTCCCTCCAGAGTCTCCTGTCCTCTCATTTTTTTTTTCCCCCACACTTTCTAGTATTTCTGCACCTGCGATTCGGGAAGTGAGAGGGGACATTTGTTTTGATGTGTGTGTGTGTGTGTGTGTGTGTGTGTGTGTGTGTGTGTGTGTGTGTGTGCCAAACTGTAGAAAGGTGCATGGTCAGCCAATGAAGGAATCCATTGCTTCTGAAAGGTTATAAAGCAAGGTCAAGGTGCGACCCATGTGTCTGTGTGTGACGAAAATAACTAAAACAGGTTTGAAACGCTCTGGATCAGACTTGGTGGATGAGTTGAGGGTCACCCAAGAGGTTGATTCATTGCGTTTAGCACAATAGGTCATCAAGGTCACATGACAAGGCGAATTTATGCAGTTTTTATCATATGTAGACTAAACCTTGTGGTAGTGTTCAGAATAAGACAAGGATAAAGTGATTCGATTTTGAGAACAGCCAATCAAAGGTCAAGATCACAGGGAAAGGTCAAAGGAAAAGGTCACTGTGCTAGGTAAGGTCAAACAGATCTACCCTGATTTGAACCAAAGTTTGTGGAAGGGTTAAGGGTCAGGCAAGAATGAAACAATGCAAAGTAAAATATTCGGCCTTTAGACCAGCTTGTGAGTGTTCCGTGTCTCGCTCTTCCTCATACTGTCGTACTTCCTTTATCATTATCCTGCTCCTCCATGCTTTATCTTACTCTTTCTCGCCTTATGTAACTTTATTTTCCCTCTCTTTAATATTATCTTTCTCTGTCGTGAATTATCTCCATTTTTTTCGTTTCTGTCCGCGTCTGTCTTTTCTGTCCTCCTCCTGCACTCATTTCCCATCTCTCTCTCTCTCTCTCTCTCTCTCTCTCTCTCTCTCTCTCTCTCTCTCTCTCTCTCTTTCAATATACCCAGCTTTGTACTACTGAGCCAGCGGTATTTTTAATGGTAATGCGAATCTGTATATCTCGTTGGCATGTTTACGGGCAAATATTTCACGTCTGGTATATTCAGAGTCGAGATACGCTCAGAGAGAGAGAGAGAGAGAGAGAGAGAGCTTGCAGTCCTCATGCAGTTCATCCTCCTCCTTTGTGGGGACAGGGAGGGGGGGTTTAGGGACGGGTCTAGACAGTGAATTATCCTCATTATATCTTTGCCACCACGTGAAGGCGTCGCTCCCCCCAGCACCAGGGTTGGGGTTAGTGTGGTGCTCTGTTGAAAGAGATTAGATTATTTAGTACGCTCGGTGTTAACCTTAAAACAAGATCAGCAGTAAATTAAGGTGCCCCAGCCGGATGTGTCCCGTAAAGGTTTCAAGCAGAGGGAATGTTGGAGCTTATTCTCTACAGAATGCCACTCAGGGTCGAGCGACTGGTCACGCGGGCCTTAGATGTAGCTTTAAAGTAGTCTAGCCCCTGGTCCCCGCGCTCAGTATGAAACAAAAAAGGAATGGATGATAGCCAGACTGCCCAGCCTGGGAAAGAGCGCAGATACGGAAAGGGTTAGTGAACTGTAACTATGTCTGATGCTTCCACCTCAAAAACTCATTCCTAAGCAGATTAAACATGACAAGATGCAGGGCTGAAGTATTAAATATTGGTGGACAGTTAAACATAAAAATCCTTTCGCCTCTCCTGCCTCTTTCTCATTGGTAGATTCATAGAGGTTTGAAGGAGACGTAAGAAAGGTGTTAATTATACCACACAGGTAAAATGATAACACGCACCTTAATTAATCACGCAAAATTCAAGCATCTAGAAATCCAACCATGATACAGAGACAGGAGAGGCGAAGAGATTTTTGTATTTGAGAGTACATCACCTTCCCGGTCATTATTTCATTTGCACTTTGGGGATACTGAGCTGAAGAAGGGAAATTCCAATCCATTATTTTTTTTAGAAAGACTTCATTAGGTTTTGGAGCTTTTCAGACAAGATAAAAAAATATATGTGAATACAGATAATGATGCAATTCCGGATGGTGACATCGTCCGATTCATTAGTGCAACAGTTATGAATTTAATACTCTTAAAGACTACCTGTGTCCCGCACTGACTCTCTCTCTCTCTCTCTCTCTCTCTCTCAGGTCATCGGCCACTGTCTGTACAAACATAGTCATGAAGTGCAAGAGTGTAAGTCATACCCTAGTGTAATTCTCACCTGTAATAAACTACTTAAATAATTCTCCATCCCCAACCCGCAGGAGGGAGCGCGGCCCCCCCTGAGGAAGGCCCCCAGTCTCCTCCCCCTGCCATCACCTGGGGTCGCGCCAACACCAGAACGACCTACTTCGACCTGACCTCCCCTACCAACGTGACGGCCATCGTGGGACACAAGGCAACGCTCCCCTGTCGAGTCATCAGTAGAGCAAACAAGGATGTGAGTGCAAGATGTGAGAATTGGTATAGGGAAACAAGCACTTCTTTCCCCTGTCGAGTACTCAATAGGGGCTTCAATTATGTATGGTGCTTGTGAGAATAGAGTGCGATTATTTCTTTGTTCCTGTCTGATTTGTTGGGTTTGATTGCACCCTATTAGACTGCAATCCAAGCGATGCAATGGATGTCAATACTGAAGCGATATCAGTAACATGGAAGAGAATGTCAAGGTGTAACATGAAAGATAAGTCGCTATGTAAGAGGTGCTACTCACATAATATACAACCTAGAGACTGAGGTTCGAGCGTTTATTCTCACCTGAGGCCCATTAGTTGACGTCAGGACAGGTGTTGATCGTAATTTACACGTACAATATAAATCTTAAATAGGGGGCATGGAATTAGTGTATCAAGAAGGAGGTGAAAGGCACACACACACACACACACACACACACACACACACACACACACACACACACACACACACACACACACACACACACACACACACACACACTTTCTCTCTCTCTATAGAATTCACTTTCCAGTCTCATATTCTCTCTCTTCCACTATCACCCAATTTCGAATAAACTCAATTTTCAGTACCTCTCTCTCTCTCTCTTCCGCACACACACACACACACACACACACACACACACACACACACACACACACACACACACACACACACACACACACACACACCTCCCTCCCTTCCTTTGTTCCTTACTTCCTTCAATCCATCCTTACGATCTTGTGATAATCCATTCTTTCTTTTCTTCTTCTTCCTCTCTCTCTCTCTCTCTCTCTCTCTCTCCTCTTTCTTTCTTAGTTGCATCTTTTCCTTTCCTTCCTTCCTTCCTTCCTTCCTTCCTTCCCTCCAAACAGGAAGTGGAGGATGGAAAGATGAAAAAATGGAGATGAGTGAAAGGGAAGTGAAAAGGTGAAAGGAGTCTGGGAAAAAAGGAAAATGAAAAGCAGTAAAGGGAAGGGAAAGGGAGAATAGAGTCTGAGAAACAGGGAAGAAGGGAAAAACAGAAGAGGGAAGGGAAAGGGGGTGGAATCTGAGAAGGGGAGAACTGAAAATAGAAGAGGTGAAGTAGTGGGAGGAAAGACAGAGAGGAGGAGAGAGGTGAAAAACAGAAAAGAGAGGGGGAAAATGAGAGAAATTGGGAAAGAAAGAGCAATGGAGGGAGAGCGAAGGTAAACGGAAAATTTAATATGAGGGGCGACAACGAATGAAAGAAGAGGGGAATAGAACGAATATAAGAGGTAAGTTGGGAATTTTGAGAAGGGTATAGGGAGAGGAAAAGAGATGGGGAGAGGAAGAAAGGAGGAAAGGCGAAGAGGGAATGGGGACGTGGAAAAGGTAAATGGAAGAAGGAGAGGAAAATACATGAGGAAAAGGGATTAGGAAATGGGAGGGGCTGAGCAAGAGGGAAGGAGGAGAAGGAATGCGTGGAATTAAGTAAGCGAAAAGAAATATAATAACGGAAGGAAGAAGAGGGGGAAAGAGCAAGGGGAAGAGGAGGAAAAGGAAGCAGGGAAGGGAGAGGAACTGAGATTAAACTGGGCAGGATCAGGTGCATAACAGGGAGAGTAACTGGTGCATGACTGAAGGGGAGGACAAGGTGAATGACTGTGAGGGGAGATGATGCATGACTGAGAGGTACCTGATGCATGACTGCCCCTCACATGACGTGCCCTAACAGTCATGCAGTGTCTGTCCCTTGCCCATCACAGCAGTCACAGCAAATCTAATGACAGAGGGATGGACAGATAAACATGGCAAGTCTATAAGGCGCAGAACCACGGAACTTCGTCATAAATTATCTAAGTAGGTCGACTGTCTGGAATTACGAGAGGAAATTGTGTGCTGCTTATGCTGTGCTGTGTTTGCGTGGGGGAGGGGTTGTGTTATCAGTGCTGTGTTTGTGTGTGTTATGTGTGTGTGTGTGTGTGTGTGTGTGTGTGTGTGTGTGTGTGTGTGTGTGTGTGTGTGTGTGTGTGTGTCTGTATGTGTGTGTGCGTGCAATCGTCTGCCTGTCTCCGCTAACCCTGTAGCAATGATAAGAACAAAACAATATTATTCACGTTGTCCCCAGTAGATTTTATTCGCCTAAAAAGTTGCCTCTTGCAGTAGAAGTAATTCAGAAGCTTCCATTCACTCTTTCGCTACGACAGAAATGATTAATTGACCTGTTCTTGCCTTCATTAGAGAGTTAATCACCGTGTGTCTTTGCGTCTCATTCTGGGTGACGCTGGAGATTTCGTAACGCCCCATCCTTATTGATTTATTCTATTTATTTCACCTCAGTATCTTCCTGTATTTAATTTGCGGCTGACTGCGTCGATGGGAAAATTATAATAAAAAATGATTCAAGAAGATGTAGTGCCTTTCAAGTCATTCAGTTGGTGTTTCATTCTTTCTGCCACTCAAAGCTAAATAGAAAGGAAGGGGGAGAGGTTATGTGCGTCCTTCCTTTACTCTTTTTATAACCGGAGATCTCCCTGGCATGAAATAATGATCGTCTGGTGGTTAACTATGATGAAAACTGTGACATCGGTGAGAAAAGGGTAAGATGTAGTGAGGAAAATATATTACCAAGGTGCTATAGTCTCGGCGCACGACTCTGAGGTTGTCATTATCGTACTCTGGCAACCTCCCTTTCAACAGTGCGTCCGATTTCGTAACATATTATACACGAATCATGTTATTATACACGAATATCATTATACACTAACATATTATACACGAATCACACGCGTATCATATTATACACGAAATCGGACGCACTGTTGAGGGGCAGGTTGCCAGGGAACGATAATGACAACCTCAGAGTCGCGCGCCACGAGTATAGGAAGGCCCTCCCTCTCCCCACCTGGACTATGCCCCTCTCTCCGCCCCTACAGGTGTCGTGGATGAGACAGAGAGACCTTCACATCCTGACTGTGGGCATCTTCACCTACACCGCTGACGCAAGATTCAAGGTTTGTATGTGTGTGTGTGTGTGGGTGTGTGTGTGAGTGTGGGTGCATATCAGTTTTCCTGTCTGTCTACCTGTCTAGCTATTTTTCTTAATATATCTGCTTGTGCCTTCCTGCCTACGCATCTAACTGCACACTAAGCGATGGACAACTGGGAATGTAGTGAAGTGCAGACTACAAGATCATAACATAGATCTGGCCTGGATTGGGTAATAAAAAAAATTGTTTAAAATTCACCAAAACATTTTTCACTTTTTCTGTTTATCTGTCTATCTGTTCAATCTATTTATGTCTCTACCTGCCTGTCTATCTATCCATCTATCAATCTCTCTATCTATCTACTGTATGTATCTCCGTCTCTTCCCCAGGCCACCCATGTAAACGATATGGACAAGTGACTTCAGGAAATCAACCCAGTCGCCTTTCGCTGTCTGTCTTCTGTCTATCTATCTCCGCCTATCTCTATCCCTGTCTCCGTCTCTCCTCCAGGCCCTACACGTCAAGGCCAAGGACGAGTGGCTTCTTGAGATCAACCCAGTCACCTTCAGGGACGAGGGGGTGTATGAGTGTCAGGTGTCCGCCAGTCCTAAGATCTCTCTGCCAGTCTCTCTCCACGTCGATGGTAGGTGAGAGAGAGAGAGAGAGAGAGAGAGAGAGAGAGAGAGAGAGAGAGAGAGAAGGAGGGGAGGGGGGACGACGATAGGGGGAAGAAGGGATTGGGGAGAGAGTGGATAGGTAGGGAGGATGATGGGAGACAGAAAGAGAAGGGAAAATGAGAGAGAGAGAGAGAGAGAGAGAGAGAGAGAGAGAGAGAGAGAGAGAGAGAGAGAGAGAGAGAAGACGAAGATAGGGGGAAGAGGGGTTGGGGATAGAGTGGAAGGGTAGGGAGGGTGATGACAGATAGGAAGACGAGGGAAAAGAGGGAGGGGGGAGAGAGTAAGAATAGGGGAGGACTGGGGTGAGGAAGGAAGGGGATGGGGAAGAGTGTGGGTGGGGATGAAGGGGTAGGAAGGGAGGGGGGGAAGAGTTTCGTATTCTAGGGTTCCACCAGAATACGGCATGCAACAATCGAACTTACATCCAGGTCCCAAATGAACCACTGGGTGAACGGCGACAAGAGAAAAACAAACTTTGGTCGGAATGTTCAACTTTATTTTTTATTATAGAGTTCTGTGCAACCTGACGAAGATCTCCAGTTTCTCGCCGTTCTGTTGATGGCCAAGTGTAGTGAGACTGGAGGGCTGATTTGACTAGTAACCAAGGAGACTCATTTCTTCCTCATAACGAAGACTTCTCGAATTCCATGCATTCACGACTCGGTAGTTAGGTTTTGGGATTGGTTCGGTTCCATTAGGTGAAAACATTGACTATAATCTCCCTGGCCTGACCTCCTCTATCCCCTCTCTCCCTGCGCAAAAGTGTCCATAATCTCCCTGGTCTGGCCTCTCTCCCTGGGCAAAACAGTGTCTATAATCACCCTGGCCTTACCCCTCTCCCTGGACAAAAGAGTGTCTATAATCTCCCTGGATTGACCTCCTCTCTCCCTCCTCTCCTTGGGCCAAACAGTGTCCATAATCTCCCTGGCCTTACCCCTCTCCCTGGGCAAAAGAGTGTCTATAATCTCCCTCGCCTGACCTCCTCTCTCAATGGGCAAAAGAGTGACTATAATCACCCTGGCCTTACCCCTCTCCCTGGGCAAAAGAGTGTCTATAATCTCCCTGGCCTGACCTCTCTCTCCCTGGGTAAAACAGTGTTCATAATCTCCCTGGCCTGACCTCCTCTCTCCCTGGGCAGTGCAGCGTGCGAGAATAGAGGGTCCCGGCGAGGTGTTCATCCAGCAGGGGTCCACTATCAGACTCACCTGCCGCGTCAACACACACAATTACAACACCGCCTCCCTCACCTGGTACCACGGCAACCAACCCCTTGATTACGACTCCCCAAGGTTGGTTGTGGTAGTGGTGGTGATATTTATGGTAGCAGTGGTAGTGGTGGTGGTAGTGGTAATGGTTGTGGTGGTGGTGTTAGTGGAATGGGTAGAAATGGAGGTATGTTTGGTGGCAGTGGTAAAGGCAGTTGTGGTTGTGGTGGTGGTGGTGGTGGTGGTGTTAGTGGAAGTGAGCAGAAGTGGTGGTATGTGTGGTGGCAGTGGTAAAGTTAGTTGTGGTGGTGGTGGTAGTAGCAGAATGGTAGTGATATTAGTGGTAGAGGCAATAGTAGCTGTAGTGTAATATAAGTGAACCCTGTTCCTTTTCCCTTAGTTTTAAGAATGCTGGAGTTTTTTTCTGCTCCAAAGGTTTTATTTAATTAAACTCCTGCCACTCTCAGCTTATTTTTTTTTTTTTTTTTTTAACTTCAGGCCACTTCTCATTCCTCTGTCATTCTGTCTCTCTTCCCACTTTTTCACATTTGGCTTCTTCATTTTCACCTCTCTCTCTCTCTCTCTCTCTCTCTCTCTCTCTCTCTTCTAACTCTTTATTCTCCAGTCTTTAAGCCTCTTTCTCTCTTTTTTCTCTCTTTCTCCTCTTTTACGTCTGTCTCCTCTGCTAACTCTTTCACCTTTTCCATTCACACTGTCTCTTTTGCCTCTATACATTCTTCATTCTCTTTCTTCTCTGTTTCTTCTCTCTCTCTCTCTCTCTCTCTCTCTCTTCGCGAGATGGAGAGGTGACAATTTTAAAGCAAGTTAAAGTGAGAAAAGTGAGATACTAGGCTGGAGTGAGCCTTACTTACTTACTCCTGCCTTACTTACTTACTCCTGCCTTACTTATTCCTGCCTTACTTACTTACTCCTGCCTTACTTACTTACTCCTGCCTTACTTACTCCTGCCTTACTTACTTACTCCTGCCTTACTTACTTACTCCTGCCTTACTTACTCCTGCCTTACCTCCAAACTCTTCCTCAGTCAGAGCCTCATCCTTACCAAATCCTCATCACACACTGCTCCTCAGCCTCCTCACTCACCACTTACATCCTCACCATTCGCCTTCACGTGGTGACACCGAAATAACCAATCGGCTTCGCTGTCCGGTTATACAAACGTCCTTACATTCCCTTCCCTATACCCGCGCAAGATAGAAGGTGGGCTGCAGGAGAAGGGCAATTGCAGCCTGAATTACACCGAGTTCAGAGCCAGATAAGCTTTAAGAGACAGCAACAGCAACAGCAACAATAACAACAGGCTCACTCTCTCTACAGGGGTGGGGTGAGCGTCGAGGTAGAGAAGACTCCCACGCTCACTACCTCCAAACTCTTCATCACTCGAGCAGCTACGAGAGATGTGGGGAACTACACATGTACTCCACACCAAGCAGACCCAGCCTCTGTTTTGGTTCATGTGGTGCGAGGTGAGTGGTGAAGGTGTGGTGAGTACAAAGGAATACAAAAGAATACAAAGGCGGACACCAGCAGACCCATTGATATTTCGCGTCTTCTTGTTACAGAAAAAAAATTGCTGTGATGTCTAAGAGCTTCAAGATAAGGATAGAGAGGTTGTGGTGTTGTGGTACTGGTGTGGTGAGTCGCGAGTGGTGATGCTGTGGTAAGTGATGAGAGTGTGGTGAATGGTGGAGGTAAGGGCAGGGAAGGTGTGTGTGTGTGTGTGTGTGTGTGTGTGTGTGTGTGTGTGTGTGTGTGTGTGTGTGTGTGTGTGTGTGTGTGTGTGTGTGTGTGTGTGTGTGTGTCAGAGTGAGAATACTGAGAAGGCTAATGGGTTAATGAAAATGAATGAACACCAATTTATGGATTACAGAATTTGGTAGTGTAGTGTAAAGTTATGGTAATGAAAACGTTAATATTGAGGGAGTGGATTGTTTAGCTTCTTCAATACGGCGACCTGGGGGTGGAGGGAGGTTCCTTGACTTGGTTCCAGCGCCCGGTTTTACACACCTGCAGAAGACGAGATAGTAGTGTGTTGTGTGAAAGATGTCAATACGAGTGATGTGATTTGGTGGAGGAGTTACGTTGACTATCGGAAGAATTTTATGAATATTGACCTTTTTATGTAATCCTGTGGCTAGATGAACTGTTGCACCTGAACATTTAGTTAAGAGGCATATACAGTACGGGGTGGTCCAAATATAACACCCATCTTGCACTCCGCTGGGTGATTTATTGTGTGTAGCGGGAATTGCTCAGTCAGCGTTATCAGTGTCCATCCTGCATCATTTATTTATTTTCTACTCCCACCGCCACTCCCACACCAGCAGACTCAGCCGCCCCCACAACACATAGAATACTGTCAAGTGAATTTCTAGTGAAGCGCTTGTTACAGGTCAATCAGTAATTTAATCATAGTTCAGAAAAGAGAACAGTTTTGCGACTATAGCATATAATTTAGTCATTGTTTAGAAGAAAAAAAATACGATTTGAGTATATAATTTACTCCTAGTCTAGAAAAAACATCTGAGAGAAACTGTGCTATAATACTTAACTTATTCAGAGTTTAGGAAATACTCAGGATTCCGGAGCTTGATTGGTGAATGAATGAGTGCGTGACCCATTACACTGATCATTGAATTGATTAGTTCTCCCTCTATCATGAATTTCTCTTTCTTGACTCTACCTCTCTCCATTTTCTGAGTGAGAGAAGGAGCTCAGGATGATGATGATATTGACGATGATGATGATGATGATGATGATGATGGTGGTGGAAGAAATGTAATGTACCACTTCTAACCTTCCCCTTTCTTCCCCAGGAGAGGAGTCAGCAGCAGTACACACAGCCGAATCCAGCACTGCTCCACTTCCATCCCTAACCTCCTATCTTCTCCTGCTCTTACTTCACCCCCTCCTCCTTCACCCCTTCTTACTCCACTCCTTCTCTCTTCATCCCACCTCACTTCACCCTCTTCTGCTGCCTCCTCTCCTGATCCTACTTCAACCCTTTCTTTTTCACTTCCTCTCGCTTCACTCCCTCTTACTTCACTCCTTCCCATTTCACTCCCTCTCACTTCACTCCGTCTCACTTTACTCCCCCTCATTTTATTCCATCTCACTTCACTCCTTCCTACTGGATTCTCATTTGTTTTCTCCCCTCCTTCTCCTGCTCCACCCCCTTTCTCTTCACTCCCTCTCTCTCCACTTCCTTTCCATTCACCCTCTCTCTCTTCACTCCCTCTCCCTTTACCCTCTCTCCCATCACCCTCCCTCGCATCACTGTCTGCTAGTTCTTTCTCTTTTGCTTCCTTCTTTCCTGCTCCCTAATTTTCCCAGGAGCCTTCACCTACATAACAGCCACAGGTGACCTTCTTCTCAGGTGAGTAGCGTGTTAATAGACGAATTCTACGTGGCATAAGGGTCTTCGTATCACCTCTTTCATAGCGATTAATTTGTACATTTTCTTATTCAGAAGGAAAATAATTAAACGCCAGAATTCTGCAAAAAATCATAATTAAGAATGTAAAGAAAATGAAAAAATGAGCAAAAAGCCGAATTCAACATTTCTTTATATCGAGATACCTGGACACATAGACAGGGGGAAAAACAGATTGAAAGGACAGTTCCAGAGTTGACCTGCTGCAAAGATGAGGGGCTGAAAGCATCTGTTAATTCTTGCACTGGAGAGATTGACAGAAAAAGGGGGCGAGACGGCACTGTTAGACGGGTGCTACGTTCCTGCCGTAAAATAAAGAGGAGTGGATACAGGTAGTTAAGAAGTGCAGGGGCCATTTAAAGATCGGCAGTACAGAAATAACGATGCTACAGTGCGGCGAAGAGAGAGAGAGATTGTCGATGATAAGAGGATATAGACAGCATACTATGTGAAAATGAAGGTGCAATGTGCAAAATAAGTCACTAAAGAAGAGATGACACGGCACTTCCTCTGCCTCCTAGAACACAGACCTTACAGCCAGTCATTGGAGGCTTCGTTGCATCTCTTCTTTAGCGATTTATTTTGCTTATTACACCTCAACCCTCCCTTGATCCCTTGGATGTAATTCCTTAAGAGCCACAGCCGGTTGCAGCACCTTACCCCACTAGACCACCAGTCCACCAACTTCCTTTCAGGGGATAGGGAAGTGGCTGAGACGCTTGTATGGCCAGGAAGTTCAGCCGGCCAGTCAAATCGGTGCCACCACGTGAAGGCGTCCCCCTGTAGCAACGGGTTAATGGGTAAATTCATGTTGGTTAATCTCTGGCCTTCCTCGCTGTTAGTCTTCGGATTTAGAGCACCTTAATTCCTGATATGCCGCCACAATACACTCTGTCCTCACCACACACACACACACACACCCACCCACCCACCCACACACACACACACACACACGTCGCTTAGTTTACGGTTTCCATTCAAGTGTCGTCTCGTAGCCAGTTGGGTGATAGAGGCCGGAGAGGGAAGCCTTCATGTGGTGGCACTGATATAACCGGGCGATGGAGCTGCCTGGTTATGCAAACGTCCCTCAGTTCCCTCTCTATCCCACAGAAGAAGAATGCTGAAGTTCATGAATAGGGGAATTTCAGCCTGAAGTCCACGGGGTTTTAGCATTCAGATGAACTTTGAGCTCCTAGTACTATTATTACTACAATTACTTATATCTAACTACTTCTGTAATCCTTGCCACTACAGCTCAGTTGATGGACAAGTAGCTGTAGTCAAAGTGGAGGGCAAATTTGACTAGTAACCAAGGAGACTCATTCCTAATTCAAAGTTAATGATTATCAACTTTCAGGCAATCACAAGTTAGTCCTTATGTTGTAGGAGTAGCCTAGTTCCGTCAGATGATAACAAGGTGGCTATAGCACTGTACTACTAGATCATCACTATCATAATTCCCAACATCTCAACTCTCCCCTCCCTCTCTCCTTCTCTGCTACTACTATCACAGCACCACTACCAGCGAAACCATCACTACCACTACCATCACTACCGACATATCACCATCACGACCAGGCTTACTTTCACCATTATCACCACCACCACTAGCACTATCATTCACCACCTCCACCACCACCACCACCACTACCACCTCCACGACCAGGCTTACTTTTACCATTATCACCACCACCACTAGCACTACCACCACCGCCACCACTAGCACTACCACCACCACCACAACCACTACCACCACCACCACCACCACCACCACTACCACTACCATCATCACCACCATCACCACCACCACCGCCATCGTCAACAGCATCCGTGGCTCATTCCGCCTGAGCGCCCTCATCCTAGGAGCTTATCTTCCCTACTATCGTACTCTCTCTCTCTCTCTCTCTCTCTCTCTCTCTCTCTCTCGCTTTCTCTCTCTCTCTCTCTCTCTGTTTTTAATTCCCCTTCTCTCGCTTCTCTCTCTCTCTCTCCTCTCTTCACACCTCTCACAAATACCGCTCCACTGCCATTAACTCTTACTCCTGTCATCGTCCCCTTGCTTTTTACCCATTCATCCCTCCTCTGTTTTGCATCTCTCTCCTTCTGTGCTTCTTCCTTCCACATATTTTCCCTTAACCCTCTCCTCTTTCCTTTACTGCCCTCTTTCTCACAGTCTTCTCCGTCTTTGAGTGGGGAGAGCCTTCATCTTGTTCTATATTTTACTCTCACTGTTAGAGAACCAGCGTACACTACCTCCTCGCTAGGGGTCGTAGGTCCTTTTGATGTACTACTTGTCATAGTAACTCCATGTGACTGATTTTTCACACACATTCTTCCCCCCTTTTCTATATTTTCCTTTCCTTTTGATATTTCCTCTTCTTCATCTACTTTCTATTTCCTTTCTGCCAATTCTCCAACTCTAATTTTTCCATTTCCCCTTCTCCCATTTCATCGTTTTCCTCTTCCTTATTTTCTTTGCCTTACTTCCTTCCTGTTCTCTCTCTCTCGCGGTGTTCTTTCTCCTCTACTCCTCTCTTTTTCTTGCTTTCCATCCCTCCTCCTCCGCATATATACTGTATTTCCCTCTCTCAGATTTCCTTTATGTCCATTCCTTTAGTCTCCCGTCTTGTCCCAGTCTTCTCTCACTATTGCCTTCCTTTCTTTTAATAATTCTTCTTTATTTTCACGAATTATCTCTTCCTTCTTCTCTTCCACATCTCCTCCAGCTTCCTACATTTCCTTTCTCACCTCCCTCCGTTTCAGCATTTCTTTTTTCCACAATACTTCTATGCATTGTCACATTCCATACACTGGTTTCCTCCAAAATTTTTTAAAGACGCTTCAGGCGGTTATTGAAGGGCCGATTATGAATAAAAGGTGAGTTAATTATGGAGAGTGAGAGACTGTTGAGGAGAGTGTATGTGGGTGAGGTGGAGGGGGGGTGATGGAGGGGGAGGCCAAGGATGAGATGGAGGGATGGAGTGGAGAGGTAAATGAAAGAGAGAGGTGTGAGCTGGGAACAGGGCAGTGAAATGGCGGGGGACAAGGTGACATGGAGGCGATTTGTTTGTGGCCATCCCTTACGGGATTAAGGCGTCTGGCAATAGATAGATAGATAGATAGACCATTTACTTCCTTAAGGTCTTGGGTAATTAGACCTCCGTAGTAGTTGAGGAACCAGTTAATGAATATGTGAGACTGTCTCGCTGGAAGTGGCTGGGGCACATATACAGAAATGAAGGTTGTTTAATGCAGGATGTGCCAGAGTGGATTGCTAGAGGAAGAAGAGGTAGAGGTAGGCCGAGGGGAAACCTGGTTGAGGACAATGAAAAAAGAAGCAGGAGAGGAGTGTTGGTGGGACCTGAAGGAGGTGGCAAGAGACAAATATTGGTGGAGAGAGTTCATTGAGGCCCTATGCATCCCGTGGAGTGCCACAGGAAATGATTGATTGATTGATTGATTGAGTAGTTGAGACGGAGTCCGCATTCTCACCAGTTAAGGAAGCTCCCTAACACCTCTTCCATAGCGATTGATTTTGCTTATTATACGTTGTTATCGTCTTTTGTGTTGCTTGAACTAATATAATATCGCCATACATGCATAAATACTGTACAAAATTATATTAACCAGCAGAATCGAAAAATAAATCGCTGAGGAAGAGGTGCTACGGAGTCTTATTATTTACAGACGAAAATACGAACGAACCCTGGACCCATGATGGTATTAAAAAAAAAAAAAAAAAATCACCCAAAATTAATGCTAGAATAACTTCCTAAAGCTTTCAAAATATCTCGCGAGACATCTTGTATTTTATCTTTGTGTCATATCCCTGTGTCATATCCCTGTGTCATATCCCTGTGTCATATCCCTGTGTCATATCGCTGTGTCATATCCCTGTGTCATATCCCTGTGTCATATCCTTGTGTCATATCGCTGTGGCTTACCCCTGTGTCATATCCCTGTGTCATATCGCAGTATCATATCCCTGTGTCATATCGCTGTGTCATATCGCTGTGTCATATCCCTGTGTCATATCTCTGTGTCATACAAAACTCCTCCGCCAAGAATTCCATGGGCTTGAATGATGAGTGAGTGGATGTGTGGCCCATTTGACTGGGTACTCCTGCTCCTGCTGCTACTTCTGCTTTATTTTTCCTAGTTCTGCTTCTGGATCCTACCTACCCCTTACATATATTATAATGCGTTTTTTTATTTTTTTATTTTATTTTATTTTATTTTATTTTTCACTTATTTATTTTTTTTGCGGGGGGAGGGCACACTTGAGAAATATTCCTACCCTCATTCAGCTCAGTTAATGGTCAAGTGTAGCCAGACTGAAGAGGAGATATGACTAATAATCAAGGAGACTCACTTGTAATTCTTATCGAAGGGTCATCGAATTTAATGTAACCAGGATTTAACACTGTCTGTCAGAACACCACTTTTCCTTCATGTTATGGGAAATCGACTGTTGTGGGTAACGATGAGGATGAGGATGATGATGATGATGATGATGATGATGAGGAGGAGGAGGAGGAGGATGGTGGTATAGCTAATCTTTTTTCTTTTGACAGCAACAAGGACAGTGTGTCTGGAGGCAGTCGGAAGAGGCAGGAAGAAGTTTGGGGAAGGAACAGTGTGATGCCCTGCAGCAGCGAGAATCGAACCCAGGATCTCTACACAAGCACAAAACCCCTGCCACCACCGGACCTATTAACCCCCTGTCATCTGGAACTGAGAAAGGGTTACTCAAGAATGTTTCCAAGTCTTTCTATCTATCACAATCTATCCATCATCAAACTCCTTAATCATGTAAGAGGCGACCACAAATAAATCGCCTCCACAGCTCCTTGTCCTCTGCTATCTGGCTGCCCTCGCTTCAACCCACACCCCTTTCTCTCATCTATCTCTCTACTCCAATCCTCCATCTTATCCTCTCTCTCCCTCTCCTACAACTTTTACCCCCTTCTCTCATATATCTCTCTCCAATCCATCCCTCCATCTCATCCTTTGCCACCCCTGCCTCCAACTCATACCCCTTTTCCTTATATATCTCTCTCCACTTCATCCCTCCACCTCATCCTTTGCTTCCCCTTCCTCCACCTCACACCCTCTTCTCTCATATATCTCCCCACCATTCCTTCATCTCGCCCTGTATCTCCCCCACATCCTCTCCCCTTTTACGGCATTAATAATCTTAGGTGAAAAATGTCACTTAGTTTTAACTTGAATTAATACCAAAAATATCAACAGAATGTGATACAGAACGATCTCATAGGTAACAAGGCAACTGCTCTGTTCACTTTTACCTGGCCTAAAGTTGCCATCTCTCCACCTTGAAAGCTGAGGTGTGGCAAAGTGATAAACTCTGGAATATGATACTAGT
The DNA here is from genome assembly GCF_032717465.1 of Coenobita brevimanus. NCBI lineage: Eukaryota > Metazoa > Arthropoda > Malacostraca > Decapoda > Coenobitidae > Coenobita > Coenobita brevimanus. Next base: position 53,463,165 of record NC_136999.1, on the reverse strand, counting down.
CAAGAAGAAGTGCTTAGGGAACAGTGCCGCAGTGTTGTTTTATGCTGTTTTTGATCTAAAGCAAGAACTTGACGTTAGAATGTGGTGTTAGTTTAGAAAAAGTGCTATGAAGAGAAGGTAGAGCTATTGCCTTAGTCTGCTATTGAACTACGGGAAATAAGCTCTAAAAGTGCTATGGAAAGGATGTAGAGCCGTATTTATGCCCTATTCTATCGATGAAGTATAGGAAAAAATCTGCAAAAGTGTAATGGAGAGGAGGCGGAGCTACAACATGCTATTCCATTTCTGAGCTAAGGAAAGAAGGAAATAAGCTGCAGAAGGACAAAACTCTCCCCAAAGTAAAGGTGAAGGAACTGTAAAATAAACATGTAGCTAATCATGCACGACAGGAGAGACTATAATGAACTCAGCGAGGCATACTAAACAGACTACGCAAGGATCTCTGTATAATTTAGTGTGTGTGTGCGTGTGTGTGTGTGTGTGTGTGTGTGTGTGTGTGTGTGTGTGTGTGTGTGTGTGGAAGATAGAACACCGCTTCCACAGTTACTATATTTCACAAAGACACTAGGCAACCAAACTTTCACTCTTCAATTTACTTTCACTCTTCAATTTCCTTTTCCGCATTAACTTCTGGCAGTGATGTTGGTGAATGCACGAACAATTAACACGAACATTATTGGTACAGTTGCTACGAAATCCATGGTAAGTGTCGTAGCCTCATAAGTCATAACACGGCTGGGAGTCTTTTCGTCGAGTTGCTAAAAAATCGTCTTTAAGAGAAACCAAAGCCATCCTAATGAACTTTTGGAGAAGATCTACAGCTGGTTAGATTTATGAGATGATTCACCGAGCATTGGTGGCAGCGCTGATCAGTAATTTAGTCATATTAATAGCTGTTTAAGACATTGGTTCTCAGCTCCTTCACCTCTCTCTCTCTCTCTCTCTCTCTCTCTCTCTCTCTCTCTCTCTCTCTCTCTCTCTCTCTCTCTCACATCACAAACCTACACTACCATCACCATCAGCAGACGCACACGCTTTCGCCCGTATTTTGTGTTCTTACGATTCCAGCAACACAAAGCCTGAAATTGGGTGTTTTCCTGATTGTGTTATGATTTGGGGAAGGATAAAAAGCCTGAAGTTGAAGCCTGTCGAGTGCACGAGAGTCAGTAATAACACAGACTAATAAAGACTAATAAAGACCTTGTTAAGCTTCATTAGAATAGGACTCGTATCGACTTTATCATCTAGGCCTCCAGTTACACAGCTGACTAAACAGGCAAAACAAACTTTGTCCAACAGCTTGACCGGCTCAGGAATCGAACCCGGATTCTTCGAGTTACGATCTCAATATGATTAGCAATACATAGCTGATTCTCCTGGGGGATTAAATCGTCTAGATATTGATTCTTGGCAAAAAGGGTTATAAGGAAATAAATTCTGGATATCTCAAAGAAGAACCGTTTTAGCCATGGGTTCAGGAAGGAACTTTCCTGTTTCATGTCGGCGATCAGAGTTAATTTGATAGCTACTAGGATGTATTACAGCTTAATAATAGTTCCGCTGGTAAATAAATAGGATGTACTTTTAAATACTTATTTATATAACTCAAAAGTACTGCAACTGAACTACACTGCAAAATACTATGTACTCCAAAAGCCCTCTTACAGTCGCCTGAGCTCAAATAAACCTTGCAACCTTTCCAAACCTTTCAATCAATCACAAAATGAGCAACACATAGGTTTTATAATGGCATTGTGTAAGTCGAAGCAATCCAGTCTATTTTCAGGACACACCATGCAGTTTAGTTGCCATGCGGTAGCATTTAAGCTTATCATGTGCGCTAGAGAGAGAATTTGACACCCTACTCCACCCCTCTCTGCCTTCACTATCCAACCCTTGCTTGCGGTTGATGACTGACTACATTTACAACAATAAACATTACACTCAATCACTCACTCACTCACTCAATCAACCAATCAAGCAATCAATGAGGTAAACGTGAATTTCTGAAGTTCTAAAAGTGACACGAGGACTCCTTCGATACTGCAATTTCCAGGATAGCAATTCTGGAGTTATTGTATAAGAAACAAGTTCCATACTCAGAGACATTTCGCTAATATGCTACCCACCTGTACAGAACGTTCACTCGAGGTCGTCAAACAAGATATCCGCCATTTCACAGGGAGTAAACAGCAAATGAAGCTCTCCGTCTTTCACTCTCTGCATGCAAAATGGTGTGTTCTGGCAGCGTCCATGGCTGTCATGATAGTAAGGGCTAAGAGAAACACTTGTAGTACTACAGGTAACCGAGGATATTCCGAAATCAGGGAGAAAACTCTTAAAAACCGAATGAAGTGAGAGGAGACGCCAATGGTTTGCTCGCCTGAATTTTGCTGTTAATCTGGATCCATGCAGTTCATTTTGTCCCGGGTAAGTAAACGTGTTATTTTTTCTCGTTTCCTGGAGTGTTCCACGGACATTTATCTGAAGGACTGCATGGTGGCACACTTGAGATGGAGGGGCCTTACTGTACAATAGCCTGGTCTACAAAAATGGGAGTCCATGGTAGGGCCAACTGCGACCTAACTTGGCTATGGAGGGGTCTTAGGGAGTCCGAGCCCCCCCCCCTTCAGACCCTTGGCCTTCCAACTGCCCCCTCCTCCCCCATGTGAAGTTTTGGATCAAGTCCACACATCGCTCTTAAACAGCAAGTCTAGTACCACCACCTCCCCAGGATACAAACCATCTCTTGTAAGCTTCAGGACTTGCATAACTTTTGAGATCGTCGGCTGTGTATGGCTTCGGTGAGAATATCAAATTATTAACACTATGGTGGTAAGTTATTCCAGGCAGCACGTCCTACTCACTGGAAATTTTGGCCATTGCGTACGGATCTTTACTAGTTAGTAGCCTATTTTTAATCAGCGTAGCGATCCTTCTCTTTTTGTTTAGAGTAATCCTTGTCCACAGCAGGGGCTCTGGATCGACTTTTCCATGTGTTGGGGATTCCAGACATTGTAGAAACTGAATTTGTTTGCGAGATTCTATATACTTTCAGTTCAGAGTTTATGCTGCTCTCCCTGAGTAATGATGGAGGATTCAAGTTGACGTCAGTGCTAACCCTTGTAGCCATCGTGTCGCTAGCATCCCACGATAGGAAAGTTCTCTCCCCCCACCCCCTCCCTTCCCTGCTAACGAAGCTGCGATAAAAAGAGTGAACACAACTCAGCCCACCCGTTATTTTACATTTTCTTTGTGAACGCACTTACAGAGAAGGAAGTTACAGGGTACACTACCTATTTTCGTAGACGGAAGCTGCATCATGGTAATCTGATGTCTTCAAAGTAAAAAGTATAAATACGACCCATCTTCATCCCTCACAGTTTATTCTGCCTACCATACATCTGGTCTGCTTAATTCTGTATGGAAGTCCTCAAGTAGTGAATAGGCTACAAATTATCTTCATTAAACGTTCCACTACTGTATAAAGACATCGTTTATTAGAACCATATCACCCCCTTCAGAGTACAGGGGATCGACACTAGACTTTAGTAGTCCAGGTACTGGGATCAGCATAGACTTTTGTTTCGCCGGGCTGGAGCTTTATTGAGAAGGTACAATGAGCGATATCTCAGGGAGACCACTGAGGAGGTAGGGGATCCTTCGACTTGCTTGTTGAGCCCTGAAGAAGCTCCACTCCATCCCTGTCTCTCAGGTTAACTGTTTTGATAGCAGATGGACGGCTCATGTCAGGGGCAGGTGATCCTTGGAGATGAGTGTGAGGTTGTTCAGCAGAGTGCAAGAAGAAAGGATGGAGACAGTGTACGTGTAGGACAAGCACGTTGCTGTTGTTGTTGCAGCTGTTGTTGCTGCTGCCACCAGAGTTTCATCTGGAAGTAAACCAGTACGATTTCAGGTTGAAGTTTCTCTTTTCTTGCCGTCCACCATCCTCCTTTCGAGGGATAGGATGAGAGTTGAGGGACACTTATGTATTTTTGTATAACTGCTACTTGGTTATATTGATGTCCCCGTGTGCTGGCTCTCCTCTTCAGCATCCGAACAATCACAAATGAATAAAATAACGTGATGTGGGATGTGTGGTGTAGGTGTGAGAAGACGAGCAGTTGGTGTGAAACAACTGTGGTGGCATCACTGTATGTATGCAAGACCAACCACATTACTCGTATAGCAGGGGTGTTCACTCGAGAGTCATAGTTTATGCTCACTCTCCAGTCCTGTCTCTAGCTGGAGGTGTAGCCACGGTTTCACACTGAGCGAAGGTAGTAGTTTGAGTTTTTACCAGAGTTCATGAGAAGAGTTCTCAGTGGCTACTTGTGCTGTCTATAAAAGTTTTCATCTAGCACAAGTAGGTTTTGTGTGATACTGTGGCTGTGACCTGTAACTTAAGGACAGGGATAGACAATGAGTAGAATCTATGCTTTACTAGTAAACGTTTCGGAGAGGAAGTTGTGGTGACTAAACATTAAAAAATTTTGGCTTTGGGTGATGACGGGGCGAAGTGGTGGTGGCATTGCACTAAAAGATGCGTATCATTATATTAAAAGAAAGGAGAGGTTCGCGGTATAGCAGTACATGTTCGTGGCTGTGATGAGCACTTGAGTAAGCAGCGAGGAATCTCATGTTATTACAACTGTTAGAGGAGTGATGTATTATGCAGGAGGGGAATAAACTGAAATGGGCCTTATTTTGTCTCCCAGTGGTTTCGTTCATAGGAAAGGCAAGGGGACGTGGACAAAAGCAAGCAGTTTGGGTTGCAACTGTGTCTCAGGAAAACTTACCTAAATGACATAAAATGAGGGTAACAGCCAGTCCCAAATCACCCCCTTTGGAATGTACGGACTCGAAGCTATACTACTGAGCTCCACAACATTTCGAGAATTAATAGCTTGTCTTTTCCATGGTGATATTGGATAGTAAAAAATATATACTATTCTCTTGGGTATTTGAACTGATGCACACAACACATCACTCAGCTGACACGCTACACCACCATCATAGGGCTACATGACCCCTGCAAATGCTCATGATAGGGAGTTATAAAAGCCAATAAGTGGGACGGTGAGCACACTGTAGAGATTAATAGGAAGTGTGAGGGGCGGCCACACTTTTGCCCACCAAGTCCCAAGGGTCTTAGTTATAAAAAGATCCTAACCATATTTTTACATAACAGCTACAGTATTATCACAGCTTATTTTTATTTTCCGTAATGTTACTTAGATACTTACTCTGATTTGCTTGTAAAGTGTTTGGTGGCTGTGTGACTGAAGTGTATGTACAAGCAGCCTTAAGCAAAACGAAGGCTTGGGAGAGTTTATAAATACTGGTCCAATATCGTCACCACCAGACCTTGCTGATTGTGCCCCAGGAGGGAGAAAAATTACACCCCTACCTGACCATTAGAAGGGAGGTCGAGGTTGCTGCGTTTTTCCCTTCCCAAATCTTAAATCCATTGTGGTTACCTGTCTTGATGGCCTACGTGCAGTCGGTAGGCATCAATGTACAGGGTGGCTCAACAGTATGCATAGGAATAATGATCTTTTTTCAGTTACCCTTATAGAATGTCAGATGTGTTAACTCGCGTTCGCCATAATAGTAGAGAAACATCCGTAGATTTTTTCAACGTAATGGCACCCATGTAGAGTGTGTTTTATGAACAAGATACAACTTGTTAAAAAATTACTTGTTTTTTATTTTCTCCATTAGATGAAGACTTAGATCATCTTGTATATCAGCCGCCATTACCTGTTAGAGTCAGTCCGGCGATTATCAAGTTATTAAAATGGGGAGTGGGGGAGGTGTCATAAAGACTTTGTATCATAAAGCAGCGACTTTGTATTTGCTTGTAGAGGCAGGATATTTTAGACTTGTGGTCGAGCGGCTTTTATATCTTGTAGTAGTTTCCCCACCAGATGTCATGTAGTGACGGGAGAGGTAAAGAATAGTATGGGACTATTTTTATTTGTCTTGGAAATATTAAACAGGTATAATAGTATAAGTCCTGGGTAGCTACCTCCCTGTCTCGCTATCTCTCTCTCTCTCTCTGTTCTAAGGCTAATCTCCGTCTCGACCTCTCTCTAGGGTCGCTTGTCTCCTTCTAAACTCTCTTTCCTAAAATCTCGTGTAGTAGGGTGTGTGTGTCACGTATCTTCCTCATGGCAACAGAACTTTCTCACGAGAGGACTGCTGACAGCTAACTGAATCATCTCCTTACTGGCCGCTGTCGTCAGCTTTCCCCCGTGTAAGCGTTTAGCGCTGCTCGCTTCTCGCAAACACAACACCTTCTCATCATTTGACTTCCTGCTTCTATCTGTCTCTCTATCTATCTATTTATCTATCTATCTATTATGTAGTCCTATAGAGGCAGGATGAAAAACTGTCAATTATTAAGCCATTTGATACTGTGACCTCTTTTCATTTTACTCACACTCAGGCGATTTTGTCAAGCGATTTTCCTCATTTGTAGTATAGAAGAAGAAGTCGATGAAGGGCATAGCTAACCCCTCCAGGTAGAAAAGTCCCTCGTTAGCTGAATAAAATCGTCTGGAGGCGGCAAGAGCAAAATGAAACGCACATCATTGAACTGAAGTGGTTGACGCCTGCAACTGAAGGACGTTTTTCTGAGTTTTTGATATTTTTGTTTGATTTTATCCAGTTTAGGGGAGACTTTTAAAAGTGGAAGGGTTAGAAATAGCCTTCAGTAACCCTTTGACTATGAGGGGGTGTCCTAACATACTTAAAATATCTATGGTAATAACACTTTCCTCACCCAACCATATCTCTTAAAAAAATACTGCCGTCGGGGTGGGAGGATTCGCTCAATATTTCACCTTTTCTCTCTGTTACTTTTCTTCCATGGCTGATATTCCTAAGATGAGAGAGGCTTGGTAAGTTTTCCCGCCTTTAATCACAAAAGTTCACCTACTATTTCGCCTCTTCTACTCGTCACTTTCCTTGCTGGCTTCCCTAGCTGAGAGAGACTTCTTATTCTTCCCTGCCCATGAAGTTCACCTACAACTTTACCTCTTCTACTCGTCACTTTCCTTGCTGGCTGATATTCCTAGAGGTTTGGTGTGTTTCTCTGGCCAAAGTTGGTGCTCTTGGGTATGATGTGGCAAGAAGCAAACTGACAGACGTGCCCCAAGTGTGACGCAGTAGAACAAGATGCGATCTTTTTCCCGTGATTGTACATTCAGCCACACCTGCAAGTCAAGCAGCCCAATTAACTCCTTGATTACCACGGTGTTTAATGAATTCTTGGCATCCCCAGACGATTTTATTCAGTCCAGAAGGATCGCTTTCAACCTGGTAAGGTCAGATTTAGCCTTCATTAATCCCTACACTGAGTCGCTCCTCTATCCAAAATAATAATAATAATAATAATAATAATAATAGTAATAATAAAATGGGAGTGAAGTGCTAATTGAGGATGTATTGAGATATTACTTTACTAGGGCAACTCCGTACAATACCCCACCGTCCCAATTCATTAGCCAACACTCCAATGTGCTAAATGAATCAAGATATGTCATTTGGTTGCTCTGTATACTTCTATGCTACGTCAACACTTATCAACACCTAGTATAAATAATAGTAGTCTCGCTATTATTACCGTACGGTGAGAAGAGTAACCATGATATTTACCATATCGTGGTAATAATCATTTTCACTGCTCAGTACTAATAGCGCTCATGGGCTGGTCACTGTTAGCTATTAAGTCGGCTAATCTGTCTGCCTAACTGATAAACAGATTTTGTCAGCTAAATGATAATGTAATGCAACGACTTTTTGTTATTTGTTGTGGTGTAATAAGAGCACATTTCATTATTAAACTGTTATATGTACTTTACCTCTTGCAGTAGCCATTATTTCTTCCACTTTCTCCTTTAAATCCTCCGTGCCTGACAGCCCATCTCCAGTTTTTACTTATGTCTTCAAGTTGAGTTCGTCTTACATGGTGACTGCCTTGTGGTATTTTCCCTACAGAAAGCTTTTTAGTTGCTTATTGTCAGGGTTCAGTTCACAGCGTCCTATACTTCCTCCTCCATGCTTGTTAATCTGCCTATCTGTATACAGTAAGAAACATTCACACAAAAGAGAGCCATACTTCATCTCGGAGATCTGCTGCTGGTGACGCTTGCTTTCTCATGTAACAGAGCTGAAAAACTTTAAACACACGTCGTTTTTATACATTTTTTTTCTTCAGTAAGGCAACAAGTTCTTCAGTTGAGTCGAACTTGCCTTTGATGAAACTTCCCTGAAATACATGCTGTACTGTATCTGTACAGGTTAAAGAGTCTGGCTACATGCTGTACTGCCCGAACTCAGTCGGTGAAAATTTGAAAGTGTCTACTTAAACGTCCATGTTGCCTTACCTGAGGTTAGTGCAAGTACGTGCATTAGTGTCCATGTCTGACGCTGTGTTGGCCTGGCCGGGTGTGCTGACAGAAAAAACAATGATCCTCCTTCATTATCTTCGGACACGAACTGCCTGTCAAACAAGGTTGCCACCACACGGTGACTGGCTTCCTCAATACAGATGAACTATACCAAGGCCTACCAATAGCTTTTAAGAAAGCGTCTACCTGAGGCGAGAGGCGACAGAGTCTACTCATTTTTTTTATTTATTTATTTATTTATTTATTTTTTTTTTTGTTAGGGAAGTTTGGTACCATCGATTGATAATGAAGAAAACAGTATGGTCACCATGTGATGATCATAAAGACAACCGGATCACCACCGAACGGTGCTAACAGCAGTAACGTTGTTTTCAACACACAGTGATAATCATTACTCTGTAAAATGTGAAGTTGAATCTCAGTTGGCTTTGATGGTGCAACACAATTCAACCTATGGTTCTTTCATTTTAACTTGATTTTCGTTCTTTTGCAACTATTTCATAAAGCTCAATGGCAGAAGACAGTACTAAGGCTCTACATCCATTCCATAGTACGTCTTCGTGACTAGCACCAACCTCTAGTGTTATCTATTATTACAACTCGACTTTCAGGATGGAGAGATGGCAATTAAAGGGGAAGTAAAGGTGAAAGAGTAACAGTGATAGCGATGATGTGTGTGATGAGTCAGCAGCGGCAGTGGTGTTGGCAGAGTCCTTTAGAGTTTAGAGCAACAGGTGGCTACTCCATCACAGAGGCGTGGGTGGGGAATCACGTCCTATACCCTCCTCTCCATACTATTAAGTGTTTTCTAGTTTTACTTGCGAATGAAGTATGTCTTGGGGTGTATTTATCTGGTTTTGAAGATTTCCTAACACCTTTTACTTGTGGATGAAAAGGTTGCAGAGACTGAAATCTTAATAAACAAAAATGATGGACAGAGTCAAAGAATAGCATATGAATCGATTAGAGAACTGAGTGGTAATGCAGGTAAACGCAAGGAAATACCAGTTAGAGACAGGGAAGGAAATTTATTGACCAAAGATGGAGATATTAAAAATAGATGGAAAGAGCATTTTGAGACAGTTCTAAATAGACCAATACCACCAGAAGAGGATATACCGTCTGCTCAGGAAGATTTAAATATAGAAACAGGAGAGTTGAGGCTTGCAGAAGTGGAGAAAGCAGTAAAACAGTTAAAGAATAATAAAGCACCAGGGGAGGATGGTTTATTTCCGGAAATGTTTAAAGTGGAGGGGGATAGATTAATAATGATCTTGACCAAGCTATTCAATAAGATATGGGTGACGGGGTTACTACCATCAGTTTGGAAGAATGGTGTAATTGTTAAAGTTCCGAAGAAGGGAGACCTGAGTGAATGTGGTAATTGGAGGGGAATCTCTTTGTCACCGACAGCTTTGAAAATTTTCAGTAGAGTGTTGTTAAATAGGTTGGAGCCGGTGGTTGAGGGTATTCTGAGGGATGAACAGGCTGGTTTTAGAAAGGGACGTGGTTGCAATGATCAGATCTTTATAGTTAGGCATTTGATGCAGCAAGTTAATGAAATGAGAGTACCGTTAAGTCTTTGTTTTGTTGATTTTGAAAAGGCTTTTGATAGTGTTTCGAGAGAGACTATGAGGAAGATCATGAGACATTATGGAATACCAGAGGAGTTTGTGAGGGTTATTATGAACATGCATGAGGACACATTTTGTAAAGTGATGGTTGATGGTTGTCTGAGTGATTCGTTTGAAGTCAAGTCCGGAGTAATTCAAGGTGGTGTTCTATCGCCTTTACTATTTATATTGGTCATTGATTACATTATGAAAAGCGTTGGAACAGAAACCGGTGCAGGTATACTTTGGGGAGAGAACAGGAAACTTTTGGATTTAGATTATGCAGATGATATAGTTTTGATTTGTGATGGGCCAGAAGAGATGCAGAGAGTGTTGGACTGTTTGGTGAGTGAAGGTCACAAGGTGGGTTTGGTTATTAATTGTGGAAAAACTGAAATAATCAATATGAATATGGAAAATGCGCAGGAATGTGTAATTGGAGGTATGGTTGTAAAGCAAGTTGATAGGTTTAAATATTTAGGTACTTATTTAGCCAAGGATGGTTCTTTGAACTTTGAAATCGAGGAAAGGTTAAAGAAGGCTAATCAGGTAATGGAAATGCTTAAAAATTTTTGGAATAATAACAATTTTTCTGTGCATACAAAAATCAAACTTTATAAATTAATGGTTAGGAGTATCTTAATTTATGGACACGAGTCTTGGTACAGCACAGTGACTATGGAAAATAAATTCTTGGTGTTTGAAAACAAAGCACTTAGAAGAATATTAGGAGTTAAGTGGTGGGAAAGGATATCAAATAGTAGAATTAGAGAAATAACGGGAGTGCAGCCGGTCGATGAATATGTTAGGTTCTCACGATGGAAGTGGCTAGGACATGTGTATAGGAGACAGGGAATAGTACGAGGTACACCAGGGTGGGTGGCACTTGGTAGGAGAGGTAGAGGAAGGCCTAAAGAGACGTGGGTGAGGACAATGAGACGGGAAGCTGGAGATGAGTGTTGGGGAGATCTTGAGGAGTTAGCACAAGATAGGATGTGGTGGTGTGAGTTCATCGAGGCCCTATGCATCCCCGAGGGTGCCACAGGAAATGATTGAAAATTCACTATCCTCTTGTATGTTCTTAATGCAAACATCATAGATATTAATGTGATGTAAATGGCATGCACTAGAATGTTAAGGTGTAATGTGTAAAATAAACCACTAATGGGGAGGTGCAACGAAGCCTCCAACCCCATTTAGAGTATGTAGCTATGGTGGTAGTGGTGTCGGTAACAGGTATTTTATGGCAACAAGTGGCACCCCGCAAGAGAGAGAGAGAGAGAGAGAGAGAGAGAGAGACCACACAGTGACCACTTTATGAGAACTCTTATTAGTAAGCAATGAAAATAATTATTACTATGATAAAGCAAAGATAATGGCTTCTCTTATCCGTATGGTAATGATAGCGTGACTATCATTGCCGCTCGGTGATAGCAAACCATCTACCTATCTATAGCCAGACGCGTTATTCCCGTAAGGGGTGGCCACAACAAATCGCCTTCCTGTCACCCTGTCCTATGCCAGAGAGGGATAAAGGGAGAGAGAGCTCATATTATACTCTCTCAGAACCCTCGTTGTCTCGCTTCTTGTAATTGCTCAGTCTGGCTCGTGCCGCCGTAGGGAAAGGGTGTGTGTGGCAGCGCTCTTGCCTAGTTTTGTACTGAAGGGTAACTACACTTCTAACTTTACCTTGGCCTAAACTTGACATTCCTCCATCTGAAATGCTGGCTGTAGCTAAAGACCAACACGAGAACAACGCACTAGTCACGAAGAAGTGCTATGGAATGATGTACAGCCGAAGTTAGTGTCTTAATCTGCCATAGAGCTCCGGGAAGCCGCCTGCAAGAAAACGATACGATAAGAGCCACGTGAGTTGGAAGCATAAATGGAGTGGTTTTGCGATGCGGGTGATTTGATATGCTTGAATCTGTCTGTTTATCTATCTGTCTGTGTCTCTGTCTGACGCCGCATCCTGTGAGGTGATTGGACAAAGCTAGGACCTCCATGCTCCTCGTCCCTACTCATTAACGACAACTCCTCCCACGACCATCCCTTACATACTCGTAGTGCCGCATCCCCATCTCGTTCTTGGTGTCCCTCTCCTCCTCCCGACCACCTTGGATGCTGAGCTAAATTGCCACAGTGTTTGTTGAATACTGTAGCTGTCAGCGTACATGTTAAATTAGGTATCTAAATGTTAAAAATACTTATTTATTACTGCTGTTAAATGAGTTATTCGATTATTAAATGCAGTATTGGATTATTAAAGTACTTGTTGAATTGCCTGATAAAGTGCTTGTTAATTAGTGTTGTTAAATATGTTATATGATCTTTAAATGCAGTGTTGGAATGCATATTAATTCTTTTATTACTAGAAAGTTGTTTTCATTTTATTATTGCTTATCTGGATAATTTTACACAGATTAGGGCAGATACTTGGTGATGGTAGTAGTAGTAGTAGCAGTAGCAGTAGTAGTAGTAGTAATAGTAGTTGTGGTGATGATGGTGGTGATTATGGTGGTGATGGTGGTGGTAGTTGTTGCTGTTGTTGTTGTTGTTGTGGTGGTGGTGGTGGTGGTAATGATGGTGGTAGTTGTTGTTGTTGTTGTGGTGGTGGTGGTAGCCCGCGGTTCACCTAAATGTCGTAAGTGGAGTGCTGGAAGGTGCCCCTATCCTGAAGTGTACCATCTTCCTTTCAGGTAATAGGGAGGGAACAATGGGACGCTTGTATATCAGGGCACTGGAGTGGCCCGCTGTTATCCAGTACTGAGATGTGCTGAACAATACCTGAAAAAAACAGCGAAGGTAAAGTAGAGGGCGGTCTATATGATAAGCAACCCAATCCTCTTGTGTTGCCCAGGGACGGCTCTGTCAGCGTTACTAATGTTTACCCTACTTACCATATCCCTCCCCCCTTCATTTTAGTTACAGCTTTTTACGTCCAGTGATTGCAAGATTGGTCAGTAACTTCACAAAGCACAACACTTCCGCGATCTTCACAGCAGCACACTGAGCCGTACCCGCAACACGCGAAAAAAAAAAAAAAAATATATATATATATATATATATATATATATATATATATGTGTGTGTGTGTGTGTGTGTGTGTGTGTGTAGGATTGGATGATGGATGGATGTATATACAGTATATATTTATTTATTTATAGACAGACATAGATAGATAGATGGATAGATATATCATGGACCACTCCTTACTTATGATGTCATCTCACTGAAGGGGTAAATTCTCCGCGAACACGTTCATAGCAATAATCTTCAACCTTTCTTTCTTTCTTTCTTTCTTTTTTTGACCTCCGCCAACGAAAGTTGGAAGAGATCATGCATTCACACCTAGTTGTCTGTCTGTCCTCAAGATATCTGAAAGAGTTAGTGGTAGACTGCAATGAAATTTTGTGGATATGTGGGTCATGGGAGAAGGAAGAGATGAATCAATTTTAGTGGTGCTGTGACTTGTCTGGTACACGTATAGGCGTTGGTGGAGGTATGCGCTCTCGGAGTGCTGTCTGGTTTCTATTTTTATCAGAATAAGACCTTCTGACGTAAGCAGAAATGAAGTACAGAGCTGTGTGGCTTTGTTAGCGTGACTCGTATTTTTTGGTGGAGTAGAGGGCTTCGTACAACCTCTTCCTTAGCTATTTAGTCTGCATATCACACATCAGCATCCTATCCTATATTATTTGTTTTTATTTTTAGCATCTACATAATTTGCATCAGTAATATACAAGAGACTGAGGTATAATGTACAGACAAAATCGCTGAGAAAGAGGTGTTACAAAATCCCCAAACCCTCATAGAATAAATCACTAAGGGAGAGGTGTTACGGAATATCCCAAATCATTTAAAATACGGCCTTGGTAACTGAGAACTATACTCCTTTCATCTTAACTTGGCTGAGATTTTTCGTCTCTTTGCAGATTGCGCAGTTCAGTGGTAGGATAAGTTAATGCTATAGCCCTACATTCCTTGTATAGCGCACTTCTTCGTGACTAGCATGACCTACCAGCGTTCAATTATGAAGAGGTGGCAGCCTTGGGCCAGGTTAAAGTGAAATGAGTGTAGTGACTGAGAGCTAGTGACCCGAAGCTTGGGTGATAAGGTGGACGTGATCAGGAAAAAATAAGCGATCGTGCCACGGAGAGAAATAGGACAGTCTGGCCCCCGGAGCAGTGGGTGTTTGTGTGTGTGTGTGTGTGTGTGTGTGTGTGAGAGAGAGAGAGAGAGAGAGAGAGAGAGAGAGTCTTGGAATCATTTTCTCGCCACCGTCCTGGATTAACTTTTGGATTAGGCCTACAGCACCAACTGGATTATTTATTACTGACTCGTCGGATTTCACAAGTAGTTTTTCTCTGTCTCTGTCTCTGTCTGTCTGTCTGTCTGTCTGTCTGTCTCTGTCTGTCTGTCTGTCTGTGTGTCTGTCTGTCTGTCTGTCTGTCTGTCTGTCTGTCTCTCTCTCTCTCTCTCTCTCTCTCTCTCTCTCTCTCTCTCTCTCTCTCTCTCTCTATATATATATATATATATATATATATATATATATATATCTATCTATCTCATAAGTTCAGAAAAGTGGACAAAAAATAAAATTGAAAGTGGGCATTGAGCAGCAATAAATGTTCTATGGAGAATAGGTAGATACCTGTACACAGACAGATAGGTGGATAGTTTGTTTGTATATATATATATATATATATATATATATATATATATGTGTGTGTGTGTGTGTGTGTGTGTGTGACGCTTGATCTGAGCAAGTGTTCATCTTATGAAATGCACAGCATTCTACCTTTTTCATGAAGCAATAATTTCATTCACTGATTTAATGAAAAAAGTGACGTACATTAATGCATTTTTCATGGAATCAGTAAATTCTCTGTGCTAATTTCATGTACTTGGCAGGGGAAGAACTGATATTTAAACCATCAGCTATTAACTAGCTACAATACAACATGATTCACAGCTCTAGTACACAGCTTGTCCAGTCACCATACAGGTTGTTTCACCACCACACAAATTGTTTACCCAGCGACTGTCAGTACCACCCCCAACACCCACCTGACCACACGTAAATACTGGTACCTGGTGTCGAATTGGTTCAGTTTGTGTGCCGTTTGTAAAAATGTTATCTTCATTTGAGTGTTAAGTGTTAAAAATCACTCGGATAGCGCAAATATCATCAGGTAAGAAGGAACACCCAAATTAATCTCATGTAAATATGCTTGTGAGTTTGTAGCAACTTACATTATGGAACCTACTGTACCTTGATACTGTGTGTTATAAGTCTTGTTTGATTATGTTATTTTATTTCTGTGGGCTAAAATATGGTTTAATTACATCAGCTCGCGTAGCTCAGGGGGGACTGTGTGTTTGGCTTAGTTTGTCTGTCTGTTGGCAAGAATTTGGAATAACCTATGGAATGAAACTGCGTCATATTAGGAATAATGAGTAAAAAGTTTCAGAAGAACAAGTGATTAAATTTCGGCTGATATAGGTCATAGTTAACAGAACAAGGGGAAGGTCGTTTTGATCCGATTTTGACCAAACTTGGTGGAATGGCTGTAGATCAGGGAAAGATGGACTGAGTCAGTCTGAGGACAATTGTTGTGAGGTAAAGGTCACAGAGCAAGGTCAAACACTTGGCACTTTATCACAAGTAGCTTTTATTTTATTTGGATCGAGCTTGGCGGTAGTGTTTAAAGTCAGCCAAGAATAATGTGCTTCTCTTTTGAAAAGAATACTTCAAAGGCCAAAGTCAACATTAACATTTATATTAACTTTTGACCAAACCTGGGGGATGAGCTGAGGGTCAGGGAAAGATGAAGCAGTTCGAGTTTGAGAAACATTGTTCGAATTTCAAGGTCGAATTTCAAGGTCACAAAGTAGGGCAAAAGGTTTGATCTCAGACTGGGGCACAGTTGTTGCACCTGCTGAGTGCTCCTTCCTGATACGGTTTGCAATTGAATTTTAATAATATAGATGTTCTGGTGCTTTAACTTCCTGTACTATGAATTTTTTGTATTCCAAATCATACTTATCAGTTTAAATCTGTCCTTCTTCTTCCGGTTACGTGAAATACACTGGTATTACACGAAAAATGCTACTTTTTTTTTTTTTTTTACGAATCTAGTGAATGAGATGATAGTTTCATGAAAATGCATAAAGACCCATCTTCTCTCTCTCTCTCTCTCTCTCTCTCTCTCTCTCTCTCTCTCTCTCTCTCTCTCTCTCTCTCTCTCTCTCTCTCTCTCTCTCTTTCTCAGGAAATTAGTTATCAGTCCCTTCGCCTCACCTCCGCTGACCCAGTGATCTCTGCACTGCTGAGGAGGAGGGAGAGAAAGAAGGGAGGGAGAGGGGTGAGAGAGAGGTGAAGAGGGGGGACGGATGGAAGAAAGGGAGGCAAGGGGAGAGGAAGAGAGAAGAGGGGAAGAAGGAGGAAGACAGGTGAGGGAAAGCGTTAGGGGAAAAGGAAAAATGGGAAGGAACGGTGGAGGTGAGTGGAGTGAATGGGAGGGAGGAATTACATGAGATGCAAGCTTCACATGGCAGAGAGAGAGAGAGAGAGAGAGAGAGAGAGAGAGAGAAATCCTGTGTAAGTGACCTGTAATATTAAAGCATCATAATACTATTACTCTGTTTATCCCGTGTAACACAATCATGCATTTATGAGCGTGAGTGCTTCCATAGGGCGTTCATTAGAGGTAGTGCTATCTTCGTTAGACTGTACACACACTGAGTTACAAGCCAGATGGTGTCCTGAAACATTCAAGTATACATCCAATACATGTAGGAGGTAGATTTAAGTACCAGTCGAACAGGATTAGCTTCTGACAATCCTCCTTTTCTTATCATTTTTTTCAGTTTCAGTAACATGTGAAATGGGCCAGCACATACTCCTAAATATTTTCCTCTAACTGTCTACACCAAACTAAATGCACATTATACACCACTCGTCCTGTTTCAAATGTAGACAATTTAGAAGAAAATAATGGCGTTACAACAGCCATGCTCAGAGTCCCCCCATGGGGGAAGGGGGGGGAACCATAAATGCCTCCACCATCCGTCCTTCTCCTGGATACGACCAAATTATATGTGCTTAGGTTTTGTCTGACATTCCCTCTGTCCATTTCCGTATCATTCGCGGTCTTTCCTCTACATTCCTTTCTGTTAAATATCACTTCTCCTCGTAACCTCACCCTTTTTTCCACACTTAAACTCAGTTGTGAGGCAGCTGATGGCAGTGTTTCCTGCGTATCCTCTTACTTTCTCTATATTCATTGTAAAGACAAATGTGGTTGTTCTAAGCAATTCGTTAATTTGTTTTGTTTTTCAGTCCTGAATCTTCAGAATCCTCTTCGCTCTGGCTTCGGCTGAGCTGTCATTCTCTGGCTAACTATATCTGTGCTGTTTACTTATCACCTAACTCATCTGATTGTACTAAATTCTTCGACTATTTTACTTCTAAGATGGAACACATTCTTTTCACTTCTCCCTTTTCTGAAACCTTCATTTTAGGTTATTTCAATGTTCACCATGACCTTTAGCTCTCCTCTCCATTGTTTAACACAAGTGGTGATCAAGTCTGCATCCTTCCTCTCATTAATGTCCTAGAGCAACATGTGCAGCGCTCTACCCGTATCCCTGACCGCCGTGGGAAGAGTGCCAACACACTGTATTTGACCTACATCTTACAACTAATTTTTCTGCTCACTCTGTCTTTTGTCTCCATTTGACTCCTCCAATCACAGTCCTATCTCACATGCCTGTCTTATCGCTCCAGTAAGACGTCTGTCGAATTTCGGTGCAGCAGTTTGTGAGACCCTCAGGCAGTAGCCTACTTACCGGAACTTTATTTTCCCTGGAATAACTACTACTTCCATGGACGAGATTCAGCTGGGTGTGAGTTGCACATTACGGAAGTTATCCTCTTGGGTATGAAGGCATACATACCTTTGTCTTACCTTCGAACTTCAAAAAAAAAAAAAAAAAAAATGGTATAATCTCTCTTGTTCTAATACTGACCAGAACAAGCTCTTGGCTCACAAGAGGTACAAGTGCCAACTTTCCGCTAAATCTCTGTCTCTTTACGCTTCTTCCCTGAACCGTGCTAAGTCGGTTCTTCTTGTTAACAAAATCTATTTTTGTCCTTCCAGATGTTCTGAAGCCTCCAACCCAGATTCTTCCCACTCCTGACATGTTGCCAAAAACCATTCAAACATTTTTCTCCTATTCCTTCCCTCCCCTTTTCTGTCCAGTTCCCTAATGCAAGAGGTAATCAGTACTCTCAGGTCAGCTCTCGAACTGTCTTTCTCTGTCGATATATCCCTCTGCCTATGACTCCCAGTCCTTTAAACGTATTGTGTTCAGACATCTTGAAGGCATCTTGCATTTGGTTTGCTTTACTTTTTTCTTGGAATGAACAACCTCACGGGGTTTTAACCTTTCTTTCGTCTTGCTTTAAAAAATATATATAATGACGCCTGTTGATTTAGTGAGTCACGGCACTCCAGACGGATGTGATGTATAAAGTATTCACACCCAAGGAATAGTTGGGGTTTACTTCTCACATAGCACCACTCGAGGCAGAGGGAGTGGTCGCCCCTGCCATATATGTTTGGATTAAATAGCCTAGCCCTGGGCACCTACGTCCCTAATGGGACAAAACAGGGTTGATAATGCACGGATGAATTTATATACTGTATATGTGTCAAATTTTCGAGGGTTCTAGTTCATAATCTTCATCATCATCATCGTTAACGTCATGACCATCGTAGTTACTCCCAGTTGAAATATTATGACCCTGGATTAGGCTAAGTGGAAGGGAACAGAATGTACGGACACACGTAAAAATACTACAGTGGTGACGTGTGCCAGGCAATGTTTACAAAGTGTGTTGGTGAGTGAGACAAACGAACAGGCTGCCCAAACTGACCCGGTGTTATATATGACGCACGAATATATAGGTTTCTGTTCCAGGTCACGCTGATACAGGGTAACATCCACTACTTTCACTTTAACTTGGCCAAGATTTTCGTCGTCGTGCAGCTTATCTCAGTGGCAAAAAAAAAAAAAGGCAGTGCTACGGTACTACCTCCTTTTCAGAGCACCTCTTCGTGACTAGCATCATATTCCAGTCTAAATCTATTGTTCCAACTGAGCATTTAAGAGAGGAGGCAATTTTAGGCCAAGTTAAAGTGGTAAGAGTATAGATTATTCCTAGAAGCGCATGGTAAAAATCTGTCCATCATTTTTCTGACGCTGCATCTTGTGAGGGGTGACCTCTTCAGAATGACTTCACTACACTTGTCACTATCCAAATTCTCATTCGCTTCAGCCTGCAGTCCACCGAGTTCACGTCCAGATTAATCTAGGGCCACAGCAACAACAACATTTTTCATGGTCAATTAACACATCATTTAGAGGTAAGAGCTTTTATTTCATCTGGCGAAACTTTGGGGGGAGAGGGAGGGGGAGGCCAAGGATGAGATGGAGGGATGGAGTGGAGAGGTATTTGAGAGAGGGGTGTGTGAGCTGGGAGCAGGGCAGTGAAATGGCGGGGGACAGGGTGACATGGAGGCGATTTGTTTGTGGCCACCCCTTACAGGATAGGACACGCCATCGTCATCCTGAGTTATCTTTAAAGGATATTTTAAGTCTGTCTTTTAAGTTTCCCTTTTATAGCTTTCCTCCTTCCCTTTGGCCCGTAACACCTCTTCCTAAGCGATTTATTTTGCTTAATACTACTTATTATCCTCTTCTGCATTCCATAAATCCAGGAAACTATAAGTTTGTCTTCTAATTTCCCCTTTATAGCTTTCCTTCTTCCCTTTAGTCCGTAATACCTCTTCTTAAGAGATTTATTTTGCATATTACTCCTAACTATCCTCTTCTGTGTAGCATAAATCCTTCCAATGGTGCCATCCACTGCATAAATAACTTGCAAAAAGGTATTAACCAGGAATATCCAAAAATAAATCGCTAAGGAAGAGGTGTTAGGGAGCTTCTTTAATCGACGAGAATTATCACTGAGACTGGTATTCTAGTCGGTAATGGAAGCTCCCTAACACCTTTTCCTAAGCGGTTTATTTTGCTAATTACACCTTACTGTCCTCTTCTGTGTTATTTCAGTCATTCTAATAACACCACACTCTTCATAAACAACACACAAATTAAATAAATCGGCCGTATCCAAAAATAAATAGCTAAGGTAGAGGTGTTAGGGAGCATCTCGAACTTACTAGAATACCGGTACGGGCCAAACTCTCAGCTGAATAAAATCCTCTGATATAACCTGGAACAGAAAGCTAGAGTTGTCCCCGGCGAGAGAGGGTTTGTGGCGACGGTGTTGAGTCTCTCTCTCTCTCTCTCTCTCTCTCTCTCCTCAGAGGCAAGAAATAATAATAATAATAATAATAATAATAATAATAATAATAATAATAACGTACAGATAGACAGATAGATAGACATATACTTAAGGGCAGATAGATAGACAGATACCTAAGGGCTGATAGATAGATAGACGAATATAGGTAGATAGATAGATACTATGATTATATCCCAGTTATATAGATATAAACCAACGAGAATTTTATCGATATTTTTCACCACATGTAGGAAGATATTAATTTGTATTAAACGGAATAAAATTTGAGGAAGCGAGGCTATATGAAGTCGCCTAAAAGAAAGAGAGTCATTGGCCAAAAATTGATTATTCTCACTATCGAGGAGAGAGAGAGAGAGAGAGAGAATGGCAGACCCTCATGCATGCTTCTCCGTTAAGTACACACTTCGTCAACTCAACACTACCTTCATACGATCCAATACCATACTTATACCAGCGTGAAATTAGGTAAAGAAAAAAAAACCCTTCCCTCCAGATGTAGTTGTTCCAGGATAGCCTACTGTAGTCCTGTATATATTAGGGTAGACAACCACCTTACTTCCCTTGATGATATTTTAAGGATCATGAAACGTCCTTTAACCTCTTAGGGATCGAACCCGCGGAAGATCGTCACTCTACATGGGTCACTCTTACCACTAGAACACCAAGCCACCAGAAATATTACGATTCCAGAGCCTAAGACACGCACCTTTCATTCCCTTCGTAAGTTTTCTAAATCGGAATGCTCTGTCTCGTGAGCGGAATGTACCAGGAGAGATTATGTGGCCCAATAACTAGAGTGTTTTATTGTGTCTGGCGGTGGACGTAACGCACGGTTTGTTCGGTGTGGTGTGATTGGATTCTCTGTGTGCTTTTGTCACTCTTCGATCCATATAGGTTGGTTTTCACGAGCTTTTTAGTTTCTTTTTTAACATTTCTCAGGGGAAAATGTCCTAGTCTTCTCGTTTTCTTCTTGATATTTTTACCAGTGCTCGTTACCAAGGCCCTAAGACTACATTTCTAGGCAACTTGACCTAAGATTTTCTGTGCCATTTCGAGACACGTATTCCACAGGTTTTATTTAGGCTTAGGCCAAGATGATTTCACAGCCCAAAAAGTGTAAAAAGAATGGCGCGGAACCTCCATAAAACCGAAACAGAACCATCAGATGCCCAAACAACCATCCCAGTAAATGTACGTGTTCAATTCAACCCTGAACATCGTTACGGTATGGAGAGAGCTTGATTCGGACGCGCCCCTTACCTTCTTTGTTCTGTGGCTAATTTTATATGAGTTTCAAAAATAAATGAATACAAGTAATTACATATAAGAAGCAAACTTTGCAAAATTCCATGCATTTTTTAAATGCAAGGAAGAAGGAACCAAAGGCCAGGAGCCCGCAAATTGTTCCTTCCAAGAAAAAAACAAAAACAATACAAAAGAGAGCCAAATTCAAGATCCGTTCATTTCGAGATGCCTGGACACACTGCGTTTGAAAGACTGGAGATCATAGGAAGTAGGAAATACAGACAGTCAGGAGTGCTCGTCGATTCCTTTCCTCCCAGCTGCCATTACCAACCGGACATTTTTTATACTCATCCTTATCATCTTCTCCCTTCCTAACCTTCATATTTCATACTCATCCTTCCCTTCTCCCTTCCTCGCTTTTCCCACTTCCGTGACTCACTGCTCTCACTACAGACCCGTCCTTCACCAGAATGAGCATGGATAATTCTGACCATCACTCTCCCTCCGAGACAAGGGTCGGTTCTACTGTGGAAGAATCAAAATGTAGACTGACAGAGATACTCCCTTCGTTGCCAGATTGTCCCACGGGCCGGCCTAGGAACACAGATTTCACAGACTTACAGAGGGACTGATTCGAACTAAGCCCTTTCCAGCCCCCCAGAGCCTCTAGGACAGTTACAGGGACCTTTCTGCCTTGCTTAGGGCCACTTGCAGTCTGGTAGGTCCTTTTTTGCCCTTTTTGGTTCAAGAGCCTTGTGAAACGCGGGTAGATTTTCCTGCAGTTTCATCGCTTTCCCTTTTACTCGGATGTTCTGTCTTTCTGGTTAATATAAATTTAGGTTAGACTCTTCCTATAGGGTCTGGCAACAAACAGCTTGGCTCTTTTAGTATATTCATTCCCTTACTCTCTTATGCAATTCCAGTTCCTCTTCCATTTCCTCTTACTCATTTCATCCTTCCATTCTTCTGCCAATTTTCCTCCCTCAGTGCTGTCTCTCCATCTTTCACCTCTTTAATTCCTCCTCCTCCTCCTCCTCTTTCCTGTTTTTTTCTTCCATTCCTTCTTTCTCAATATTTTCTTCTTTCCATTTTTTTCGCACTATCCTCCCACACCCATTCTTCCTCTACCGTCATTTGTCTTCCTTTTCTCTCTCTCTCTCTCTCTCTCTCTCTCTCTCTCTCTCACACACACACACACACACACACACACACACACACACACACACATGCAATAGTACAAATTCATTTAACGTCCTCTTTCAACCACAAAAGAGTTCGAATTGGGTCTCATACTAATGAGCGTTGGGAAAGAGATTATTAATATTTCCAGAATTCTAACTGTAAGAGAGAGAGAGAGAGAGAGAGAGAGAGAGAGAGAGAGAGAGAGAGAGAGAGAGAGAGAGAGAGAGAGAGTGAGAGAAGAAAATTACTTGACAAATTACTCTGGTGACAAGACAACCTTATCATTATTTTATGCCTCAGTTTCAGAATCTCGTCGAATGGGTCATTGTTGGATAAATTTGCACAAGATGGCTGGAAAAAAAATCACATCCCGGCAAGATTTGGCAGGATACAGTATCAGACGCAGGAGTTTTACTAGTCTGTTTGCTCTTACCTGGTTTACTTGCACAACTTAAATACCAAGTAGTGGTTGGATGACGTTCAATGAGCCTTATTCACCTCTGAGGGAGAAACGAGTCTCCTTGGTTACTAGTCACATCAATGCTCCAATCTGACTACATATGGCCATCAGGAGTTAGGGATCATTGTCAGTTTAGAGAAAAAAGCGCTATAGTATATATCAACTTTTACATGTTATGGTTTTGATTCCCATTTGTATGTTGGCTGTTGAGAATTAAAAAGGTTGTCATTACCCTCTTGTTTACTGTACAATAGGCCACAAAGGAGGAGGACTTAACCTTCTCTTTAATCCCTGTGAAGCAGCTACTGTCCTACGTTCGCAGAGGTTTTAGGGTTGTGTTCTCAGTGGCAAGGAAGACTTCTTAGTGGCTCTTTCCTACCGATTTCTTGTGCATCGTATTCCTCCATATTCTTCTCTGTGTTTTTTATATTTTTCCCATTTCACAACTCACTGGGGGTGGACAGGAGGCACCATTGCTCCAGGTGGAGGAGTAGGTTCTAAGAGAATGTGTTGTCTTCGCAACGAGGAGAGTTACAGATGTTTTAAGGCTAACACTGGTGTTATTCACATTGTCCACTCATGTTGCCTAGAGTATGCTACTGTGTGGTGGGCTGCATAGGTTTGTTGTGCTTATCAGTAGCCTACAAGACGATATTTAGATGCTGGGTTGGAAGGCTTCTCTAAACGCGAACCTGGTGGACCAAATCCTGAGTTGCACTTCATTCGGGTGAAAAGGAAGGAGTTGAGGGGCATTTGGTTATACTGTATCGGTGTCTCCCGTACTGAAGGGTTGATTAAGGCTGTATCTAACCCCACTAGGTCGGAAAGTCAATCCTAAGCTGAGTAAAACTGTGAGGAGATGGCAAGAATAAAGTGAAAAAGACGTTCCCGGCCTCGGTGGGTAAAACATCTGAACACTGGCCCCCGCTTCTCTGCGATGAGAGAAAGCACTAGGTCGTCAGTTGTAGTGGCAACAGAAAGCAGACTTCACTGCACTGAGGGTCGTATTTCAAGTTGGCTTTGGAGATTCCGTAATGCCTCGTCATCAGCGATTTGTGGGAGACAGATGGGGGGAGGGTATGCCCCCATTATTTTTGGCAGAACTGCCCCCTCATTTCCTCTTCCAAAAAGGTGGATCTAGACTCGTATGGCGCACATCACACCTTAATAATCCTCTTGAATATCACTGATGTAAATAATAATGATGTTAAGCAACTCTACAAACGCACCATAAAAAGTAAGGTGTAAGAATGAAAACACGTCACCTAGATTGCGGCTGTAGTCTTCTTGTCTGCGATTCCAATGGCAATATACTAGATCAACTGTCATCAAAATTCACCCCTGTTGATTTTGAGTCACTCGCACGTGCTGCCATATATCATCTGCCTATTAGAGTTTCAAGATTTACAGGCATCCGCAGAAATTTAGATATATGTTAGAAGTGCATATTCCCAGTATAATTAAGGTGCATGGTATAATTATGCCGTAGTTAAATACGTTAATCAACAAGTCTTCAAGTGTTACAACTTAACTACCTATAACTTATGATTCATGTTAGACTTGGGTATAATTTTGTCAGAATTGATTTAGCTGCATAGTTTTATGAGGTAAAATTAGCACAAAACTTAGTAATCAGTTAACTCCACACTCTAACTGATAACGTTATCTCAAGTTACCATTTAGTGTCAAGCCATTAGCCAATCTGCGTAAGCCCGGCATCCTGAAGGCCCGGGAGATAAGACAACCCCCCCAGACCCCTTCCCCACGAGGCGGTGATGCATAGATTAGCAGGCTACATCCTACCTGCAGCTGGAAGAACGCTACTTTGATTCCCCGGGTTGGTCAGACTGTTGGACGAAGTTTGTTTTTCCTCTGTCCCTGTTCACCCAGTAATACACGTGAACCTGGATGTAACACAGATGCAGATCGTGTTTTAGGAGGAAAGTGTGACGGGGATATTAACTGTATCTCTTAACTCACTGGCCGCGCTGATGTCTTTCTTGGTCCCGGGGGGTTTCTTTCTGTTATTATTCTTACCACATCTGGACGATTTTATTCAGCTTTGGTTAGACTTTCCTGCCTGGTGGGGTTAGTATACCAGGCCTTTCTCAAGTTGATCGGTATTATTAGACGTAAAACTAAACTAATGAGGACTTCACCTGGATTCAAGAGGTTAATGGCAGTCGATAAGAATCACGAATCCTCAGCCTCCTTCTCTCATTCTTTGTAAGTGGAGTGCTTTGTCAGACGGTCCGAACTTGGTGTACTAGCTTAATACCATGTTTATCGCCTATTGAATGATCCAGGTTTATTGAATCTAACACAGGACTGAACACAGATAAGTCGTATTTACAAACTCTCCTGAGGTTAAGTTGTGTTTAAGATTGTTTGTATATACGTTGGCCCTCACTCATACTGGTGCTGGAAAGAGACGCCTTCACGTGGTGGCACCTACATAACCGAGCTGCTCCTCTTCCCGGTTATACAAACGTCTCTCATCTTCCTCCCCATCCCCCGAAAGGTGGATGGTGTATTGCTTCAGACTGCAGTACACTAGGTTCGCATTTCAGATGACTCTGGGGCTACTACTGCTACTACTACTACTACTACTACTGCTACTACTACTGCTACTCTCGTACAGCTACCAAGTATTTCGCAATTAAATTAAAGAGAAGAAGAATGCAAAAAAAAAAATGAGAAAAAGTAATCTGTGATGTATCGCTGATGTTATGGAGACTTTATCCTGTGAACTGGTTAGAATATTTTATAGGAAAGAAAAGTATTATAAAGCTCTCGTCTGGCCAAACACCACGTGGATGTATTCTACGCATAATTCTCCCTTTTTGCTTTCTTGCCAACGAGTCATTATGCAGGCAACGCACGAAACACACAATTTATCGGGCGTGGCAGTACCTACGCTATCCTAACTGCGTCATACAACCTCCTCTCTCTCACACACACACACACACACACACACACACGCACACCGCTCGCTGGTGCAGTGGTAACGTTCCCGCTTGCCAACTGGTGGACGGGAGTTCGCGCCTCGCTCAGGTTGCGAAAAGTTTCACTGACGAAGTGGGTGGTTACTGTCCCCCTTGAGCAAGGGGACGGGTGTGTGCGTGTGTGAAGGTCACAGCCTTGCCCTTAGATCGGACTATATGAGCTCTCAGCTCCCTTCCGGGAGGGTAAAAGCTGACCATCACGACCATCAGTTGATCCTGACCGACCCGGTGACCGACTCGGTGAATTACACACACACACATTCAACGTTTCTTTTGCCTTCGTGCCTGTTTTCCTTGTAGTCTGCATTATACATTGCATTACATTCACTGCGTAAGTTCCGTCAGTTCTCCTGTCGCTAGTAGTGTTCATTGCGTTGATCCTCTAACTGTGACGTCTACCCTCCACTAATTGAAATAATCTGGTGTTAGCCTGGATGAAATACCAACATGAGTCTCACTGAAAAGGTTAGTCAGTATGTTTTGTAATTCTCTACCTGCCAAAGTCACCTCCAGCTAAAAGAAAAAAAAATGTAGCTTCAAAAAAAAAAAAAAAAAAAAAATCAGTATTGGCAATCAAAGGGTTAACCTTGTACAGTCGGGGAAAAAAGTTCACCTATTATTCCACGTCTTGTACTTCTCAATTTTCCTTTACTGACCATTCATCCAAAGCTGAGAGAGGCTTGGTGTGTTTGCCTGCCCTTAGGTGATAGTCTTCAAGTTCACCTATTATTACCTGTCTTGTACTTCCCATCTTCCTTTCCTGACTATTAATCCAACGCTGAGAGAGGCTTGGTATGCTCCTTTGCCCATAGCTGACTCTCTCTGATACGACGCAAGAAGAAGGAAAGTTATGTTATTAAAGGTAAAGTAGACGCTGTTAATTTGTTGCCTAACTTACGTCCTTGATTGTAACACTTCCTCTGACCCGTTAACTGTTCTTCTTTGCCCACCTGGCTTGTGAGATGAGGTACACCTTATGCTGAGCCACGAAAGGCACTGAAGTGAATACCTTGACTGGGAGGGGGAGTGAGGTAGGGGTCAGGGGTGGGAGTGGAGAGGTGATTTAAGAAGCTTGTCCCTGATCCTTGACTACAATTGGTGTTATTTTTTATATATTTATTTTTTGTTGAGGTCTGATGCAAGAGGTGTGTGTGTGTGTGTGTGTGTGTGTGTGTGTGTGTGTGTGTGTTTACTTTTTGTTGTGTTCTAAGACAAGGTTGTGGTGTGTGTGTGTGTGTGTGTGTGTGTGTGTGTGTGTGTGTGTGTGTGTGTGTGTGTGTGTGTACTATTTGTCGTGTTCTAAGACAAGGTTGTGTGGTGTGTGTGTGTGTGTGTGTGTGTGTGTGTGTGTGTGTGTGTGTGTGTGTGTGTTTACTTTTTGTTGTGTTCTAAGACAAGGTTGTGGTGTGTGTGTGTGTGTGTGTGTGTGTGTGTGTGTGTGTGTGTGTTTACTTTTTGTTGTGTTCTAAGACAAGGTTGTGGTGTGTGTGTGTGTGTGTGTGTGTGTGTGTGTGTGTGTGTGTGTGTGTGTACTATTTGTCGTGTTCTAAGACAAGGTTGTGTGGTGTGTGTGTGTGTGTGTGTGTGTGTGTGTGTGTGTGTGTGTGTGTGTGTGTGTGTTCTTATGCCGAGATCGCCTCTTTAGATGCGGATTTAGAAACAGTAAAATGATATTATTGACCGCGACTGTACAGTAGTAGAGAGACCAGCTTGAATAGGCTCGGCTGAGGGAAGATTATAGTAGTAGTGGTGATTCTAGTAGTTGGCAGTGATGGTAGTTAGTGGTAGTGCTGATTCTAGTGGTTGGCAGTTCGTGGTAGTGGAGATTCTAGCAGGTAGGCTAGATCCAGGTAGTCGCTTCAGCCCGATGATGCATTTTCGCATATTATTCTTTCCGCCACCAGACGATTTTATTCAGCTTAAGAGTGGCTTTTTGTAGGGGTTAAGGGTCGTATTCTAAGTGGCTTACAGTGATTTCGCAACCCGCTTTTCATAGCGACTTATTTTTCCATTACACCTGAACATCCTGTCGTAAGTTATGCCGTTTTAATATCGACACTGTCTGCACCTCTACTCGTAAAAGTGGATGATGAAATATAATGCGCAAAATAAATCGCTTAGTCATAGGTGCTAGGGGATATTCAAGGTCACTATTGGCTTGAGTTATAAGCTACTACACACTTATATTGTCTCTAGCTGGCTTTGCTACTTTTTACGATCCTCTGACTGTGTGTGTACCCATGAGCTGAAGCCTTATGTACTCTTTCAGCCTTACATGTTGGCAAATCCGTGTATGTGTGTGTGTGTGTGTGTGTGAGAGAGAGAGAGAGAGAGAGAGAGAGAGAGAGAGAGATTTGACATATATGTAATTAAGAAAGATTAGGTCAGGTTGCACAGGTGAGATATGCATTCTTCCCCATGAGTATGTTTATATGTAAGTAGTTAAGCCTTTCAGTCCAGTGACGTAATTTTTAGTTTATTTTTGCGACCTAAGACGAGATTATCCAACTTTGGAATGTCCTCTTGCACTGATAGGGCTAATGAGGCTCTGTCTAACCCCTCTAATTTAAAAAAAAATGTTCTCTAAATTGACTATAATTATTTGCAGGTAGATATGTATATAGCGATTTCATAATACGTCCTTGAACTGCAGGGGTTAAGTTCAGAATGGTTAGGCTAGGTTGCGTAGTGAATCTAATGCCTTCACCCCTTTGAGTATTTTTGTGGCTGCACCTCAACCCCTATGTGCAGGTGTTCGTACCCACCCCTCTACACACACACACACACACACACACACACACACACACACACACACACACACACGGGTAGAGCCAGCTATTTCATGCCACACTGTACCTTGACTAGTTTCCACCGGTTTGTGTGAATAGAACTAGTAGAACCAGTAAGCTGAAGGGGCCGGCACTGCACCATCACAGTATATTTAACACCTCACAAAATTTTCCTTTCACTAAGACGATGCATTGCTGCTAGACCCCCCCCCCCAACAGCTTTGCCTAGAAACTCCCGTGTCACTGAGTGGCTGAGTTGCGTTGTTACTGAGGAACCATTAAATTATACTTATAGCCAGTCTAGTGTTTTTGTCACCACACACCAACCCACGTTGTCATATCACGAGACTCATTCTGCCATGAGGTTAGATGAGGTTTGGAATATTACGATTTTTGTGTTTAAACCTGGGAGTGTGAAAAGGAGGGTCTGATTGGCTAATTCTGGAAGGGGCAAGGGAGTTGACGTCCCTCACTTTTGTTCTTGAGCGGTTTTTGAGATACGTGTGTTTACTAAAATTTCACGGAACTCAACTTTCTTCCACAAGCCTGGTAGTCAAACGTCGCCGCTTCGTATCAAGGTCTTCGTATTAGCCTGAGTTGCCAAGCCTATTTACTTATTTGTGTATTTCGAAGGGTTTGACAGATGCGATCGCGAGGAGGCTTTTTTTTTTTTTCTTCTTTTTTTACTTTAGGCCCATTCTTTTAGGCATTACTGTCATTTCGTATACTAGTCAGGTGGTAACAAGAACATTATATAAAACCACTGAAATGTGGCGGACAACCATTTTTATCTTCCCATCCGTTTTTCATATTGAAGGGGTCGACAGATAGAAAGTGGATGCTTTAATATATAAATCTGTGCTTCAAGTTATTATCAGTATATAAGTAAATTATATGAAGAGCAGTGGAAATGAGCTATTTTAGAGGAGCGTGTGGAGGTAGAGAGACAGACAGACAAATGAGTAACTGAAGGAGGGTTGTGGTACTGTTATGGATGAGATTGAAAGTGTTAAGAGAAAGACATAGAGATGGTTTGGTCATGTGGAATGGATGAAAAATGGGAGACTGACTAGACGAATGTGTGGAAGTAAGGCGGAGGGGGAGACCAAGGATGAGATGGAGGGATGGAGTGGAGACATGAGAGAGGGGTATGTGAGTTGGAGGGAGGGTAACCAAATGACGGGATGGGTGACGTGGAGGCGAGTTGTCTGTGGTCACCCTATACGGGATTAAAGCGTCTGACAATAGATAGACATAAAATTGGTGGCGACCATCTTCCACTCACTTGATGCAGTGCTGCCTACTTCTTCCTTAGCCTTTATCATTCTTTTTCTGTGCCTGTCCTCCTCTCTTCCTGTATCTCCCATCTTTCCTGTAACTTCTTATTGCTTTTCTTTCCTTTACAGGTGGCTTTACATTGAGTGACAAGCCAAATGGTTTCCTGTAAGCCAAGAAACCATTTACAACGCTGGGTTGTAACCATATAACCAAACCATACGTGCTCCCTTCGTGTCAACAAGTGGGTTGGTGGAGGGTTAGTGCCCCTCCCTGTAAAACAAATAACTCAGTCAAATGGCCACCCCTTACGGGATTATGGCGTCTGGCAATGGATAGATAGATAGACCTACCGTCAGCCTCGTAACGTCAGGTCTAACCGATTACTTCTAGTTCTGACCAGCTTAGCTAGGGCAGCCTGTTGTCCTTGGTGCGTTCGTAGGTCTATATCTATCTATTTATTACCAGACGCCTCAATCTCGCAAGGGTTGGCCGCAAACAAATCGCCTCTATGTCGTCCCGTCCCCCGCCATTTCATTGCCCTGCTCCCAGCTTTTATTCATTTTTGTCTTATTAATAGAGTTTAGAGTTGCAGTTATACATCACTGCCTGGGAACTGTCAAACTTCTCTCTCTCTCTCTCTCTCTCTCTCTCTCTAGGAAGGTTTCAATTCCATTAGGTCAATTTACTTTCGTTACCTTAGTCTGTCGGGGTTTCGTTAAGTCTATTACGTCGGTGTGTTAAGTATTAGTTAGATTAGGTTACGTTAGTGTGAGGGTTAGGGTAGGCTGGGTCAGTGTATCAGGTGCTAGTTAGCCTAGTGTGTTAGGGATTGGTTAGGTTAGGATTCTGTTAGGGTTTGGTTAGATTAAAGTTAGAGGTATGTAAAGGAGGAGCAATGGTTTTACGAGGAGAAACTTAGCGTGTGGTGATGATGATACGGCTGAGAGTACGTGATAAGGCTGTGTGGGCAGGAGAAAGGCCTGGAAATCCCCTCTTGCTATTTATACCTTGCCAGACACAAAACAACGATGTATCTTGTCGTACATCATTACTCCCGCCATGGTGCACGCGGTCTCTCTCTCTCTCTCTCTCTCTCTCTCTCTCTCTCTCTCTCTCACACACACACACACACACACACACGAAACTGTATGTGCCAAAATCAATCTAAAAATTTTATGTACAGAATTCGGGACTGTACGAACCTTACTCAGTCTTGCAATAAAAATACGATTATGTAAGGTAAAAACGTAACATAAACGTGAGTAAGTACGTAAGATACACATAAATATATCTACGGTACATATGAAAGCAACAAGCAACATCATCATCATCATCTTATCATCAGCATCATTAGCCTACGTTAGTCCAGTGCAAGACAGGGGCCTCTCTCATCATTTTTCATGTTAACTAATTGAAGGTTAACCAGTTCGGTCCAGTGCCAGGGAGTCTCCGAATTTCATCTCGCCATCTCATCCTCGGCCTGCCCCTTCCTCTCGCCCCATCTCCGGGCTTCCCAAAGACGGCAGCCCATAGCGACTAAAAGCGTATGAAGTTAGAACATTGCGCAATATCCCGCCTTAGCCAGTTCCATCCAGCACTACCCCACAGCACCTCGGCTTGTCTTGTGTGTAGCTTACGGCAGCGTCTGGAAGGATCGGAGAGCATTAATTCGGATTCTGATAGCTTTAAAACAATCGGTTGTCTGAGTAGTGTTTATCTCAGTATTATTATTATTATTATTAGTAGTAGTAGTAGTAGTAGTAGTAGTAGTAGTATAGTAGTAGTAGTAGTAGTAGAAGTAGTAGTAGTAGTAGAAGTAGTAGTAGTATGTGGCAGGTGGATAGTCGAGGTGCTTATCATCCATTCATCTTATTTAATGCTATCATTGACTCTAAGCTGAGTAACAAGCCAAGTAGTTTCTTATAGTCCAGGAAACTATTTACTTCATTGGTGATGAATATACTGTACAGTCATATGGACGCCATGTGATGTGTGGATTTGGGCGCCTCAACCGGATGTAGCCGATAAAGGTTTACATGGTAGGGTTGGTTATGATTTATTGCTAACATAATACCGCTCAGGGATGTGCGACTAGTCACTGGCCATGAATACCAGTACTAAGCAGCCTACTCCGAGCCCCAAAGCTCCTGATATGGCAGTAAAGGAGTTGGATGATAGTAATTAGTATGCAGGTAACTAGACAGGCAGGTGTTACGTTGCTGAGAGGATGTTTAAATATTCGGTTTTGTCAGGACGACATGGAGGCGATTTGTTTGTGGCCACCCGCTTTGGGATTAAGGCGTCTGGCAATAGATAGATGGATAGATAGATAGATAGCCATGGTTTTGAACGTGAACACTACTTTTCAAAACTGTGCTTCAAAATTACCTCGTCTGCCTCTAAGTTTCCCCTTCACACTGCCTCACAATGTCCCCAGTAGTGTGGAAATCTACTGGTACTGAATAAAATAGCAAAGGCGACTGGAAGTGATAGGAGCAGGGGTGTGGCGACCTTTACAGCTTGTTACTTGTGGTCTGAACTCCAACAAAAGTTTCCAGAATAAAGGCCATGACTTAGTCCCTCTGAAAGGAGTGCATGGCGTAAAATTGCCTCTACGTCATGGGAAAATAAGGAAGAGGGATTAGAATTGAAACGTGAACATATTTATCCCCTGGTTCGTATTTTGAAAGAGATCCGTGCGTTGAAATAATGATAATAATTTACTAGATATTTTAAAAACAGCTAGATGTTTAAGCATATGAAAGGAATTAATAAAGACTAATAGATATAATAAAGAACCACGCAGATCCTTTGAACATGAAGTCCATACTTTTTGTCAATGTTTATAGCTTATTACCCTCTTACATGCTGAAAATAGGAGGGCGGCAAGAATGAAAGCTTGATTAACCAGAGAGAAAGTGTTTAGAATTCCATGGCCTTATAAAATTAGTTTTGATATGAGTGTTTTTTCCTCTCCCATCTCCTTATTAGCAACTATGAACTGGGAAATAAAACCTTGCTTGATATAATTTGCAAATGTCTCAATAAAAACCTTAGACTTCTGATGGGGCAATACTGAGTTGATACTGGATTGATGCATGCTTTTAGGGGCTGAGGTGGATTGAAGCATGCTTTTCGGGGCTGAGGTAGTATAGTAATAAATTCAACTGAACAGGTGAGCTTTGTAAAGAAATACACATGCCAGGGCTGCACTCAAGAATATACACCCGTTATATAAGTCAGCATAAACATACAAACCAAAACGAGAGATTCCACAGGCCTAATGATAACTTGAGATGTTTAGTTAGTGTTTTTCCTCATAAACTTAAATAGGTAATAAACACTTCCCTTGTTAAGTTGGCACCGTACCTTGAGGCTATAGAGATCCATAATGTTTACAAAATGTGATATGTTTCGTTTATACATTTTCGATTGCGTACCTTACATCTGGGCACGGATACACACATTTTGGCTGAGTTCCTTGCCATTACTGTTGTTTATATTTGGAGGAAGGTCAAGGAGCATTCAGAGTCTCCCCACGTCTTGTTCTGCCTGCATAAAATAATCTTAGGTACGCGGGGAAAGCCACCACGTTATATAATTTTTTTTCTTTTTTTAAGGAACGACGAGGAAGGGAGAGAGCAGAATCTTAGCATGTCCTTTGTTCTTACTAAAAAAAATAGAAATGAAGTTAGGGTAGGGAATATATATATAAGAACTCCATCCTGGAGTTACAAAGATCTCCTCCAACCCCGTCAGTGAAAATAATATCGCCCACCGTGCTAATTCAATGCCTTCATTATGAGGGGGTAATTTTTATTCCACCCATGCGCTGTGTGTGTGTGTGTGTGTGTGTGTGTGTGTGTGTGTGTGTGTGTGTGTGTGTGTTAGTCTCGCTGACAGCAACAGTTGCCTATATGTGGTTAGCGTTTTAGCAATTTAGCTCCTGTCGTCTTTCCGTTCGCTCATAAATTATATGCAGTAGATGGAGGACTTTATAACGCAGGGTTACAGAGTGTACAGAAGCTTTTGTCAGGGTTGCATTCCCTCTACCCTAGCAGCCATCATGGTCGCGTGTGAACTGGCCGTTAGCCTTCTGATGTAATTTTCATGATGGCTTCAGTGACCGCCCGCTCGCTTGCAAAGGTCATGATGGGGAGGTGTATCGCTGGTGAGGCAGTGGTGGGATATCATAACGTAAACAAGTGTTCGTCTCAAATGGATATTCAATTATCCTTGAGGAAACTTAGTATAGGCTGGTTTCTCTTACTGACATATTGTATCATTTGCGAAATAGATAGCATAATGGAAATAGTCTCATACCGACTATAAATGAATTAATAAATTAAAATAGGAAACAGTTTTTATTGTCATCGTCGGGTACGTGCTGACAGTAGGTACCGTACAGAAGGTGGTTTTGTGTATAGTGAACATCGTCCATGGGTGTTGCTATTTAATTCATCTATCGCTGTAAGGCCAGCATCCTGAGTAGCGTAATACCTTTTTGGTTGTCATTGTTTCCACAGCAGTCGACGTGATCTAGGTGAGTGATGCCTTCCTTTCTCTTGGCTGCTACGCTGGCAAAAGTAATGATCGGTGGGGGTGAAAGCAGAGCAGTTTTTCCCGGTTCCTTTGTTACTTGAGGTGACGGGGTGTGCTTAAGTATTTGTCATGTTTTATCAGTTGCTTTTTACTCAGGTCGATAAGGTGGCGCTAGGCATTTGTCATGATTTGTCTGTTCCTGGGAGAGGTAAGAAATATAACAGACAAGTTCCAGAAATATGTACCCCCTTCCCCACGATAATAATAAATAATATAATAAGATCATGAGAAATGTCTAGAAATAATAAGAAATGTTTAGGAATGGCGTGTCTTGAGCCTCACTTTTGAAGCTCTGGTTGCTACCGTACCTCTGAAAAGCAAAATCACCATTAACACGCTTGTACCGTCCACCTCACACAGATAGATATAATGTTAGAAATGGCTGCCAAGATTCTGTATTTTACATATTGTGCGGCGAGGGTGTAAATACTGGGAAGACCTATACAAACCCATGGTACGATTATGTAGCCAACGCCAGCTCAGAATTTAGTTATATAATGGTACAAACACAGTATGGTAGTGTAAGCCAAACTGTGTGGAGTTGCGGAGTTCCCTGGCTACGGTGCAATCACTTGGTGTGCCTGCCAGAATACAAATTATTTCTGTAAGTCATCAGGGAAAGGAAAGTTTGTGATGTGGTCGGTGTAAACGCTTATTGTGCATTTCTTACATTAAAAAATAATGTGAGTTGTTAATGCTGAATGTCAGATTTAGTGTAATTAGGTATTTTTTGTGAGAGGGATGAGGCAGGGCATGAATGACATTTTTTTCTGCTTTTAGACCGTCGCCAAAGTCAGTGGAATTCCTTAAGCCTTTCGATATTCTGGGTGCCTATGTTCTTATACCGTACGCGAAGTTGCTTTATTTCACTTAATATAAATCCTAGCAATGGGAAGAACAATCACACACACACACACACACACACACACACACACACACACACACACATATATATATCTATCTATATGTCTATCTATCTATCTATCTATCTATCTATCTGTCTATCTATCTATCTATCTATCTATATATATATCTATAGATAGATTGATATATATATATATATATATATAAATATATATATATATATATATATATATATATATATATATATATAATTTTGTGCATATGTGGAAGTGGGCAATGCAGTCTCGCCTCACCTCACTGCATCTCCAATTCGCCACTAACCAGCTGAGCTAAATGGCAGCAGTGGGACGGGTGTAAGGAAATGCGGTGTGAGGCGGTACCTGGTGGCTGCATAAATACTGCTACTGTCAGGGTTATGGGGTGTAGTGAGATATCAACGTTACTCTATGACGGTCTTAGCAACGTACATGTGGCAAGTGTGGGGCTGGTTTTATTAGTATGGGACTTGACCTGGGGGGAACAGGAGGCTTCGTAGTGTCTTTTATTTAGTGACTTAGTATGCCTGATATTATTAACGTTTGGGATACTAAGGTGTAGTGTGCGGGATAAATAGCTGAAGAAGAAGTGCTAGGAAATCTCCAAAGCGATACTCGAAATACGTCCCTGTTTGCAGGCCCGTTTGCACCTTATCTCTGGGCCTGACGCTGGCATTAAGAGAGGGGATTATCGCGCTGGCTGTGATTGGTGCAGTTTGGGTATTGTATTCAGAGAGACACCACAAGATTTTGTTCTCTTGAGATATTTTCCAGCAGTCTAAGAATTCAATACACCAGCACTACTAAGAATTCAATACACCAGACGATTGTGTACAGTCCTGAGAAATCCTAACACCTTTTCCTAAGCGATTTATTTTGTTTATTACATCTTACTCTCCTCTTCTGTGCTTTACCAATGCTTCTAATATCATCATAATTTGCATTAATAACGTTCTGTACAAAAGGATAATAACCAACCATGTCCAAAAATAAATCGTTAAGGAAGAGGTGTCAGGGAGCTCCTTAAGAGAATACGAGTCAGATGAGGTATTTATATAGTCCAATCATCTTAACTTGGCAAGGATTTTTTCCAGCGTATTTACCGTTGATCCAGGGCAAAATAAGACAGTATGACGCCCCTACAAATTTTCCATACCACTTCTTCGTGACTAGTATCATATTTTAGGTTGCCATTTGTTGTAGTTGAAGAGTAAAGATGGAGGCATAGCAATCTTATGGCTAGTTAGGGTGGAAAACATGACTATTTTTTTTTTCTTTTTACCTGCATCCAGACAATTTTGTTATGGAAAGATCTCGTGGTGAAGGGAGCTAGAATTAAGCACACACACACACACACACACACACACACACACACACACACACACACACACACACACACACACACACACACACACCAAAAACACATCATATGAATAAAAAAGTGAAAATAAGTCTGTTACCGCCATCACAACTACTACGCCACTTAAATCTTAGCTAATCCTACACAACCAAGGGATTTATTTAGTTAAGGACCGCCCAGACCCCTTAGTGTGGATGACGGCTGGTATTTTTGGTATTAGCCAGGCGGTATTAATTGCTTCACTGCCATGACGTATTGTTTATTTAACTGCTTCATTCCGGTGACGTCATTTATTGGTTTAATCTTCCTACCTCTAGATTATATTCACGTTGGGAAAGATTTCTCGTGTGGATGGGTTACTGAAGGCCATATGTAACCTCTTCAGCTCGAACAGTTTGTCCGAAGAGGACTTGAGGCCATTTCCATTTTACCATTTCCAATTCAAATCCATTTCCGACAAAACAGAAATACATCAGTTCCGATTTGTTTCATTTATTTAATAAATATGAAACACATTTTAATAAGGTGTTGTTTATCTCTCTCTCTCTCTCTCTCTCTCTCTCTCTCTCTCTCTCTCTCTCTCTCTCTCTCTCTCTCTCTCTCTCTATATATATATATATATATATATATATATATAACCCAGGCTTTTACTGCATCGTCAGGAACGTAGGGCCACTCAGTCTGGGCATTTAAGGCAAGGATGGCCAGTCTGGTCTCCCCATAAGTGGCCTTCAGTGAGTAGTAAGCCCCAGCCCCCACTTTGAATTTAAATCTTTACAGTTGCCATGCGGTTGGAGTGCATTAACCCGGATTAATTGCAAGGAAACTCGTTGGTTATATGGTTACCATCCAGCGTATTGGATATTTCCTTGGTTACAGGAACCCGTTTGGCTTCTAGCTCGGAGTACAAGCACCTGAAAGCAGCACTGCATCAAGTGAGTGGATGGTGGGCACCCCGACCTACCAGCTTGATTAATTTTCTTATCGTCATAAGACGCATGGTATAAGATCACCGCTTTAGTTACTGTTTTAAGGCAGTGAAGGAAAATATATCAAAAGGTAACAAATTACTTTGCGAATAAAACAACATGAATTACCAATAAATAAGGCAATAACCATCCAGTCGACAAACCCTGACAACTCTAACAAAGATTAGTGAAAAAGATACGACACACTGGCCACGTCAAGAGAAAAACAAAATCACCCAATACAGCAAAAGTTCACGTCAGTTCACCTAAACAATTCTAAGTCAGATGAACTCATTGGATTTTCTTTCTTCAGTTTCAGCATTCCTATTCTCCCATTCATTTCTTCGTAAGTGTATTATTAACTCTATCAGGCCCGGGACGTCTTTCAGCTTTTAGTCTTTCATCCACCAGACGATTTTACTCAGCTCAGGATAGACGGTAGTGGTCAAAATAAGGGGTTAGCGTAGATGTTGCTCTGACTGACTCTTTCGCTCTAAGGAAAAAAAAGGAAAATGAATAAAATCATCTGGATATATAGGAATAAACCAAGAGAACACGTCATCGGGTTGAAAGGGTTGTGTGGTTATGAGTGTCCGTTGTGTTCACTTGTTAATCTATTTGTGAACACTATCTATCTCTATCTATCTATATACCTAGGCTGCTTCCCCCAAGGAAAGGGAGGTAGCCGAGACAGGATGACTCACTCTCCATTTACTCATCCATTCAAACACATTCATTCGCATCTTAGCCCCAAAGGGGAGAACACACGATATGCAAATAGAATGGGCGGAGTATGTACGAAAGAATATGACACGCGGGCGAAAAAGGCGCCTTGGCTGTTTATTATGCTGGGGGTTGCTTGAAACATTATGGAAAACTTCGGTCACCCTCTGTGTGTGTGTGTGTGTGTGTGTGTGTGTGTGTGGCAACGGGTGTTTGTTTTTGCACGCATACTGTATGTTTTCTCTGTGTGTTCTGCGGTCGATAACCCTTCCTCCACGTCAAGCGCAATCAACCTGACGTTTTTGATACACAGGTAAGGAGTACTTTCAGCCAGTGGAGTCAAACTTATCCTTCTGTACTCATCATCATCATCATCATCATCATCACCATCATTACCCTCACCACCACTATCATCGTCATCACCATCATTACCCTCACCACCACTACCATCGTCATCACCATCATCTTCCTCTTCCTCACCATCATCATCATCATCATCATCTAGCATCAGTCTTCCACACAACGAAGCAAGGGTAGGAACCTGAATTAGAAGGAGAAACTGAAACTTGGAGGAATTATCTCAAGTGAAGTGGGCTGTACAATCAAGGACAAAAGTTGGCCTACAATTCCACTACATTTGCTTAGAACGCGGCTGTCACTTTCCTCCCTGACGCATCGTGGCAGAGAGAATCAACTTGGCCAGTGAAACATGCCTAGCTTCTCTCAGCTTAGGAATATTAGCCAGCAGAGGGACGTGGGAAGCGGAAGAAGTGAAATATTAATCGAACTTTTTTCTCCTATCGTACACCGTAAAAAAATTGGCGTAAGTTGAACTGTGACGATGCATGAAATAAGATCTTCAATACCCTGACGTACAGAGAGAGTAATAACTATCTTCCCAGTTCCGTGTGAAGAAAATGTACAACTGGCGAAATACAACGAAAACCCAGTCTCTACTAGTGTGTGTTTCAAATGGTTCGACTTTTCCGCTATGTATTCGTCAAACCGTGGAAAGAAACTTATTTTTCTCTACACATTCTTTCCTCCCAACTCTACACGGTTTATTCAGCTCAGGAGAGAGTTTGAGACTTGGAGGGGTTAGAGAAAGTCATCATTTACTTCTTTAGTGGAGAATGTCTGTCCTAAACTGATTAAAATCCTATGGTTGTTGTTAAAATGAAACGGAAAATTCGTCTTTGCACTGAGAGAGGTTAAATAGACTTGCTACGGTACCGGCATTGGTGTGAGAGTTACAGACAGATCATCTAGTCAGTCTGCTGGTTCTGACTCTTTGACCCATATAAACGACTGACATATTGACTACAAACTGATACAACCTCTCCACTTCACGCATTTCTATATTAACTGACAGGTTTTTTTTTCTCCCTTATAGGATGTACATAATTTTGTCATTAACTGATAGCTAAATTTATTCCTTCTTACAGGTACATCACTTCAGCCTTGATTCATCTCCCAAGGCAGCCATCGCCACACACCCCTGGAGTGCCACACAGCGCCGTTTTTCACCCTTGCCTCCCTGGTAGTTCACCTTTGCGGCGTCACACCTGCATCCTTCACCTGTACAGCGTCACACAACGTCACCTTCCACCCCCGTAACGTCACACAGCACCGTCCTTGGTCCTTATCTTAAAGTGTCACCCCTATCGCCATTCTCTTATCCTCTCACACCACCGCCACCACTGAGGCTAAGCTCCAGTGGCCGTAATCATAAAAGATCTTAACAAATACTTATTAGAATTTCCTGTACGAAGTGAATTAGTATCAGAAATCCATCTTTATAGCCGTGTTTTTCAATTATTCACTCAGGTTTGGTTGTAAAGCGCTTGATAAGTGTACAAGTGAAGAAAACAAATATGTATCACCGATCAAAAGCACAAACTGAGA
Source organism: Coenobita brevimanus (assembly GCF_032717465.1). Lineage (NCBI taxonomy): Eukaryota > Metazoa > Arthropoda > Malacostraca > Decapoda > Coenobitidae > Coenobita > Coenobita brevimanus. The sequence continues at coordinate 53,422,323 of NC_136999.1, read as the reverse complement.
CGAAGAAAGTGCATGACAATATCGCAGGTATTTCCTTCAGCAGCGAGGCCAGGTGTAGTGTGTGCACGTGTGTGTGAGATTCAGTGGCTGTGTCTTCAGTGTGTCTGCTGTGGAAAAAAGATGTGCATTTTTAAGTGGAAAGAAGTTGTGCATTGTTAAGTGGAAAGAAGTTGTGCATTTTTAAGTTGCCTTCGATGAAATATACATACCGGATTCCCTCGAAGATATACACTGTGTGGTTCGGAAAATATATATGCAGAGAGTGTGAAGGCCTCTGAGGATATAGATATAGACGAGGCGGCTTGGATAATACACCATATAGCTATCTAGACAGTGACTATATATTTTCGAGGATATACATAGACATTGCTTACTTTCGATATAATAATGGATTCATTCTCGTGGATGTTACTTACGATATATAGAAATACCTGTACGCCTTCAAGGAAATATAAAAAGCCTGTGTGTCACCTGGAATATGGGAGTATGATGGTCTGTGCCTCCCCTCACGTGTCTCATCCGTCCAATGCTTATCTAGTGACTCATCTCTCTCTCTCTCTCTCTCTCTCTCTCTCTCTCTCTCTCTCTCTCGTTCGATGACCTTGACCCAATCTAGAAGCCAGTTAGAATCCCTTAAAGTGCTGTAGTGAGGTAGAAGTAGGTTGGCACTGCAATAGGCCTAACAGATAGAAGAAAAGGCCAATTATAAGGCAAATCATTACTGAATAACTGAGACAGACACAAAGCCGAGTTAAACAGTAGTCTGATCATCCGCAAAGATTTAGGGAAAAGGCGAGATTTTTTTGTGAATGGTAATAACAAGCGAGAAAAAATGAGGATAAAATAGCATAGGACTATTGAAAAAAACATAAATTTGGTTATATTTTGTTATGATGGCAGGTATAAGGGTAAGTTGACGCATAACATATACTTTACTATTAAAAAATTGAAAGTTTAGAGTTTATAGCGAAAAGAAAATGAGAAAAAGAAGGTATTTCAATGTAAAGTTTAGTGTTGATAGAAAAGGAGAAAAGGAAGGTATTTGAATGTGAGAGAATCAAAATTGCACATGAAAGATCAATGAGAGGACTATCGTTAAGGAGACAAGAAAGAAAATGAAAGAGAAATGAAGAATGAAACAAGAAAAGGAAGCAAATACAAAAAATGAGGGAAGCAAAGAAACAGGTGAGCCAAAAAGACATACTAATTAAAACAAGAAAATACACAAGAAAATGAAAGATAAAGGAAAACAGAAGAGGGAAGGGAAAAAACAAGTAATAATAATAAAAAACAAGAATGAATCAAGGAAAACAACGCAGGCAAGAAGGGGAAATGAAGGAGATATGAGATATAGAATTTTTATCTTCGGTCTGCGGGAGAGAACGGTGCCAAAGAATTCGGGTCTTGCTTATATTTTCTTTATCCTCTTCGTCCGTCCCCCTTTCCGAAATCTCTCTCCCCGTCTCTACCTCATCATTTCTGTAGTCCCCCCCCCCTGTTCTCTACCTTATCTCCTTCGATTTTTTTTTTTCCACGTAATTCCCTCTCTCTCTATCTCCATCGTCTTCCTCTCGCATCTCCCAAGCCTCCCTCTCCCTCCGTCTTCACGCCCTGATCTCCCTCTCTCTCCCTCTCAGTCTCTCATTCACTCCTAGACCTCCCTCCTCTTCCTTCTCTCTTTCCTCTTTCCCTCCCCCTCCCTCTCTCTTCCTTCCTCCTTCCTCTCTCTTCCCTCCCTCCCACCTTCCCTCTTTTCTCGATATATCTTATTATTTTTCCCGCACCTCTCTCTCTCTCTCTCTCTCTCCATATAAGCATTATTCATACGCCCCGCCTTCACTGCATTATTCCTTCCTTTCATCCCTCCCCCCTCCTCCTCCCCCCTTTCCCTCCCCTGCCTGTGTTTTTCTCCCTGACATCAAGGAGCAAAAAAATAATAATAACAATAACAAATAAAAAGATAATTGGAGTGATTCGGTCGTACCATACTGAGCTGAAGTTACGTAAATCCTTCTCCCTATCTCCCTTTCTCCCTATCTCCCTCCTCCCCCCACGCTTCTCTCCCTCCTTCCTCCCCCTCTCCCCTCCCTCACACACTGTTCCTCACACTTCTTTTACCTTCCTTTCCTTTTTCCTAAGCCTTCATCACCTCTCTCTCTCTCTCTCTCTCTCTCTCTCTCTCTCTCTCACCCCTTCTTGATCTTTCGTTCTCCCAGCCTTCCTCCCCTCTTGGTCTCCATCCCTCCTTCCCCCTCTCTCTCCCTTCCTCCCTCTCGCTCTTCCAACTTTCTCTCCCTCTTTTTCTCCCCTGCCTTTCAACTTTCTCCATTACCTCCCTCCCCTCTTCCCCTCCCTCTATCCCCCTCCCCTCTTCCCCTTCCTCTATCCCCCCTCACCCCTCTTCCCTGTCTCACTGCTTGTCTGTTACTGATATTGATCCGACATTTCCCTGCAATCCTTACTCATCCACCCCAACCCTATCCCCCTCACCCTTCACCTCCCATCCCAAGCGCCCCCACCCTTCACCCCAACCCTATCCCCCTCACCCTTCGCTTCCCAACCCAGACGCCCCCACCCTTCACCCCAACACCAAACCCTCCCACCCTTTACCGTCCAACCCAAACGCCCCCTCCCTTCACCCCAACACCAAACCCTCCCACCCTTCACCCCCCAACCCAAACGCCCCCACCCTTCACCCCAACACCAAACCCTCCCACCCTTCACCGCCCAATCCAAACGCCCCCTCCCGTCACCCCCACAAACCTCATATCATCCCACTCCATCTTGCTGGGCTCACATGCACACGTGGTCAGATTACCTTCAAGTTTTGACAGCGTATACTTGGTGAGACATGCAAACCTGCTCGTTGCCAGAAAGCGCACGCACCGTTACCGTACTCACTTAAGTTGCAATGTCACAGCCTTACCATACGTGTTGCCAGAGCTACACGTGCTGGTACCGTATGCACGTGTGTTAATAAAACCTACCTTACTATTGCTAGAAGCCACACGTACCAGTACCGTACGCACGTATTATCATAACCTGGCCTTCTCGTTGCTAGAAACCGCACTTACCTGTACCGAATGCACGTGTGTTGAGTCTGCACTTTATCAGACTTATTAAGTACGTGGTTGCTCTGCCGGCTTGTCCCTGCAAAATGCCCACTTACTCTGATTTCATGTGATAAAATAACACGTGACCAAACAGTCCATGTGCCTCTGCCCAAAACAAGTGTGTGAATCATGTATCTGGCCATAGGAAGTGTGTGAGTCCTGTGTCTGGCCATAGAAATGTGTGAATCCTGTATCTGTCCTTTGCAACCACAGTGTAAAGACTCAGTGTGTTCGTCTCGTGACCAAAATAAGGTAGGTTTTGCACAGACTACCTATGATCACCAGGGCACCGGCGGGGGTCACGGAGCGAGAACAATAGTGTGTTTGGAGCAATCCATTGTGATGCATAGCCTGCCTTATATTATACATTTCTTGAGGTTATAGTACTTTTGACGATGTGCAATGTGTTTGGGTGTTCTGGAAAGACATCTGATGGTCACTTGAGTCTCTACACTGTGATAGGAATTGCGTGAATCCTGTATCTGGCCACAGAAAGTTTGAGAATCCTGTACATGTCCACAGAAAGTGTGTGAATCCTGTATCTGGCCATAGAAAGTGTGTGAATCCTTTATCTGTACACGAAAAGTGTGTGAATCCTGTATCTGGCCACAGAAAGTGTGAATCCTGTATCTGGCCATAGAATGTGTGTGAATCCTGTATCTGGCTATAGAAAGTGTGTGAATCCTGTATCTGGTCATAGAAAGTGTGTGAATCCTGTATCTGAATATAGAAAGTGTGTGAATCCTTTATCTATCCACGAAAAGTGTGTGAATCCTGAGTCTAAGAACAGGAAGTGTGTGCATCATGAGTCTTCCCATAGAATGTGTGGGCGTAGCCTGAGTCGGCACGTCTTCTGACACACTAAACATTCTTAAATCAATATGTGCCCTAAAAGTATACACGTGTTTTGAATCTACTCCGGCTCAAAAAAGAGTGTACTAAAGTGTTAAAGTTATTTTTCTGATTATATAAAATGTGGATATACTTTTTCAGTTTGATTAAGTAGCTGGTAAAACTACTTGTGAATCTACTAGAACTTACCTAACGAGTATAAAAAGCGTAGAGACAGTTCTTGCAAGCAGTGTAAGTGTGGACATCATTCCCTCAAGTATGCTAAGTGTGGATAGAAGTCTTACAAGCAGACCAAGTGTTGAAAACATTAGTGTTGACTGCCACGTTCTCTCATCAAAGTCAAGATCGGACCAATGACCCCCGCCCCCCACCTTTGACCCCCTGATCCCCACCCTCACCTCAGGATCCATTGTCCCCCTCAGTGATCCAGTGGGTTCAGCGCCATGACTGTGACCTACACCAGCCACGTCGCCACCTGTAAGGGCTTCGGATGCTTCTGGAAACTTCTCTTCAGGTGAGGCGGAAGCGAATAAGTCTCTGTATGACTCGTCTTTTAGAATTTTAGATATTCTCTCTCTCTCTCTCTCTCTCTCTCTCTCTCTCTCTCTCTCTCTCTTTCACTTTAACTTGCACTAAAACTGACATCTCTCATCTTGAATGTTGATCTGTAGTTTTGAGATGAGGGATTAGCACAAGGTCATAGCGCTAGTCACGAGGAAGTGCTATGGAAAGGATGTAGAGCCACTGTATTATAGGCTTTTAAGCTGCAAAAGGACGAAAATCTGTGCCATGGTAAGGTGAAAGGACGATAGTGTATATTTTAGCACTTCTTCCTCCTTAGCGAATACTTTTAGTGTTTACACCTGAGTATGCCTTTATATTTCTTATTATTATTTATTATTATTGTTTTTGAATATGGTACGATGCAGTGAGTTTGTGAAAAGAATAAAAATTGACGCCAGAAGAGGCTGGAATGAAAAAAAAAAAAAAAGTTTATTCTCAGCCAATGGGTAAATTTTTATAGTTTCATTCATTTATGTACTTATATTTTTTTTTACTGGGTTTCTCGTCACCACCACTGTTTGGTCGCTTGAGGGTAGAGGAAGTAAAGTGTAATTAGGAGCCACAGAATTTAAGTTTGTATTTGGCGACAGGTTTTTCGTGTGTGTGTTTGTGTGTGTGTGTGTGTGTGTGTGTGTGTGTGTGTGTGTGTGTGTGTGTGTGTGTGTGTTTTATTTACTATAGATGAATCGTGAAGGAGATTTAAACACGCAGAAAGTCTATAGAAGCCAATACTTATTTATTTATTATTTATTATTGTTCAGTAAGTTATAGGTGTTTTTTAGGCGTGTTTGCAGGTAGACTATGAGATTTACCCATGTTTGTTTATGCTGTAGAAATATTGACACAAGAATTTTAACTTCTAGGTAGATTTTTCGTATCGTAACAATTTTAGATATTCTCTCTCTCTCTCTCTCTCTCTCTCTCTCTCTCTCTCTCTCTCTCTCTCTCTCTCTCTCTCTCTCTCTCTCTCTCCTTTTTTCTTCTTTTTCTTCTCGTTCTTCCCCTCCTCCTCCTCCTCCTCCTCCTCCTCCTCCTCCTCCTCCTCCTCTTTTTCCTCGCGTTCTTCATCGCGTCAGACCTCCATGGCGTGACCGATGCAACTCCCTCATTTTTATTTCTATATTTTTTTCCTTCCTGTTAACCCCACTACCTATCTCCCCTCTCCTCCCTGTCCCACTCCCCCTCCTCCTCCTCCTCCACATTGACCCATTCCCCCCCATCCTTTCCCCCATTCCCCCTTCCCCCTCCCCTTCTTATTTCTCCCCTCCCTATCGTGTCACAACCCACGCCATTGCCTCATTTTCTTCCTCCATCGCCTACGAAATCCCGATCAGAACTCCTCTTCCCCTCACTCTAACTCTCCCCTTCTTCCTCTTCCCCTCCCTTTCTTCTTCCTCTACCCCACTCAGCCTCTTCTCTCTTCTCTTCTTCCTCCTCTCTCCTCCACCATTTTTCTCATCTACACCACTCTTCTTTCATCATGGGTTAAGTAGGAAACAAGAAATTGCACAGTAAGAAAAGTCAGAGTTAGGGTGTAGGTGTATAGTGTAGGATAATTGTACTCTTCGGCTAAGGTAATCTGATTATTTCTACGGCACCTTATTTGTGTACCCCCAGTGTGTGTGTGTGTGTGTGTGTGTGTGTGTGTGTGTGTTACAGGTAGCTAAAGGTAAACAAAGTACTGCTAATTAGTCGGTATTCCCCGTGTATTGGTGGAGATTCCCTCACTTTGCTTCCCTCGTCCCATCCCCCACTCATTCTTGCCCTGTCCCTCTCCCTCTCATTCTCCCCTTACTCCTCCCCCACTCACTCTCCCCCTGCCCCTTCCCCACTCACTCTCCCTTTGCCCCTCCCCCACTCATTCTATCCCTGTCTCCCCCCTCTCATTCTCCCCATGCCCCTCCCACCTGTCCCTCATACCTGGTCTGGGAATCCTGGCCTTTGCAACAGCGCCTCCAGGTTACTTTGACCTTGCATGAATCTCTATACAATACAGCCAACGCCTCCTACCCTCCCCTCCCCCTTACCATGTATAGGCAGGGGCATTCTAACCACTACACCACCTGGCACCTTGACACGAGAGGATAGGGTACGCAAAATAAAAGGCAAAGAAAACCAGCTTGCCAGGGTTAAGAGGCGAAACACAGTGAAATAATTGCAACCAGCTCCCACACTCAGGGACACAGTACACCTATCGCGTACCTGATTCCATTCTGTGTATCATTTTTGGACTTTTTCTTATCCAGGAGAGTCTAAGTTAGGTTAGGTTTGTTATTTTAGTATCAGGTTAGGTTACTCTGTTAGTCAATTAGGTTCGTTTGATAGGTTATTCTGTTAAGTTAGGGTAGGACAGGTTAGGTTAGGTTAGAGTTAAGATATAAGAAAATACTGGAAGAATGATCATCCTGGGAATATTACTCTTAGCCCGTAGTGCAAAAATAGTACGTAGAACAGAAATATGTTTCCACGTACTGTTGTACTCCGCCTTCTTCGCATTTGGGGGGCCTTTCCCTCGCCTCCACATGCACCAGGCCAAAGAAAATCATCTATGGGCAGAGAAACATAGCCCTACCAAGCCACTGTCAGCTTCGGAGTATTAGCCAGCAGAGGAAAGGAAGAAGAGGTGAAATATTAGGCAAACTTTTGTCCTCGGCTGTGCGGTTCTACTTTTTCCCACTTATACGCATCTCCTCTTACAGTCTTACCCCACTGTCTTCTTCGTCTCTCTCTCTCTCTCTCTCTCTCTCTCTCTCTTTCATCATTTCCTTTATCCTTTCTTCCTCATTCCTCAGTCTCCCTTGTTCCGGATTTTCTCTGTTTCAACATTACCGCAATTCTCTTCCTCTTTTCTCATCTCCCCTGCTTCCAGACTCCCCCTTTTTCAGTATCTTTATTCTCACTTCCTCTTTCGTCTCTATCTCAACATGTATTTCCATCTTTTTCTTCCATACCTACACACTCTCTTTCATCACTACCCTCACCCTATCCTTATTTCTGTCTCTTGTCTTTTACACACATACAAACTTCCTTGTTTACCCTCAGTCTTACATTCCAAGCTTATATGTCACCTATTACATTTTCTTTTACGATATGTCCGCCCCATTTTCTTTCCATCCATTCAGCATTGCCATACGTCCATCCCATTAACCTTTTCGTTCATTCCAAAGCTGTTTTACATGTGTTTGGTTTTATGCCTGCACCTGCCCTAATAATCATAACAACAATAGTAACAATAATAACAATAATAATAATAATAATAATTTCCACGCCATTCACTGCTCAGATTTCACTTCCTTATGAGGGCGTGGGAAACAGTGGCTACGCTTGATATCCCTTCAACCGCAAACAAACCCTCTTGCCCCTGAGACGGCGGCAAGGATTTACTGTTATTCTTCTCCTTTGAAATAATCTCATTCTTTCCATCCGATGACGTATTTTCAGAGATTACTCTTGCTATTTCCAGACGATTTTCTTCACATTGGGTTAGATTTTTTTTATTGGACGGGTTTAATAGAGCCTTAATTTAACCTCCACGACAAAAGGTCTTCCATGGAGCTGCATACAAGCGCCTGAGAGTATTAAGAAAAAATTACGACAACAACAACAACAAAAATAGCTGCGTCAAAGGCAAGAAGGGGTCAGCGCCCCCCCCCCACACACAATGCTGCTTCACTTTTAGCACTTTTTTTTTGGGGGGGGGGGGTGGCAACTTTTTTCAGATTCCCCCTCCACCTTTTCACACATCTCACTCTACTGCCAAAATTTCATCATCTGCATACCGTATAAACAGTCAAATACTTCCATATGCTGACCTGTAAATCTAACTCAGCTTCCATGCCTCCTGTCCTCATTAATTCTTGTAAGGTCCCAGTCCAGTATTACTTGTATTCAATTCTTGTACAGTTCCAATACGTGCTGTCCTCCAAGCCCTCCTATTCTATGTCCTTTTCATCTCTAGTCCCTTCTGTTTTGATTATTTCTCTCTCAGCTTCGTCGTCTCCTGTTCTTTTTAATTCTTGGTCACAGTGCCTGCTATTTTCTTTATTTCTTGTCGTGCTCATAAGTCTCCTCTTCCAACCCGCAACTCATTATCTTAGCCTAGCGACCCGTGTTACTTCGCTTGGTCACCCCTTTCCTCTCCTCCTCTTCTTTTTCCTTATTTCCCCAGCCTCCTTCTCTTCACTCAGCCCTCACTCCCCATTGCTTCCCCATTTTACTCCTCCCGTCTGCCCCTCTTCTCCTCTCCTTCCATTCCACTCAGTCCCTTCCCTCATCACTCAGTCCATCTCCTCAACATTCAGTCCTTCCCCATCTTACTCAGTCCTCCACAACACTCAGTCCTTCTCCCCCTCACCCATACTTCCCCATCTTCACTCAACTCATCTCCGCCTTACCCTTTCCATCCTTCCACTTCACTCAGTCCATCCCCATCCTTAATTCATTTTACTCATCTCTTTTCCACTTCATTCACTCTTCGCTTCCTCACCCCATTCATTTCTCCCTTCCTTTTCTCACTTAGTCTAATCCACCTTCACTCCCTGCTCTCCTCTCCATTTCTCTCTCCCTCCATCCCTTCTCCATTTAGTTCTACTCCCCCTCCCTCTGTCAGCTGTACAGTTAGGGACCTGAATGTAAATCTGACAGTTGTGTGTCTTATTCTAGGTGAAGATTGTGATGTAGAAGATACTGATTATCTATTTCAATGATCCTGGTGAATTAGATACCTAGGCAGCATCTACGAGCGGTAAAACTGTTTTCCTTGACTGTCTTCCTTGATTGCCTTCTTTATGACTCTCGTGCAGTCGATAGGCACTGATACTAAGTCTTTTTTTATTTTTTTTTCCTGTGGCAGATGGAAGGGCAGCGTTTACAAGCTGGTGTGGATGGAGCTCCTGGCCTACAGCTGCATCTATTACCTGTTCAGCCTACTGTATAGATTCGCCCTAACGGAGGACCAGAAGAGGTGAGACACACACACACACACACACACACACACACACACACACACACACACACACACACACACACACACACACACACACACACACACACACACACACACACACTCCTTTGAAAACTCGAGATTCCAAGAGGTTCTTACTGCCTATATGGGTGAGTTTTTAGTTGGTACCAAATCTATTGAATGAAAATATTACATGCAGAAATAATATAAACTTTACCACATAGGAGTTATCAGCGTCTACCTAGGGTGACATCTCTTCCCTCGCACGCTCGTATTAAGAATTTAAAGACCTAAAGAGAAAACATCTATATTTTTTCCAGTAATTCTTCTCAGAGCAGTGAAAACAAAAAATCTGACCTTGGCTGGTCTCTGCAGGTCAACCGCGATGGGTTAGCTCAGGTTACTGGACCGCAAGACGCCATACTGCCTCCATCCCCTGCTTCCCTTCCACAGCCTCAGTGGAGACAAAACACGTTATGTTATAAATCAGTTCTGAGAGACAACATACCTGATATGATTTACTGTGTAGTCTGCCAATAGGTTGTGCTGCTTGGAGTGGTAAAGTTATGCGCAGCTTTGTTTGAAACACAGAGAAAGACGACAGAGGAAAATTTAACTCAAGCGACAGAACTGAAGAGTTAGCAATAATTCATACGTATACTCTGCCAGTTATGATTTCCTTCTTATGTCCTGTCACAAGCCAAAGTAAGTATCCATGTCGTGTTGAAGCTGGAGACCCATGGATGCAGACTGTATAAATGATCTTGGTACGGTAGATGCTACAGGTGTTGGCTCAGAAAGAACTGAATTTTGTGTATAAATTATGCTGTTATTTAGCAGAGAACGATCAGCAAAACATGGCCGTAAATGTGTTTTCGCATTGTTCAGTCTGTTCCCTTTGATTCTGTTTTTAGTAGAACCATTTTCAAAAGGATCAGTACGAATCTGGAAGACCTGATTATTTGAAACGACTCAGACCAAAAGTAATGCAGCCCCTACTAAATGCGTGTTAATATAAGTTCCTGAGTCCCACAGACCTCGGAAAATACACACACGTAATGTACATATTCCATAGATCTAGCTGCAAAAACAAGTCCTACACTCATGCACAGAATCTATGCCTTGGTCTAATGATAATCGACTTGAACAACAAATTTCGTTTAGTGTAAGTAGGTCTATGTTAGATAGTTCAGTCATACAAAGTAATTAGGTAACCATAAGTTTTGAATTATTATTTTTCATAAGAGTGAAAAAGTCCATAGAGTATATTTTTAAAACGATAAATAGCTCAGCTCCAACTTTCAGCATAGGGACAAGTTCCTTTCTTGGGAGGACAAAACTCAGTACAGGCTTGGTAGTAATAGTACTGAACTACACACACACACACACACACACACACACACACACACACACACACACACGTTTGTACTATTACATTTAAGTTGAAAATAATCGCCATGATATTCCTCCCGAAGGTGGCGGTGGCAGCTGTGGCGATGCTGTTGCTTTAATTATAACTCCACTGGGCAGCAAAAAGAGAACCCCCTCACAAAATAAGCAACAGTGGCTGGTGTAAACTGGTTTGGAAATAAGCTGTTGTTTTTGTTTGCCAGCGTGAGACTTGATGCTGGAGGCCCTTATTGTTCGCGGCCCACTCCAAGGTCCGGGTGACATGCTATATATTGCAATGATATGCATATATACTCACACACACACACACACACACACACACACACACACACACACACATATATATATATATATATATATATATATATATATATATATATATATATATATATATATATATATATATATGCGCATACAATTCTTATGCAATATATACTACACTTGTACAAGTATGCACACATGCACGTGCTCCTATACTGCACATAGAGCCTTCATATTTTTATATACTCATACATATGTACATACGTACATACAGACATGATCACATATGCATACACATGCATATACAATGCACACGTATATACAGCCACGCCTACATATACAATTATACATATATTACATACACACATACGCATAGTCACACATATATAGACACGTGTTTTTCATCTTGTTGGAAAGTTTGTGGATGGTGGGGTGTGAGGACCAGTATCAGTTGTGTATGGATACTTGTGCCACAAGTCTGGCTGCAGCTGCTGATGCCTCGGGGCCTGAGCGTAGAAGTGTTGGATGAAGGCCACGCTTATGATGGTGGTGACGGGGCACAACCTGGTGGGTTACTTATTGCAGCTGGCAGAAAGTCACACATTATATTTCCTTCCTATCATAAGAGTAAGGACTTCCTCAAGGTTGTACATTTGTTCAAGAAAAGAAGGAAATATTTTGAGACAGACAAAACCAGCAAAGGGAGAAGTGAGTCAGGAAGCAAGAGCATAATGATAATGATGATGATGATGATGAAGGCTGCTGGTACGAAATATAGGTAAATATACTTTCTTGCGTTCCTGTTCCTGTTACTTTAAAGGATGTTACTGATGGGCATAGCTGGGACGGTAAATCAAACAGTGAAGTTATTGTATAGCAGTTACTAGGTTATATATTTTCTTACTGCTTGATAGTAGTCGTATTATGGTCTACGTTACAAAATACCAGGAGGCGTTTAGTTTAATTATTCGCTTATTGTAATTAGTATCTTCGTAATTATCAAATATGCAAACTATTATGAGTATTTTTACTGAATATCGCAATATGTTAGTATGCGGTGCAGGTAGGAGGGATGCCACGAACCACGATCATGTAGGTAAGGAACACAAGCACAGGGGCAAACCACCATCCACGACGACCCTTCCCCCTCCCCACCATAACCCTAGCTCCCTCCCCCTCCCCTCCCTTCCATCCTTTCCTTGTCCTTCCCCTTTCATTCCCACCCTCCTCCGTAATTGCCAACCCTCCCCTTCCCTAATTACTCCCGCCTCTTCCCCTAGCGCTTATTGCGAAAGCGCGACTCCAAATTAAGGCCATGTGTGAACAGTGCCTGGGAAAATATCAACAGAGTGGTGTAGCTGTTGAACCAGCATGTATCTGATTAGCGGTTTAAGGATTAATTGGCGAAAATAAGTGTTGTATGCTTGCCTGGCCGTCCAACCAAGATCAGAGAGTCCAGTTTCTCATGTGCTGCCTTCTGCTTATCTCTGCTGAAGTCGGTAGAGAGGTGGCCTTCAGTCCTTACGGACCCAGGTTCGGATCCCGGCTGGGGCAGGGAACAGTTTAAGGATTTGAATTTCATTAAATCAGGCTTTACCGATCTACCAGAAGACCCGCCGACATGTCGTAAAAACTCGTACCCCCGCTAATACCAATACACCAGTCCTGTCTGAGACAGCCCTAGCATGTATTCAATATGGACGGTGGGTGTTAGCGCCGAAGTGGTGACATGTAGAGGTGTATGGTATGTAGGAGGACTGTTGGGCCTTGATAGCAGGCTGTGAAGCCTATGCCCAGAGTCGGACACATAAAAAAAAAAAAAAAAAAAATGTGAGACTATACCCGGTTTAGTCCCTGTCAACTATACATGTCATTGCTGGTTGACCAATACTCGTGATCTTGATGTAGGTTGTTGACTGAAACTTCTGGAGTTTTACATAACACTTTGCACTGTGTATACCCTCATTAATGTACTTCAGAAGCTTCGATCTACAATTTAATATACATTTAGATCATGAGTACCGGTCAACCAGCAATAATTGGTAAACACAGAGATACCACCAAGCATATTATCATCTTGCAGTACATGTATACATTAGAAGAAATAAACACACAACAGTAATGAGTCCTTTGGTATTCTGTTTCATGGCAAGATTGGACATAATATAACTGTCTATGAATCTGATGCCATCCCAAGAACACCCATCATAACTAATCTATCATCCAGCCCTCTATTGCCCCGTAAGGAGCGTAGGGGTACTGGGCTAGGCTACTTCATCCAGATGCTTACAGTAAGGCAAGAGTGATCACTTGCTCTTCCCTGAGTGGTTAATATGTGAGCAGTAAACTCCAGTCTCTTCTCTGATATAACCCCTTATCGACCACATTCAGCTGGAGCGCCTTAGCATGCTAGACCACCAGTTGTTCATTTGGTTGCCACCCAACATAGTAAAAAGTTTCCGGGGCTAAAAGAAGCCATTTCGTTTGTCAGAGTAGTGTTAACTGAAAGAAGCAGTGCATCAAGTGAGTGGATGGTGAGACCCCATCTAACACATCCAAAGAAAATTAAATATCTTGTTTCTTTATCTTACTTCCATCTCCGTCGTATTCAGTGGGAAGCAAACATAAACCTCTGGCTAACGAAAGAAGTACTAAACATGAAAAACATACTTATGATACGGGTTTTACCTTCTCTTCTGATACGAAAATATCCGAGGTTACTTTGAAATAAATACTCACTTAATGGAATGCGGATACACGCTTTCGTAAAACGCCGTCTCCCTCCCACGTCACAACCACCCCCTCCCCCTCACCATCACTCCAACCCCATCCCCCCATTCCCTTCCCCTCATTTTTACCCCTCCCTTCCCTCCTCTCATTCCTACCCCCTTACTCTCACCTTCCCCTTCCCCCTTCACCACCACCACCTTCTTCCACTCCCTCTTCTCCTCACTCCCATCCTCGCTCACTCTTCTTTCCCCTCACTCCCACCCTCTCCCCCTCGCCCTCTCTTTCCCACCCCCTCCTCGTCGCTTTCCCTTCACTCCTACCCTCTCCTCTTCCCCTCCTCCCCCACCAATATCCCACCCCTACCTTCAGACACCACCCCACACTTAACCCTTTCCATTGCACCTTGCCCTCATTTTCTCCATTCTCTTCTCTTCTGTTCTCCTTCCCCCAGCACGCACCCTCCTATTCAGTCCTCCCGTTCCCATCTTCACCCCTTCCCCATCCTCAACTCACTCCTTATCCCTATTTTCTTGCCCACACCTCTTCTCCCCTCCCCTCACCCCAATTCCCCTCCTCTCACCCCCCACCTCATACTCTTCCTATCCTCCTCAGTCTCTTTATCCTCCCTTTCTTCTCTTGTCCTTATTTCCCTCCTCGTCCCCTCTCCCCCTATCCGTCTCATCTCTCCACACCCCAAAAAAAAAAGAAAAAGAAAAAGAAAAAAAATCTGGTAACTTGCCAGAATCAGCCAGCCAGTTTTAAGAAACAACCACAGGGAAACTATCATATATAAAGATTACTGCAGATAAAGTAAAAGACCTGAACAAAAGAGTGGAGAAGCCTCTGGTAGTGGTGACGTATGTGCAGCCATCCTGAAAACGACATCTAGGGCGATTTATCTTCCTCAGTATGATCTTTATAAACAGTTAAGCTACAGAATCTCAAAATATGTAGAAGTTTAAAGTTGCCAATGTATTACTATCATATAAAACAGGATCTAGGAGTGACTGATCAGTTTATAGCGCTGTGAGTTTAACAAATCAGTGAGGCACAGGAGACCATAATAAAAGATGCAGGTATTCATCACCTGGAAAAAATTTACTATGATTAAGTTTATCCATCATGGTTTTGCGGGCGGTGGACCACGCTCGACTAAACCTCGAACTTTCCTGGAAACTGTAACAATTAATCTGTATTAGTGGTTTTCGAACTTTTTGGCCTGTGACCCCCAAGTAAAATTGAAAGAGACTGCGATGGCAACCCCGAATTTGGCACACACACACACACACACACACACACACACACACACACACACACACACACACACACACACACACACACACATTTGGAACGCACGAGGGGTGATGCATCTTAATGGTGATACATTTGATTCCATACTATAACAGTCCTCCTGGTATTTCCTACGTATTGGTGTTTGGTTCGACTGGGTGTATGCGTGGCTTATCTTTGCGTTGGTCATTCCTTCATCATCCAGACCCTCACGGCTGAAGACTCACACTATCGTGACCATGTGGGGTTTTGTATCCTATCCAGACCCTCTTTCCCACCTACGGATGAAGTTAAGGTCTCTCTCTATAAGCATCACCTTACACTCATCTGTACTTATTTTCAAGCCACGCCGTTCACAGACATTCACAAAACACTGCGCCAGGCTGCAAAGCTCCCTGTTCACTTTAAACAACACACAAAGAGTTGCCCAATCCAGAACATCACTTTAAGTGGAGAGCTTTCCGTATGAACTGTTATCGACGGTCGAAAAGACTTTTATTATCTGGCATCTTCCAAACATCCCTCGACTCCCGATCCCCGTAAGGAATTACAGAAAAAAAAACTTCACGCCCGGAGGAGCCTGAGACAGCAGCGGCAACGACAACCATGATTAACCTACTGCCTATTCCTCCTCCTTTTCAGAATGTTTGAGAGGATATCCATATTCTGCCACTCCTTCAGCGAACTCATCCCGTTGTCCTTCGTGCTGGGCTTCTATGTGTCGATCGTGGTACAGCGATGGTGGGCGCAGTACATGTCTCTACCGTGGCCAGACTCCCTCGCCCTGTTCATCTCAACATCCATGCACGGACAGGTTTTTAAGATGCCTTTTTATCGTGTATACTTTAATATTATCTTCCTATGTATGAGAAGGAAGAATGCTTTGACATTTAGTGAGAAATCAAAATTACAGACGGCAGGACACAATGATGGAAGGAAAGTGTCTTCGAAATTTGCTCCAGACAGTAGCCAATATCTTTTCCCTGGCAAGACACCCCAACATTATTCGTCTCAGCCTTCATACATGGCCGGGTCTGCTGGCTGTCATTTGCTCTTTATATTCTAAGCATCACCATCAGCATCATCTCCAACGCCTTGCTCTCTCCTTGGAAACACAGGTCAAGGGATGACCGTGACAGAGGGCGCGTGGTTTGTGCTTTCCTTCTGCTCTTACCCATTATCCTATTGTCTGCCTGGTCTAACCTTTATGCTATAGTCTTACCCTTTATACTATAGTCTTACCTTTTATCCTGTAGTCTTATCCCTTATCCTATAGTCTTACTTTTCATCCTGTAGGCTTTCCCGTGGCTGAAAGAAGTCTTGATCAGGGTTCCACATGTAACAATGACCTGTTGTTGGCAGTTCAAGGCATTTCCTGACGGCACCAGTATCATTGACACACACACACACACACACACACACACACACACACACACACACACACACACACACACACACACACACACACACACACACACACACACACACACACACACACACACACACACACACACACACATGCACGCAAGCACGCAAACACTTAGACACACAAAGGAATAGCACGGTCGGGTTGCTTTCGTGATGATGCATGATTGAAATAACCTCAGGGCGGCTTCAGTGGAGGGATTCACAAACATTCCTACAGACTCTTTCCAATCATACCCTAGATCAGCTTTTATAGGAAGATCATGGGACACTGCAAGGTATACTCTCCCTTTTCCTTGTTCACCCTGCGGAAAATATACATAACCTACGATATATATCTCATCATAACTAAGATTTTTTTTTTTTTTGTAGGAGGAACAGGAGCCAAATACTCAGCACTTTTCTTCCTTTGTCCCTGACTTATGAATGTGACCTTTGGGTTCACTGAGCCTACCAGGGCCTAGCGGTTCCATCCCCCCACCCCTTCTCCTTCTCTTTACTCCTTAACCTCCCTTTCTCCCTCCTCTCCCTCCCTTCCCTCTGTTTCCCTCCCTCCCTCCCTTCCTCCTTTCTGTTTCCCTCCCTCCCTTCTCTCCTTTCCTTCACTTTTTCCCTTCCTTCCCTTTCTCTTTACCCTCTCGTTTTTGTCTCTCCCTCCCTTTCTTCCTTCTCTCATTACCTTTCTCTCTCTCTCTCTCTCTCTCTCTCTCTCTCTCTCTCTCTCTCTCTTCCTCCTCCACTTCTTTTACCCAAGTCCTTCATCTTTTTCCTTTTGCTCCTTTCCCTCCTTCTCTCCTCTAGTTCCCTTTACTCTCCTTGCCCTTCTTTCTCACCTTATTTTTCACCCACCCCTTACCAGTCTCTTGTACCGGTAAATTATTTATATCGTAATTAATATCGTAATTAAGATCATGCAGGAAAATAATGAAGAATAATTTGCAGACTATGGGCCGTACGGAAGCTCCCTAACACCTCTTCCTAAGCGATTTAGTTTGCTTACTACACCTTACTGTTCTCTTCTGTGTTTTATAAAGCCTTCTAATATCGCCATGCACTACATTACATACAAAGGGCTATTAACCAGCCATATCCAAAAATAAATCGCTAAGGAAGAAGTGTTAGAGACCTTCTTTAACCGACGAGAATGCAAGCCTTCATCTCAAAGGCGGAAGTCTTGCGAGATCTGCAATGCCCACTCAGGATGCAACGGTGAGGGGAGGCAAGGAAGGGTTATATGGGGGTGGTGATGGTGCGGGTGCGGGTGAGGGTGAGGGTGAGGGTGAGGGTGAGGGTGAGGGTAGGGGTGGGGGTGGGGTTGGGGGGTAATTGAGGGTCTGGGAGGCCTGAGGTAATATAAAGAAAAATGATACGGTAGGGAGGGGGAATGGAACAGAGAAGTAATGTTGTGTGTGAGAGGCAGTGACGGGTGAGGTGAAGGATGTGGGGTCGAGGCAAGCACAGTGGAGTTCAAAGGAGTACAAAGGAAGGAAAACAGTTATATGCAGTGGAGTTCAAAGGAGTACAAAGGAAAGAAAGCAGCTATATTCCTGATGTCATTCCTTGAGAGACATTGGATGAGATATAACTAGATAACCACGAGACGAAGACAAAGATAGTTTTCCTGTTTTTCTATCATGTTTTTCTATTCTTTCTATCCTTCGTTTTCTACACTAGTTTCCTATTCCCTTTTCACTCTAACTTGATCTAAAATTGCCATCTCTTCTCCACAAATACAGAGTTGTAACAATAGATTAACACTAGCATATGCTGGTAGTCACGAAGAAGTGTTATGAAAAGGATGTAGAGCCATAGTTTTGTCTAATTTTGTCCCTGAACAACGTGAAATAAGCAAGAGCAAAAAACTGGGCCAAGTTAAGATAAAAGGAGCTGAGTTCTAGCTTACCCCATAACAAAGTCTTGAAGTGGCCAATAAATTCTGTTGCTGTTTTCTTTCCTTTGTATTCCTTTGTACTCTTCCACTGTGCTTGCATCGTCCCCATCCTTCGCCTCACCCTCCTCACCTCTCTCATGCTCACTTCTCTTCTTTCCTCCCCTCCTTCCTTCATTATTTTTCTCTGCATTACCACAGGTCTCCTATTTCGTATTCCTTTGTACTCTTCCACTGTGCATGTTTCGTCCCCCTCCCCACCACCACAACCTTCACCTTGCCCCCTTCTTCTCTCCTTCCTTCCCTCTTCTCTCCTTCTTCCTCCTCGCCCCCCTCCTTCATTATTTTTCTCCCCATTACCCCAGGCATCCCCTCCCCTCAATTAACCCCCACCCCTCAATTAACCCCCACCCCTCAATTAGCCCCCACCCCAATTAACCCTTCCCTGTCAACCCACACAGTCACACTCTAAATGGCCTCACAGATTTCACAACACTTCTTTCTTAACGATGATCTGCATAATTTTCCTCATTAGCCTCATGTGTGTTGGTAATGGTATCTATGTCGATATTAACTGCGTAAATAACACACGAGAAAATGTTAAGATGTCATATGCAAGTCAAATCGCTAAGAATGAGTGCTACGGCATCTTCAACGCCACATAGAATACGACCTTGATTCTCACCCACCACCACCTTCCCTAACCTCTCATTTTGTCATCATTCTCCTCTCTTGAACTCCCTCTAATCTTTCTATGCAATTTTCACCTTTTATCTCGACTGCCTTCGCTTTAATGAAATAATTGATACAGTATGCTGAAATAGATTCGAAAATGAATTGGTTGAACCCTAACACTCTGCTTAATAGCAAATAGTGGTGTGTAATATAAAAATATTTTCCAAAGTTACTTAACAGCTTTATAACAAAAAAAAAAAAAAGAAGAAGAATTTCTGTATTCGTTTTGGCAGAATAGTAACATGTACTGAATGCCCTTCTGGATATTATATATTATTTCACATACAAATTTGTTTTAACCTTGTAGACAACAGAAAGACTCTGTCCCATAGGTTATGGACCAGGGTGGCTCAGTGGAAGAGCGCTTGACTCGAGACCACAAGCTCGCGAGTTGGCGCTCCCCCAGGGTTGGTGTCTTGCTGGGAGAGGTAGAGCTCTCCCGTCACCCTAGCAGGGCCATGTGATCTATCAAGGTCTAGCCCTAGGGAATAATCCCTATCCCATAAGTTATCAAGTGCTGATTTGTGTAGGATAGTTTGTCCTGTACTTATAAGACAGAGCCAAGAATTTCAGTGGCTTGAATTGTGGATGGATGGCCTTGGTTCTCCTACTTTTGTATTTTACTGTTCCTGCATCTGGATCCATCCCACTCCATGTACTGTAATTGGGAATGGATATGAGGATGATGATGATGATGATGATGATGATGATGATGATGATGATGAAATCTTTTTTCGTGATAACTTTTATGATTATTATGATGATGAAAACGAAAACCTATTCAGTGTGTTTCTTGTAAGATGAGAGAAGAGGAGGATGGCGATGACGATAAAATCCTTTTTTGTGATGTTTCATTAAGATGATGATGATGGTGATGATGATGATAAAATCCTGTTCAGTGCGGTGTCTTCCAGGATAAAACCTTAGGATAATGATGATGGTGGTGGTGGCGGTGGGATCCTATTCATTTTATTTATTTTTTTCTTCCAGGACGAGAGATCCCGACTGATGCGGCGCACAGTGATGCGATACGTGAACCTTTCTCAGACACTGACACTCATCATGAGCAGCCCCAAAGTCAAGAAGCGATTTCCCACTCTTGACCACCTGGTTGAGGCAGGTATGGCAGTGAAGGAGTAACGCACTTATATTTCGTTAACCCTTTCTTTTCGCTGAAGTATGGCTACAAGCTTGGTAACACACACACAGCCATCAGTCCAGGAACTAGTACATTGAGTCAAGTCCAGTCTGTTAACCCACATCTTGAAATTCTTTTTCTTATCACTACCTCACATTACAGGGTTCATGACCTCAAATGAACTCAAGATCTTCATCGACCTGGAGGAAAAAACTCCCCACCCTAAGTACTGGATGCCTCTGGTGTGGGCGGGCAGCATCGTGGCGCGGGCCAGGAAAGAGGGACGCATCAGAGACGATTTTGCTGTGAAGACAATTATAGATGAGATTAACCGCATCAGAGGATTGTGTGGAGGACTACTTAGCTATGACTGGATCAGCATACCCCTTGTGTATACTCAGGTATGTATGAGATCTTTTAACTACTGGTATGACTGGATCAGCATACCCCTTGTGTACTTAGGTATCTATAGGATTCCTGAACTAATGGTATGACTGGCTCAGCATACCCCTCGTGTATACTCAAGTATGTATGGGGTTTTTGACCATTCAGATTCATAAAATGGCTTCTTTATATATTTTTTGGACATTAGCCCTGCGGGTTTGGCAGTAAACAGCTTGACTGTTGTTTTTCAACGTTTACAAAAGAGAGTTTAGGACTTAATAACACTGCTAATGATCAACCGTACTTGAAGCAAATAGTACAGTGTTAGTTCTTTAGTTTCTCCTTATGTTAATCATAATTTTGTTCACCAGTGATTTCTACGGTACACAGAGTATTTGGCTTCAGGTACAGTATTTATGAATATCGACAAATATAAGTTGTCTTTCGAGTTGCAAACCAGCTCTCGGTCCTAATTAGAAGCTTACGTTGGGAAGCAGCTGTACTTGAATGAGTTACAGTAGCCAAGGATTTCTAATGTGGGAAGATTATTCCTGTCTTTCTCGCATTTATCTTTTAAATCTGCATAATTTTACACTGGAGTAATCTGGTGTTTCTGACTACAATAACCAGTTGTTCAAACTATATACATTTTAATTCAGCCTGATCTAAAGCTACCATCGCTCCATACTGAATGCTGAGTCGTAAGAATAGAGTAATTCAAAAATATGAGGCTAGTAGTGAAAAAGTGCTATTGAAAGGATTTATTGTCTCGTTCTGCCACTGAGTTGCAAGAATTAACACTGAAAAAAGGACGAACATCTGTGCCAAGTAAAGGTTAAGGAGCACCTGTCATGAACTGGCACTTACCAACTCACAGGTGTTGGTGTGCAGCTGTGGACGCCAAGGTAGTGTTAGTTCAAATATCACTGTAAACATTGAACACTTTGGCTGCAGTGACTTTCATAGCACCCATTAGAATCATCCTTCATTAGCTGGGATAGACAACTCCTCTGTTCTTGGCAAAAACGTTAATGATATATTTAATTTTTGTTACTGGTATCGTAATTTTCCCACAAGAATCATAAAACTGTCATAGGTTAGGCAAAATATTATGAAAGGGATAACTTAACTCACGATGATGATGATGATGATGATGATGATGATGAAGGTTTGGTGTGGGACTCCTGTGCGTGTTTACAATCAATTATTTGCAACTAAACCTTTGTTATTGCAGGAGGTGCAGGCAAAGGGAAATTCTTCATTATATTTCGTTTTCTTTCCTGCAAATCTCCGTAACTTAATGTTTTTTTTTTTTATGTTTTTCTCTCTCAACTAATACCTGTTTTGCAGGAAGAACATCAGGTGTGGGAAAATTCTGCCTGCGAAAACCAGTTGTAGTTACGACACAGTTTTGTTCGTAAGTCTGTTAATGAATCCCGCCCTTGAGATGATGTTAAAAAATCCGTGTGTCTAGCGAGACGCCTAAGGTTTGCAGTACGGTGTGGTGCGATCTCTAAGCCGTGCTTTAAACCGAGAAAATTTTACCGTACCGTAATTTCGTTCCGTACTGTACTGGTGCGATACTTATATATATCGAACTGTATTTCTTACCTGTTTCGTGTTCTGCAAGGAAATGGATGATTTAATTTGTTTTCCTTCGTCGATGAATATAATATATATATATATATATATATATATATATATATATATATATATATATATATATATATATATATATATATATATTCATACTCTATAATGTGTGTGTGTGTGTGTGTGTGTGTGTGTGTGTGTGTTTTGGCATAAATATACAGTACGTGTGCTTGTCCGCTATTGTGTGTCAACGTAAAGTTACTAGCAGAACTTGGCCGCCATTTATTGCTGTCATTATGTTTCTGTCACCTAAACTAATATTCATAACTACACAGAACCTTACTCCTTGGCCCCCCCCCCCTCTTCCTTGTCTTACTCTGCATTATAATTGCTGGATTTATTATATGTATTATACAAGATTATAAAATGTGTTGGCGGTCTTCTATTCGTGACTTTACCAGTATGTGCATATCTGTATGGGCTTGTGAAAGCAGACGCGTATATATTTAGCCTGAGTATAAGAATGTATATGTCTACTTTTTATAATGCAAGGAATAAGAGACCAAAGGCTAGAAGCTCCCAAGATAGCTCGCTCCAAGAAAACACTTCTGATCAGTCCCATCTTCCCCCTCCACCCCACACACTCACACTCTCTTCGCCAATCTCTCATTCTCCATTCAAGGCTGGTAAATGCAAACGACTTTTCCATTGGCAGGTTGTGACGCTGGCTGTGTACTCCTTCTTCATTGCCACTCTGATGGGTCGGCAGTTCCTGGACCCGGCTCAGAACATCCCTAACCACCACATTGACTTCTACATCCCCGTCTTCACCTTCCTTCAGTTCTTCTTCTTCATGGGATGGCTCAAGGTTGCCGAGTCGCTTGTCAATCCCTTTGGCGAAGATGATGATGACTTTGAGGTTAATTGGCTGGTGGACAGGAATTTACAGGTTAGTGTACATTGTAATATCTGAAATTAATTGATAGGTGGATTGGAATTCACAAGTCATCGCTCTATCTTCTGTGTTGAACTGTAACAATAGATTAACCCAAGAATATGATGCTAGTCACGAAGAAGTGTTAAGGAAAGGATCAGAGCCAAACTTTTTTTTCTCGCCACTGAGCTATGTGAAATATGCCGCAAAAGGATGAAAATCAGGGCCAAGTTACGGTGAACACACTTTTTTTTAATGGTTAAGTACTGTATGTGTAAGATTTTCAAGTGAGCAGTTCACCATTTCCGTCCAATGATATTTCTTCATTTGAATCAGGTCACTAGCAGATGAGTTTATTCAGCTGAGAGGAGATCTGATTTAGTGATGGGGTTATTAAAGGCTGTATTTAACTTTTCCCCTTGTGTGTGTTTCTCCACGGCTGAATACATATGCCTAGTACAGTAATCCCCCCTGTATCCGAACTAAATAGGGCGAGGGCTGTTTGGATACGCAAAGTTTACGGATATGCGAGTTTATCCCAAACAGTACAAACACAACTTCCTTTGAATACAGAACATATTATAGGTATCAAAATGCAGTATAATCGAACAGCGCCCGCACAAGCCCAAATGACCGCCCTACTTACAAGAAAATTATTTTGTTGTACGGATAATGTCGTACGTCAGGTAATGCAGTTACGGATGAGGGGAAATTACTGTAGTAGCAAGAACGAATGCTAGTAGACAGTACCATATTGCAGGGATTAATGTTGTGGTATGTTTGTAGGAAACCTTTATACCGGTGCAGAAGAGTTCATGAAGTGTAACAGTTTCCTTTTATTATTAGGACGGGGTATTTTTTTTGGCTTCCATCCCATTTCAGTTTCCATGTCTCTTGAAATGAGCACCTCGCCTCAGGAAGAACCCAGGTCCGACTTTGGTGAGGCGCTATTTACCACACTGGTCTCTGGGTCCTTAAAAGGTGTATATACTGGACTGTACCTGTAGGACGGCCCCACAGAAGCTGTTACTTACCTGTGGTCGACGAGTCTCCTCGGCCAGACAGACAGGAGTTAAACAAAAGCAGCAGCTACTGTATATCTAGAAAACTAGAAAATAAACTAGGCTTTAACTGTAAATCTGAATGACGACCTCTTTAGTTTTTTTTTTTTTTTTTATGCGAGGAAGAAGAAACCAAAGGCTGAGCCCGCAAAATAGTTCCTTCCAAGAAAAAAATAAAAACAGCACAAAAGAGAGCCAAATTCAAGATCCATTCATTTCATTTTTGCTGCTACCGAATGAGTTTATTTAACTTAGAAAAAGACCTCACACACTGAAGGGTGTCGGATTACTATACCTTACTCTCTGTTTTGAAAAGTCTATCCCAAGCAGAATAAAACCGTCAGGAAATGGGGAAAAAAAACATTATAAACCATCTCCGGACTAAATTGGTTTTGGAACTAGAGTCAGAAATAATAATGGGCAGAGTTGCTGTCTCTCCCTGTTTTGTGCATTCAGCAATTCTGAGCTCAGCCTCACCCCATCATTACGTAAAAAATAAATAAATAATAATTTTAAAAAAAAACAGATCAGGCTGAAGATAACAATGACATGATGATGATGACGATGATTACTTGGCAGGTGTCGTACCTTATTGTGGACGAGATGCACAATGAACACCCCGAGCTAATCCAGGACATCTACTGGGACGAGGTGTTTCCCCAAGAACTGCCGTACACCATCGCAGCTGAGCAGTTCCGCCGCGACCCCCCTCAAGGCTCCACTGCAAATATGGAAGTACCGGAACCACAGCAAGAGTTCCTTCCGCTTGTTGAGGAGGTGGACGAGGACCAGGAATCAATGTCTGGAATCAACGTGAGTATTTGTGCTATGGTCATCGCTTTACTTATTTACTAGCAACCATTTTAAAGAGGGTATCACTAGAAGATAAATTGCCTGTAGTCTGGTAGGTAGTTAGATCTTTTAAAAATTGTTTTGATAAATATCATTCCTAGTATATTAAGTTGTTTTATTGTACTATGGATTTTCATTTAATTCGAATAAGAATAGTGCTCGATGAGGAGAAGTAGAATTAGGATCTTGAAGGACAATGATACTGCAGTGCATACACGTGTTGCATTTTGTTGTACTGTACTTAAATCTTTATAAGGATGCTTTTGAATCTCAGGTATGCCTTCTTTACTTTAACTTGGTCTTAAATTGCCATATATTATCTTGTATGCTGAGCTGTAACCTTAGATTAACACTGCATTATGTCACGAATACTACTAAATAAAGGATGTAGAGCCTCAGCATTGTCCATTTCTGCCATTAAGCTACGTGAAATAAGCTGACCATGAACTGAACTAGGCCAAGTTAAGGTAAATGAGCAATAGTGAGCAGTATGGAATGGAAGCTACAGTATCTTTGGAGGTCCTTTTTAGGTGGTTGGCATAATGTTAATTAATGTGTGACTATATATACTATAAATAAACCTTGACTGCATCCGTAGTTAGTGTAACATAGCCTACGTACCCTCATCATAGACGTCTATGCTTGTGTCTAATCTTTTATTTATTTAACTTCTAAAGATCGACTTTTCGCCAAGTGGTATGGTGAGTTTTTAAACGATATTACCATCGTATATAAATAGAAATGCACTGTTAAACTCGTAATTTCCACAGCTGATTTGTGTGATATGACTTTTTATGATTCTTAAATTTGCATGATTAGGGAGAGTAAATATCTGCTTCTTCATCCCTTAGTAGTTCGTTTAATTTACCACGATACAGTTTCAGCTTCTGTTAATCACCCCTGATTTTACGTGAACCTGTTGCATCCCTGCGATTCATGTATTTGCTTTAATATCTTTGTTAATATATCAGCCTGTATGTTTCTAGATCCGTGTTACTTTATGTACTGTAGATCCTTTAGGGGTAATAGTACTGAACACAACCGCATGTGTATACTGTATGGCACTTGCGTAATATCTCTTTTAATGACATACCTGCTGTGACATTTACTCATCTGTTAATCTCTTGTGTTGTTACTGCAAATAAGTGAATGTATTCGCTCTTTCAGCTATTGTCTTTCTTTCTGCCATAAGACAGCATTACACTGGGCACCTGTCTAGTCAGCAACATCTGAGTCTCACCTGTCCTTTATTTGTCCCTCCAACAACTAATTTCCTTCAGTGACCGTGGTAGGTGAGGATTTTGGGAAAAAAGGTTTTAAATAGACGATAACGTCAGCAGATCTGTCTGTTATTTAATGAACATTGGCTCTTTTTTTAATTATCAGTAAGATTTTGAGGAAACAGCATGAGAAAACTTACTCATTTTTTTCTCTTAACTCACTGTGCTTGTTCGCCATTCCGTTCTTCTTTGCCTACATTACTATACAGTCAGGGCCTAATACTTCACTCTCCATCACTTCTGTGTCCATTTACATCCATAATTATTATTCACCCTGGACGTAATACTTCACCCTTCATCACTTTTGTGTTCCTTTACATCCATCATTATTCATCCTGGATCTATACTTCACCCTTCATCACTTCTGTTGTATTCCTCCAACAGACTGACCTGGAAACCGGCTCAGGTAAAGCCATTGACATTAAAAAGGGAAGCAACAGTGCCAGGTCTTCCATAGCAGGGTTGGGTTCTTCTCAGCCCCTGTCCTCCCGCAAGCCCTCCATGATGTCCATGCTCTTCAGCCGCCTGTTGTCCGGCAGTCAGGAGAGCATCCGCCGTCCGGGAATCAAGCCAAATGGTGGGTTTGTGCCTGAGTGTGGGTACTTAGATAACCAACTGTCTGTCTTTCTGTCTGTCCATTCATCTCTCTGTCTGTTTATCCATTTGTCTATCTTTTAATTTATCTATCTGTCGGTGTGTCTTTTGTAATCTCCACTGTATCTGTCTTATAGCCATACGTTCCATCCAGAGGGGGTGGCTGTAAACAAAATCTTGCCACCCTTTCCCCCGCCACCAGGCTACCCTTCTTGCAACTCACACCATCCTAATTCATATACTTCTCCATTTCCCTCTCCACCCCACCCTTGGTTTCCCCCTACCCCCCTAGTGTGGTGTTTATTTTAGGTGTTCATAAAGGTAAAGGTGGAGGCAGACACCACAGGGCAGTTACCCGTGGTGCTCATCCCTGTAACCTAAGTCTGAGTCTGTGGCAAATTATTAAGCCACTGACCCGAGATACTACGCCACTGCAATATCCAAGTTACCACAAGTACCTCTACAAGGTGTTACCCTAGTTACTCATTTTACCTGCCAATCACAAAGGGTTGATGGAAGCATGAGTTTTAGGTGGTACCAGTTTCCCACACCAGGATGCTATCGGGCCAGCAGCTTCGTTACTGTCAGCCCAACAGTGTTTTATCCTCGCTTAAAGTCACCTTCTATACGTCCTTTCTTGCACTTAATTTCACAGTAAAGGACTAAAATTTATCTATCAAAGTTCCATTGCTGCCTGTAAAAACTGTTAGCCGGATACCCAATTTGCAACACTAATTGAAAAAAATACGTGATATTAAATACAATAAATCCGGAGTATGCTTATCTTTTTCATCACCCTTTTTGTTATTTATTCACAGTTAAGTACAGCAGAATTACCTATTCATGTTACACTGCTAGTTGGATGTGTTTCAGAATATTACAGCTTTATCCTTACCACTGACAAATTGGCCTTGTAAGTGCCAATGAAACTTTAATAGGCAACATTTCCATAAGTTGTTGTTGTGTTCTTGAATGAAAAAAGAGCTTTAAAAGACGGTACTTGTTAACATATGACCCTGTTATTAAAACTGAGTGGCAGTTATTTATAGAACCTGTAATTGTGAGATGAGATCAGCCTGCCTTCCTCGTTACAGAGTCAGCAGTGGCACAGAATAGTCAGATATGTTCTCTCGTCATCATAAGCTTCAAAAAGTATCGCCAAAGACTATGGGTTTGTCCACATCGTGCTCATATTTTGATGAAATGGCCATTATAGTGGTCAACCACCATTGCCTGTGAAAGGTACTACTATGAGAGTGAAATGTAGGTAGAAGTTTGGTAAATAGTAACATTGCTATCACTCAGTGGCGAGGCGTTCAGCCAGAAGAGTAAAATCCAAGCTGAGAGTCTAACAATGTTACTTTTGTTCATCGTCTCAGATTTCATTTTTCCCAGCAGTTTGCAACAACTGTTGGGAAGTAATTATCCGGCTTTAGAACTTGGATTAGATTAAGTCCACAAAAAATAGCACCTGCCCCATGGTCAGCCTCAGTATGAGGATTCCTTTGGAGGAAGCATGATATCATTTTAATCTATGTATGATCTATACTGTTACAGCAAGTACCACTTCCATGAGTCGGCGTCAGAGCGAGCTGATGCGGTCAACGTCACGGGTGTCAACTAATTCACAAGCCATCTCCCACAGTCCTGAGCCCTTGCCACGTGCCCCCATCGCTACACAGGTACATAGTTCGTTACATAGGTACTGTATAAACTGCACTGTATTTGATGACACAGGTATATCGTTCCACGTACAAGTACTGTATATATTATAGTTCTTTACACACGTACAGTTAGTTACACAGGTACTGAATATATTGCTTTTCATTACACAGGTATATCGTTCGATGCACAGGCATTGTACATACCCACCCATCCACCTCACACATTCACCCACCTACCCCTCCCTGCCTGAGCACCCACCCAACCAACCCTGCCTGTGCACCCACCCACCCCACTCTGCCTGTGCATCCACCTACTACCCACCCCACTCACCCACCATTCCCACCCATTCTACCCACTTCGCCCACCCAGCTAGCTACCATGCCCACCCACCTACCTCACCCACGATGTCCATCCACACCACCCACTCTATCCTGCCCATTCCAATCACCCACTCTGTCCACTCTTCCTGTCCACCCCCCCACCATCCTCACCACCCATCTGCCCATCAGCCTACCCACGTAACCACCAATCTCCACCAGAAGGATGATATGAAAATGTCCACACACACACACACACACACACACACACACACACACACACACACACACACACACACACAGCACGCACGCACGTACTCCCCCTGTGGAAGAAAAACCTTGGTGTACCCCTTGCCCATATGTTCCTCCTTAGGTTCACTTCCCCAGAGATATACTCGCCATGGACCTACTCCTACCATGGACCTACTCTCCCACTACCCACTCACCCACCCACCTATCCTACCCATCCAACCAGACTCACCCACATTCACCCACACTCACCCACCCATTCTCCTCACCCATCCTGCCCATCCACTCACTCACCCACGCTTCTCCACCACACCCACCCAACCCTGTCCACTTTCTCCACCCACCCTACCCGACCTCCTCCACCCTCCCAACTCCCACCCATGCCACCTACCTTGCCCCTCCACAACCACCCACCCACTCAAGCCTCCGACCCACCCCACTAGCCCTGTCCACTCGTCCTTCCCACTCACCAGTCCATTCACCCATCAGACTAGCAGAACCTGATAATGATTTCTCTTTTTATCTGTTTGTGCAATCACCATACGATCTCTTGCAGTGAAACAGCTAATGAAGGCTTAATCTAACTCGTCTAATTTGAAAAGTCACTCCAAAGTTTAGTAAATAGCTGAGAGGTTACAAGGAAGTTAAAAGTACATCATCGGAGTGAAGGGTTTGAAGTTGCTCGTAGGCTCAGTTGATAAGTGTGTCTACAGATTTAGCTTTTTTCTTCTATTGAAGGTAATTGAAAAAGTAATGATCATTTATTTTTAAGTATTGATTTTTTTGTGCCTTGTGGTAGAATATCCAATAACTACTTACATAACTACCTACCTACGTACATTATTTACTTACCTAACAACGTATTTATTGTACTTATTCACCAGACTATTAATGTTCGGTACCTACCTACCTATTTCTTTACTCCTACCAGACTACTGACATTGTCCTACCTACACATCACCCTATCTACCATCCTACCTGTTTCTTACCTACCTGCCTACCTACCTACCTCTTTACCAACCTTCCTACCCACCTACCCAAATACTTACTTTCCTACCAACCTACCCAAATACATACCTTCCTACCTACTACTAACTTTCCTATCTGCCTCCCCAAATACTTACTTTCCGACCAACCTACCCCAATATATACCTACCTACCTACCTACCCATATACTTACCTTCTTACCAACCTACCCAAATATATACCTACCTACCTCCCCAGATACTTACCTACCTACCAATCTCTGTGTTCTCATTGCAGGACAGTGCCATCTTCCGTATATCAGATGCTTCACTCAACAACATGGATGACTCAGTAAGCCCACGCCAAAAGAGCCGGAAAAACTCAGGTGATGACGAGGACCATATTGTAATGAAGATTAGGCGACGAGACAAAGATGGTAAGTGCTGAAGAGGAAAACTTTGTGAATTATTGTGTTTTTAGTTCTCATCATAAGAGAGGGATGGGTTCTAGAATATCACATATTGTTTCATAGTTACTTACGTGAATTGGGACGACTTTCGGGTTAGTTTCATAGGTGGCAGTAACTTAAATTGCCAATTGTTTCTTGTTTTAATGAGGACTTAACAGCAAAATAAGATGTTAGGAAAAGCTACCAAACAAGGACCACTAAATTAACTACTCTTATCCGCATCCAGTCGACCATGTTGGCACCTAAGAAAGACAAGTATAATTCCAAAGTACTATACTATGATGGTTTTTCTTCGTTTTTACTTTTTAATCATTTTTATTACTGCGGGGCGGTTTTATTCAGCTTTGGGGATGCCTCTTCTGGTGGAGGAGGTAGAAGCAGGGGGTGTTGATCCCGTCCATATGTGGATGCGTTATCATATTTTATTCATCCTGCTCCATGTTATATAGATACTGTAGATAGATAGATAGATAGATCATGGACATAAATTAATATTCCCAGGGTGAAGTGTATAAATTTTTGGTGGATGGCAGGACCTCTAAGAGAAGGGAGGAAGGGAGGGGAGTCTAGTGAGTATTTCCTGTCTCTACAAGGTGTGATGTGGAGGAATCCTGTAATACTGAAAATCATATGGGTAGGCCTTTACAAATATACTAAGGTATTAATAAGAATAAAAATAGGACAGTACTATTGAATATTACCTGTTTGTTGTCACGCAAGGCTGCAGAAGACTAAATTCCGTATAACCTTTGCCTCGTGCAGCGGATTCCTAATTATTTGCTGATATCAGATTTTGACACCAGTACTAGACTGTGATCCTTCGACGGGAGGTATTGATTTACAATATGTCGATTTTTCTTCCTGCGTGTTAATGTTTTACCAAACCCGTGTAATGTAAGACGATTCTCTCTCTCTCTCTCTCTCTCTCTCTCTCTCTCTCTCTCTCTCTGTTTGTTAATTTGTTTGTTTGTGTTTTTGTTTGCGTAAGTATGTGTGTGGAATGTGTGTTTGTGTGTTTATGTTTGTGTTTGCGTTTATGTGTGTGTGTGTGTGTGTGTGTGTGTGTGTGTGTGTGTGTGTGTGTGTGTGTGTGTGTGTGTGTGTGTGTGTGTGTGTTTGTTAGTGTGTGTGTGTGTGTGTGTGTGTGTGTGTGTGTGTGTGTGTGTGTGTATGTTAGTGTGTGTGTGTGTGTGTGTGTGTGTGTGTGTGTGTGTGTGTGTGTGTGTGTGTGTGTGTGTGTGTGTGTGTGTGTGTGTGTGTGTGTGTGTGTGTGTGTGTGTGTGTGTGTGTGTGCAGTCTTCTACTTTGTCATCAGGAACACCGTCTCTTTTCTTTTTACTTATTGCTACTGTATACTGTTTATTGGGAAGTCTGAGTCACTCATCTCTGATTATATTCTTCAGGGAATATTATGGTGATGGAATCTGTTGAGGACCTGCAGTTCCCAGCATCCCGGCCAGGCACCGTGCAGAGGTCAAAGAAACCAAGGTCTAATATTCTTGAAGAGGTAAGAAACTTTGTTATAACAGTGCTGCTGTTGTTGTTACTCAACCCTAGTCAAGTCTAACCCAGCAGGCCAGTCAACCACAGGTAAGCGACTTCTCCTACGAGGTCGTCCCATAGGTTCCCTACCTCACTGATGTTGTGTCTGCATCTTAGTCCAGTTACTTCACCACCACCATATAAGGACGTCCCTCTCCACAGTAGAATAGTCAATTAGCAACAACACTGTGGAAGATTACTCTAAGCAGTTTGTCATATCAGGGTATGTTATGTACAGTTTAGCGAATCTGCATCAAATAGGGACAGCTTTTTTTGTATAGCAGTACAGTATAGTTCACAGTATGTCGTATAGTTTACAGTAGTATAGTTTAGCAGTATACCATAGCATAGCATTGTGGTAAGTGATCCATGATCCTGTATGGCTTTACTCAACAGACTGTGGTGGATGATGAATCAGACAGCGAGGAGAGGAGGCTGCTTATCCCAGATGACAGACTCACTGAACCTGACACCCCGTCAGTAATCCCGGATGAGCCAGACGGACATGAGGAGGATAATGCTGGTAATGAGTCTCAGCGTGTGGTTTGCTGGCCCGTTGATGTAATAATGAGAACATCACACTTGGAAGCTTATGGTCTGCATGTCTGTTGATGTAATGGATACAGCACCACACATAGAAGATCATGATTTGCTGGCCTGGTGATGTAATGTGTAGAGGGCCACACTTCGAAGCGTGTGGTTTTCTTGCCGGTTGATGTAATGGGTAGAACGCCCCATTCGGCACGATGGCCTTGCATAGGTTCACTACCCAAGAAGTAACTGATCTCTCAGTTAAGGAAAATGCTAATAATGAGTCTTAGCTAATGGTGTGCATGTCTGGTGATATAACAGGTAGAACTCCACACCCAGGGTGATGACATTGCTCAGGTTCTGCACCAAAGAAGCGGCAGGAGGTTTTTTTATCGCATTTTGGCATCATGGAAAGCAGGCAAGGAGGTTGACCATCTATCCTTAAATGTGCTGGACATTTGTAACCTAGCCTTGGGTCCTTACACTTCTAATGGGCTATTATGGCATTGACTGTTAGCATTTACCTGTGATCATTTACCTGCATTAACCCATGGTGCAGGTCTGTTGTATGATGTGTTGTTGTTACCATCGCTGAGGCAACGTAATGAAACCTGCTTAATTCTGGGGGAGGAATCAGAAGAGAGGAATGAAGATGTTAGAAATGACTTTTTTTCTGAGCGTGGATGTAAACTATCTTTGAGACAGTTGAACATTTAATTAAATCTTATATAATTTAATTTAATTTATTAGTTGCTTGATGAGGCTGTTCCAAATTTTACAGCACCTGATTTCATACCTATAGATCACGCACAGAAGAAGAAGAAAGGTCTGGGCAGCCTTAACCTGAAAGGATTTTCCAAGATTCTCGGGTCAGAAAGACAGCACCATGGAGACTCATCCTCTACACCACCCCAGCAGAGGAAAAGGTACCAGCAGAATCGTATATAGTTGTTTAACCTAAGAATGGCATTAAAAGTAATTTTTGTCACCTCTTATTTACATCCCCATTCATTCTGCCTTTTAATTCCTTTCTTTTTTATAATCCTTTTCTTCTACTTTCTTTCGCTTCACAGCATTTGAATGAAAAAGTCTATCTATCTATCAGTCTATAGTCCGACGCCTTAATCCCACAAAGGGCGGCCGCAGACAAAAAGCCTCCAAGTCGCTGTCACCCACCACTTGACTGCCCTCCCCCCAACTTACTCCCCCTTCCCTCATATCCCTCTCAACTCCATCCCTCCACCTCATCCTCGGTCTTCTCCTCCCTTTCCCTCCCTCCCTCCCTCCCTCCACTTCACCTACATACACCCTCTTAGAATTACCATATAATCCCGTCTGCAGTTACCCCTCATATGGGTCACCTCTCCACACACCTATTTTCCTCCTATGGACCCATTTTCCCTGCTTGAACCCGTTCTCGCCATTAGACCTATTCCCCCCATGAACCTATTTTCATCTGTAGTCGTGTTTTACTCATAGGCCAATTTTCCCCATGAACTTACATTCACCTATGAGTCTATTTTTTACTCATTGATCTGCTTTTCCTTGTACCCATTTTTCACCATGAACCTATTTTTCCTTCATGTACGTAATTTTCTGTGATCTGACAAATTTATCTAGCGTCTTTCAGCTACGTTGATGTCCAAGCGTAATCAGCTTGGAAGGCTGATTGACTAGTAACCAAGGAGAATTGTTCCTACTTCATAACTAAGACTTACTGAATTTCATGTAGCTATGACATAGTATGGAATTAGTGCTGTAACTAAGTTCCCTCAGATGAAAACAAAAAAACTTAGTACTGCTTTGTATATATTTTCAGAAGTGGTGAATCTGATGGTGAAGAGCAATCTCAAGACGACACACATCATCACCATCCTTCATCGACTCCCAGAAACCTGTCGCCCACCGAGGCTGACAGTTCACAGACATACGATCCCAACAGTGGCAACATCTTCCTGTTCTGTGAGACTGCTGTGCCAAAAACCTCAACTCCAGAAGGCAAACTTCCCATAACAAAACCTGATTCTGCTACCTCGCATCCGAGTAATGTGGAACAGCAGACACTGAAGATAGTAGAGGGACCCCAGGAAGGCGGCACAGATGGAAATATCCCGCACAAGGAAGAACCCAGGAAAAGGTTTATATCAGAATGTGAATTAGCAGTAATACCGGAATCTGACGACATGACGACACAGACAGACAGTGGTAGTTTAATAACATAGTTATTACCTTACTTGCATCAGGAAAAACTGTTTTCAGTTCACACTGAGATCTGTAACAGAATATTGTTTACAGTGCAGTTCGTGCAATATATCTAGTGTACTGTAAATTTAACAGTCATTGTTGCTCTGAACACAAATCTTGTCCTTTGCACAAGAGATTTTTTACAAAATTTTTTAAATATTAATTTATAAAGATTTGCAGTTGTGCTTATCATAAAGTCACTAATGGGTGGCAGTAGTGATATGGAGAATTAAAATCTAGTTCATATTGAACTGATTTGCCATGTTTAGTATTCATACCGAGCTTTCACATTAAATGTTTATTAAGAATTATGGTACCAATACACTACAAATTACAATATCATCCAACTGGTGAGTTATTGTGACTGATTTGCGTCAAGTGAAACCTAACATTAGTGTTTTTTCCTAACTCATGGATATACTCCATGCCAGTATCTGTGCACCATAGGGGACTGTGTAGTAACACTTTCATTCCAATTTATTGTGCGTACCACACGTTAATAGTTTTGTCTTTTATGTTATTTATATTTTACAGTATCAACTTCGTTTACCTCAGGAAAATGCAAGAGGATAAAAAGGTGTAAAATGAAAAATCTGTTGTGAAGCAGACCTGCCGCAAAATCTCCTGTACCAGTAAGAATACGGCACATAGTCCGCAGAAACACCCCTGATTTATTTCCCCATCTTGCTTGGTTTGGTTTGTGGCAGGAAGCATCGACCCTCCAGTCAAGAAAAATTGTCCTTAGATCAAAGTATGCAGATAAAAAGAGGGAAGGAGGTTTAGCAGAAAACAATGTGGTTCTGTTTAGAGAAGGCATACAGTGGGAACTCATTTAGCCATAGAACAACAATGTTAGGATCATGCGCAGAACTTGAGTCTAAAGGATATTCTTGGGGGGCTTTGTCTCTGCCTCCACCTGCGGCATCCTTCCATAAGGCAACAAACAGCCTACTCGGAGTGGGATAAAACATTCTGCATTTTCAGAAACCCAGTTTTCATCCATTAAGATGCTGTAACGGTTCCTTACCAGGTGTCCGATCACAGAACACTTTTCCTCTTGATGGTGCAACCCTTGTGAAGCTGTCAGCACACTAAGTGTTCCTGACTGAGGCTGCAGCCACCAGTATGGGATGAGTTAGACCAAACGGGGCTTTCTGATGAGTTTGGATTGGCTCTTTGTAACTTCTTGCAAAATTTAGCACCACATCACTGGACGTGATACTGCTGGAAACAGTTGCTCACTTGCCTGCGGCTATACAGCACATAGTAGCGAATGACAAAAGTATTAGCCACTTTCCTAAAGGTACCTTGATAGTCTTCTGATAGAGAAAAATGGGATTGTTAGATTTGCTAAAACCTGTGCTTGTTTTTGCTTGTTCTCCCTTATCTTGCATTCATCCCGTTTAGTTTACAGTAGTATCCTTAGAAACACAATCCACATAGAAGAGCTTAACTGAACCTGAAGCAAATAGTTAGTACCGTATTATTTTGTTATTTAAAACTAATACATTCATAGTTCTAGAGCAGTTACTATTGTGTTAATTATGTAACCTTAAGTTATTCTAGCAACCCATAGATAACTCAAAGAACGCTTTCGCCTATTCATTGCATAGAGATATTAACTCTTAGTTGGTGACTTTTAAATTTAAGTTATTAATACCAACATGAACTTTCTTTTCTGGTCTAAACAGTGAATTATCCAAGTGTTGCATTTATGCAGGAAAAGAACACAATTTCTTTGTCAAGTAACTGAGGAGCATAATATATTTATTACACATCGCCAAAGAAGCTTATACCCGAACGAATCTTTTCCAGTCTGATATAAACTGGGGTTGTGCCAGAACAATGATGGTTGGAAGTTCCATCTCGGAAGTGCAATAGTTAAAAAATCAAATGGTCAGTATGCACTGTCATTTTAGATTCATTCTTGACATCAAACTGGCAGCATGAACTAAAGCAGTATTTTCCACCGTCACCAGAAGCAACTATCTCAACGATCTCAGCTGGAATCATAGCAT
Organism: Coenobita brevimanus; assembly: GCF_032717465.1. Taxonomy (NCBI): domain Eukaryota; kingdom Metazoa; phylum Arthropoda; class Malacostraca; order Decapoda; family Coenobitidae; genus Coenobita; species Coenobita brevimanus. Next base: position 53,385,255 of record NC_136999.1, on the reverse strand, counting down.
ATTATACCAACAGCAACCAACAGGACTCGAGTAGTCTGGGATGCAGGTTCAGATTTGTTCCTTATTCTGGCAGAAAGGCGTTGGTTTCGTTGGCTCAGTGTTTTAAGCAGTCAGAAGCAGTCCCATTTACGAATCAGACTTTCCAAGAATGGCAAGATTGTTTCATATAATGGTGCATATTTAAGAAGATAAACTGGATTAACAAATATGAAAAACATACATATGGATTCACGATGCTTCCCTTACCGAAAACGTATCAAATATGAGTTTCTCTCGGCGACATCTTTGACCTCCCTTATACTTCCATTGATTTTTCTATAATTATCATCACTTAAATGCTTTCCTTGTGTTTTCATAAAGAGTGAGCGAGTGCCGAGTAACTGAAAAACAAATTGATATATTTTAAACGTAGTGTTAAATTCATGCATCTATAGAGTATTATAGAAAATGAGAAAGCTTGTCATTCAGCCAGAAATATGCCCGTAACTTTTCAGCGGCCATGGCTCCAACATGACGTCATTTCACTGCTCAGTTGAGATGAGAGTATTTGACCCGAGGCTACAAAGCTCAAAACAGAACCATAGAACGAAAGATTGCTTCAGACGGGAAGGGTTAGTACACAGAAGTAAGCCAGCAACAGACTGATTGTCGTTTGGAAGGTAAGCTCTCCGTCTTTTGTTTTTATCTGCGGCGAAGCTGACAGGTCAACTATGATTCACCTGGGGAAACTTTTTTACCCCACTCCTTCAAGGAAAGTTCGAGAATCTGCTCTTGAAGAACTCTGAGCGATTTTCTTGTGAAATACAAAGTTGCTCAGCTTGAAATGTTGATATTATTTAATACATCAGGTGTTGCGTGAGCTGACGCATCGACTGATTATAAAGCGATTTTCAATTTCGACAATAAGGTGCCATTTTAGCGACTTTCTTATCAAATACAAAAATTCTCAGCTTGAAGTTCTAAGCTGATCTGACATGTCAGCTGTTGAATCAGCTGATGCATAGTTTCGCCGCAGGTGGATGAAGAGTTCTTATTTTCAGCAACAGAGGAAATTAGACGCTTCACTGATATTGCCAAAATTACCCACAAAATTCAGCTACAACCTTTAGGATCATATTGCACTTTGAAAAGTTATGCCATCTTCTAAGCATTACGCACAATGAAAATAGTGCATGCGTAAATAAAATCTTTTTTTTTTTTGGGGGGGGGAGGGGAGGGGTTCAGGAAATACGACTACGATGTTGGCACATTATTTCATTTTCGGTTTCTTTTCAGTCGCATACGTCACAGTACACTAACGCGTAATTATTTGAACAAAACTGGTCATAACCTTGATTATCAACACTAAAGACTGAACTAAAATGTGCATTTGACATTGTAAAGCTGCATATACATCTCGAAGTGAAGCTGGGACATTTTCTGTACAACAAAGATAAACCAACGTAGAAACTGAAAAGATAGTTCCGTTGAGTCCCATGGCTGGTGGAAAATGCAGCCTAAGGTTCCCGTCATGTACCATCATTACTTTCTCGTCTGTATTGGTCCACAGGTTAAGTGATGAAATACATAATCAGAATGTTTCGTATAATAGCGGTGTCCGTAATGGAGTGCAGTTTGCAGTATACTTCCTTGTATCAGTGTATGCTCCAAACGCTTGCTTAACCCCGTCAAAACAATGATATACTTAATGGCTTAATCATGCTATCTCCAGACGATTTTGTTCTGCGTTTGGGTGAATTTCCGAACTAGGAGGAATAAATAGTCTTCATCAGTCTCTTCACCCTAAGCATACGTTTCTTCAGCGCCACATAACTAGACAGATGCACTACATGTTATTATTGAATAGCTCAACTCAGTCAGAGAGGCTTTCCTTACCAGATGAAAATTGTCTGGAAATAGTGAAAATTATCCTTTAAAAAAATTTGTTACCATGTTCAGGGACTTAAATAACAAAGAACCAACTTTTCAATACGTAGACTGAATATACAACAATAAAGGTAAGCGCACAAAATAATTCTCATGAAAGTTACTCAGAGAACATCCACAGCTGTGCGTCTATGGAACATCTTGGTTATACCCCTCGGAGGTTGAACGTGGGGGCCATCAATTGACAGTCAGGGCACAAATTAACATTCAGTATGTAAACTGAATATACCATAATGAACGTAAGCGCACAAAATAATTCTCATGAAAGTTACTCAGAGAACATTCACAGCTGTCCGTCAATGGAACATCTTGGTTATACCCCTCGGAGGTTGAACCTGCGGCACATCAAGTGACGGTCAGGGCACAAATTAGCAAACAGGCATAGGACGAAATGCCTTTTATTACTAGATTTACTTCTGCAGGAGGAACTAGGCCCGTGGGATGATCCTGCACTCTCCGTTCCCTGTTCCACCAGTAGAAAAGTCACAAGACGCCTTTACTTTCCGCCCGTAACGAAAATTTGTATTTTGATAAGGGGAACATGATACGTGGGAAAAAATGCACTCTCCTTTTCTTCTACTTCTTGGGCGAGAAAGAAATGACGGGATGGATTGTATTTTTTTCTTTTTTCCTTTTTTCTTTCCTTTTTTTTTTTTCATTCGAATCCTGGTCGGCATGGTAAGGCGTGAAATGCTTTAATCCCATCAGTATAATGACCTATTTTTATACCTTATTCTTGCCTTCACCACCTGATTTTATTACTTTGGATGGATCTCTGCACCTGAAAGTGTTAATAAAGGCTGTATCCACCTCCTCCAGTTACAAGTCTTCCATAAGCTGAATAACTGCGTCTCGGGATAGCCAGAGTGAAATCAAAAGCACGCCATGTCACTGAAAGGGTTAACTCTTCGCTCCAATTTTGTACTTTTTATTCTTCATCACTCTACCACGGGACGAATTATTCAGCAAATATCCTGAACAGGTTAACTAAGCCTAATTAACCTCTTCAGCTCCCCCAAACACTCCAGCTGAATACAATAAGCAAGAATACGAGTTAAAAATGCGTCATCTGGCTGAAAAGGTTAGCGATTTGTCACTTGAAGGGCGCGGGAGTTATAAATGAAATATTGAAGAAACTTGACACAGTCTTTAGTTATGTTCAGTAGAGATAGGGATGAAAACTTTGCCTAATGTCTCACTTCTGCTTTTTACATTCTTCTGCTGGGTAATATTCTGTAGCTGAGAGAAGCTTGGTGTGGGCCTTCGCATTTAGATCATTCTCTTTGATATGATGCTTCACGGAGGAAAGTGACAGACATACCCCATGTGTGAAATAAATGAAGTGGAATGATAGGCAAACTTTTTCCCCTTCCTGCATTAAAGTACAATTTCCCTGTCCGACCACATAGGACGTCAGGAGCATAAGTTGTATTTGTGGTATTAGGATTTATTGTTAAATGTAGTGCGTTGTTTATAGCTATTATCATGAATTATTGAAACTCCATAAACTACACACACACACACACACACACACACACACACACACACACACACACACACACACACACACACGGATACACAGAATCAACAGTGTAGGGAGCCTATGGAACAACCCCTTAAGGGCAGATGCTTGTCGGGAATTGGGTCTGCTTGGTCAGGAGGACCGAGATAAAAGAAAGAAAAAAAAAAAAGATATCAACTCTAACTCATTTTGTATTCATATCATCTTTTCCTTGCACCATTGTTCACAAAATGAATAAATTAAAATATAAATAAATAAATAAAAACATTCCTATCCACTGTTTCCTGTCCTCCTCTTCAGAGTACATAAAGATTTGAAATGCACGGGCACGTATGATTACATTGGCGTTGGCGAAACGAGAACAGGAGTTATGTTTTGCTCCGTGTGTGTGTGTGAGCAAAATAATTCCGTTATTTTCTTATTTTAACCAGAATTGGTGGAGTGATAGAAAGGGTGACCCAATGCTCCTTTTCTTTTCTTGTTTCAGAATTATAGATCAAGGGTCAAAGTCAGTCTTAGGTCAAAATTTGACCTAGTTAGGTCAACTTAGGTTTTATTTTATTTCCACCAAACTTAGAGGAAAGGTTGAGTGTAACGCAAGAAATGAAAGGGTTTGATTTTGGGAATAATCGGCCAAGGGTCAAGGGCACAGGACAAGGTCAGCTGTCAACCCATGTGTCCCCATATAAGAAAAATAAGTAAAGAGAGCTTTGATCTGATTTAGGCCAAATTTGGTAATAGGGTTAAGGATCAGCAAAGGGTTAACCTCTTGTTCTGAGAAAAATAAGTCAAAGGTCAAGGTCTCAAGGCAAGGACAACAAACAGTTATTATCGAATTTTAAACAAACTTTGTAGAAGGGTTAAGGGTAAGGCAAGGGAAAAGTCATTCGATTGTGAGCAGAATTTTCCAAAGGCAGTCACAGGGAAGGTAAAAATTCAGGGTCACAGGACAAGGTCACTTCAAGCAGTTTTCACCTGATCTGGGTCAAGCTTAGTGGAAGGGATGAAAGTCAGGCAAGAAAGTAGTAATTAGATTTTGAGAACAGTTGACAGCAGATTAAGATTACAGAGTCAAATGTTCATCTCTTAGATAAAAATCATGTATGCAGGTGCTGCAGTCTCTCTCTCTCTCTCTCTCTCTCTCTCTCTCTCTCTCTTACCAAAGGGTGAAGGTGGAGGCAGACGCCATGAGGTGCTCAGCCACATGCCCATTTCCATAACATAGGCCTTTGGGCCTGTGGTGGGTTATTCACCCAGTATCCTGGGGTACAAGGCCCCTGCATCATCCAGGTTACCAGAATTACCTCAGTGTTACCCTAGGTACTCAATTTACTTACCAACCCACAAAGGGTGGATGGATACCTGAGTCGAGTGATGCCATGCAGCACCCGCACCAGGATTGAACCCTGACGCTAATGGGTCAGCAACGTTGCAATCAGCGATGCTAGCCGCTCAGCTACCGCGGCTGTCAAAACCAGACTTTTTTAAAATTGCAGGTTTCCAGTATATAATGATTAAAGAAAAATCAAGCAGCATCAATGTTCAAGTACATACGACCTGGAGGAGTTGATTGAAACTACGTGAATCAAGTATATGCCGCCCATGATGTACTAAAGCATCCCTGTAGTGTTAGTCAGGCAGCCGTGAGGGTTGGCCACAATGCTCGTTGCTCGCCACAGGTGTTAAATAGTTGTACAATCAGAAATAACATTTCATAAAATGTATAAAGACGTAGGGATGGCAGCGCGCCAAAAACCAAGGGAACAAAGTCGAGGCGGTTAATAAAAAAAAAATAAAAAAATCACATCCTTACACTGTTTTTAATGGCATACTTTTGTGTACTGCATCTTTGTTTAATAGTTATACCAATACCACGACATTCTTGGTCGCATTTATGCTGGACCATAATGGCACGTACAGAAGTTAAATGGGGCTGGAATTATGGTACATGCCATTTTTATGCCTTGATCTTGGTGCGGTAGTTGGTTTTGGGCGCCTTGCCATCCTTACTTCATACATTTTATGGTTTTTTATATTCATTTTATTGATTTTATTACACCTTCTGTTCAAACAAAATTACTTTAAATATCAAATTTTGTCCAGACTTCAGGGGGAGGGGTTAACGGTAAGGGAAGATGAGGTATTTCCGTCTAGAGAAATATCAAAAATCGTCACCGGGCAAGGTCAATATTCGACTAGTGTGTGTGTGTGTGTGTGTGTGTGTGTGTGTGTGTGTGTGTGTGTGTGTGTGTGTGTGAAGAAAATAACTCGAAGAGTTTTAATCCTATTCTAATTAACTTCCTGGAAGGTTTGAGGGTCAGGGAATGAGTAAACCTGCTGTTTGAGGAAAATGACCCAAAGATCAAGGTCACAGGGCAAGGTCAACTTAAACAGTTTATGCGGTATTCGACTGGAACCAAACATTGTGGAAGGATGGTGAATAAATAAACAGGATTCGATTTTGAGAACAATCACCTAGGTCAAGGTCAGAGTCACAGGAGGGGGATTAATTCGAACAGTTTAGATATTATCTGAACCAAAGTTACTGGAAATTTTGAAGAATTAAGCAAGAACGAATGAATTTGGTTTTGAAAACAATAAGTCTAATAAAGGTACACAACAACCTCAAAGCATCGACCCGTGTGTCTCTGTATGAAGAAATTACCTAAAACAGTTTTGACGATTTGAATCAAACCTAGTGGACGAGTTGAGGATAACCCAAGAGTGATTTTTTTTTTTTTTTTTTTTTTTTTTTAATAGAAAAGTGGGTCAAAAGCTAAGGCTACACGACAAAGGCCAGCTTCAACGATTTTAATCCAATATAGACTAAGCTTTGTGGAAGGGTTCAGATTAAACCAAGGATAAAGAGATTCGATTTTTAGAACAATCAGTCAAAGGTCAAGGTCACTGATGAAGTCAACTAAGACAGTCCTTATCTGATCTGAACCAAAGTTATTGGAAGAGTTAAGGGTTAAGCAAGAATGCAGAAACTCGATTTTGAGATAGATATGTCGAAGGTCAGTCACGGGCAATGTCAAATATTCGACCCTTAAACCAGACTGTGTGCTTAGTTGTTACAGTCTGAGTGGTTCATTTTGTCTGATATGTTTTTGATTATTGTATACGGCGAAACCTGTATCTTTGAAAGGAGAGCTCATGGACACCAACCTGTTTAAGGGCCGAACATTATGACTACCTTGTGACCCTAACCTTCAACCAATGGCTCTCAGAATCAGATAACTTCATTCATGCCTGACGTTTAACCTCTTACCAAGTTTGGTCCAGATCAGCTGAATTGTTTGAGTTGACATTGTCCTGTGACCCTTGATTTTGACCTCTCTTTGTGACCTTAACTCTTGTGTCATTGTTCTAAGAATTTATCCTTGCCTTACCTTCAGTTCTTCCGCAAATTTTGGTCTAAATCAGATAAAAACTGCTTAAGTTGACCTTGCCTATTGACCTTGACCTTTGACATAGTCTCATCATCTCCGATGTCTTGCTTCCTCCTGGGAACCCCCGAACCAGAGGATGGCCATGACAGGAACGCCTCCAAGCTACATTATCCTCACACACTCCCCTCACACTCTGAAATGCTGCTTTTCCTCTTCCTGCTCTTTTGATAACATACTGATCCACTCTTCTTCGATGCCATATAAGTTGTGCCTCTGCCAACACTGCCTTCTGTCTCACTTTCACACACACACACACACACACACACACACACACACACACACACACACACACACACACACACACACACCGCTCGCTGGTGCAGTGGTAACGTTCTCGCTTGCCAACTGGTGAACGGGAGTTCGCACCTCGCTCAGGTTGCGAAAAATTTCACTGACGAAGTGGGTGGTTACTGTCCCCCTTGAGCAAGGGGACGGGTGTGTGCGTGTGTGAAGGTCACAGCCTTGCCCTTAGATCGGACTATATGAGCTCTCAGCTCCCTTCCGGGAGGGTAAAAGCTGACGATCACGACCATCAAGTGATCCTGACCGACCCGGTGAATTACACACACACACACACACACACACACATATATATATATATATATATATATATATATATATATATATATATATATATATATCTATATATACACAGTGTAGAGATTCATATATTATACAGTGGCGTCACCAGGGGGGGGCTAGGGGGGCTTAGCCCCCCCAAATCAAGGACTCAGCACCCCCAAAATTGCAGCCCCCCAAAATAATAATAATAAAAAATCACCAGCTTACATAGTAGGCTATGCTTGCAGCTCGGCATTGACCCACCTAGCTTTCCCCCAATCCTCTACCGCCAATCCACTTTTATTCGTGCATCCATATTAGTTTAATACAATATTATTTATAGCTGTATAATGTGATTAGTTATTCACAATTTACGTCAACCCATGATTCAAATCATAATAGTTATAATATATTAGTTTCCCATATACTTTTTCCAAGCTTGGTTTTCTTTGAAATATATTTATTGCACAAAGAATGCAAGATTGTATTACATTTATCAGACTTATTATATATTTACAATATACAATATGGTATATATTAATCACGGAGCTTTAAAATTGGATTATGCAGTTTAAAATATCTGATTTATGCAATTTTTCACAAATTCGAATGTTCAGAGTATCGGAACTCGGAATGTTTGTTTACATTGAGAAGTGTCTGTGAACTGTGGCTAAATCCTGAGTTGTTTTCGGTTTTATTTGAATGTATTGGTTTCAGTGGCTGTATAGACGTTACTAAGTTCCGGTATATTGCTAGCCACCTCACTTTACCTGTTCATTTTTGTTTTTACAAATATGAGATCTAGCCTATACTCTATACAAAGAGTCAGCAGTACTTAGTTGGTTCAGTCGACACTCGACCTTCAGAACTGAATGTCATTTCCCTTTTATAGGCTATTCTACAATAATACATTTACGGATATCACCCAGCAGGCACTCAAGTGATGAAAAGGTCATCTAAAAATCCTCAGGGACAGGGTGACATAAGGAAATTCTTTCGCACCCTCACCTCCAAAGATGACTCGATGAATGCCAAGAAAAAGTGGCTGTTATTGGGAATGAGTTGCCAGAAGCAACCCCAGATAACCCCAAAGCTGAACCCATTCAGACACGTGTAAGTAGCCCTATATCAAACTATTTCAGTAGTCATTTTATGAAGCTTTTCCAGGATTTTTTTTTACTGATTTATTTTTAAATTGGCTAGGCCTAGGCTATTTCTCATTGTTGCAAATAGATTGTCCTAAACATACAGAGTGGGAAAGTAGGCTAAAACCCTTTCTCTCTCTCTCTCTCTCTCTCTCTCTCTCTCTGTCCATTGAATAAAGAGCTTCTTTGAATTATCAGATTTAATATGGTAAGACAGAAACCGTTATGATACCACATAATACTAGCAATTGAAGAAAAACTATTATCTCCAAAAAAGCTTTATACAATTACCTTGTACACATTATATCATAAGGCTTACTGATACCTGATATTAGGCCCATCAGTATTCATGTGTCCTATAGGTTTTTTATTAATAGCCTGTGAGACCTTATTTTGCTTTTTCTTCATCTATAGGCATCAAAATTGCCCCTAAAACTCCTCAATTTCCGAAAAAAAATTTCCGGGGAGGCTTACAGCGCCCCCCCCCCGTAACCCCCAGCTGCATAGGCTCGTTTCTCTCGCCCCCCCTCCTTTCTACCTACACCAGGGCTACAGCCCCCCAAAAATCTGACCCCTGGTGATGGCACTGTATATATATATATATATATATATAGGGGAGGCGGTGGCTCAATCGGTAGAGAGTTGGCCTGCAGTCCTGACGGGCCCGGGTTCAAATCCCGCTGAGGCAGGGAACAGTTTAAGGATTTGAATTTCACAAAAATCAGACTTTACTGATCTACCAGAAGCCCCGCCGACATGTCATAAAAATACCCCCGCTAATACCAATACACCAGTCCTGTGTGAGACAGCCCTAGCATGTATTCAATATGGACGGTGGGTGTTATGTAGAGGTGTCCGGTACGTAGGAGGACTACTGAGCCTTGAAAGCAGGCTGCGAAGCCTATGCCCAGAGTCGGTCACATAAAAATATATATATATATATATATATATATATATATATATATACTGTATATATATATCATCTGGACCTCCTTTCCCACCCTAGGGCAGGGTAAGGGGTAGCAATGTCCAGACAGCCCAAATTTGCCCAATCCAGTGGGCCACGCTTCCATTCACTCATCATTCAAGCCCCCGGAATCCTGGCTCAATCGGATACACCAAAAACACTCGCAACGTTCTGTAGCTTCACATAAACGTATCTGAATGAGTCAAACCGGACACTGTCACGTTAAAAAGGGGTGCCAAATCCCTGATCATGCACTTATCCTCACAACATTCATCCAGCCAGCTTGATCTCATGTCATTTCCCTAGCCTCACCAACTTCCAACCCTTTTCCTCACACACTCATCCACCATATCGCTCCACCTTCTTGGCCTGCCTCGCCTCCTCCCTCCTTCAAATTCGCTCAGATATACCTTTTCCACCACTCTATTGTTATCCATTCTCTCTTAATGAGCATGCCATCTCAGTACACTGTCTTCGATTCTGGTGTCCACCGACTTCCTCACTTCACGTCTTTCATGAATCACATTATTTCGTATACTATCCACCCTCAGTACTCCACATACATTCCTCAGCAGTCCCATCTCCATTGCTCTTACTCTTGACTTTTCATTTTCATGCCACACCATAGTCTCACATCCATACGTTGAAGCTGGCACTAACACTACTTCATGTAAGCCTTGTGCAGCTGCAACACTCAAGCCTCTGTTTCTTATCACCGCCTTCATTGCACCAGCTACTTTCTTCCTTGTGTTACTCCACTTTCAACTTCTTTTGCACATTTTCCTCTCTTTTCTATCATTGTACCCAGGTATTTGAACTCTCTCACCAATTCCAGTCTCTCTCCATTCATCGCACTGAGAGTCACCTTCTCTCTCAATAACCATCACTTTACTCTTTTCTACATTTACTCTCAAGGCACGATGCTCACAGACCTCAGCAAAACTCCACACTAACCTACCAAGTTCTTTTCCGGTACTTGCAGGCACTACTGCATCATTAGCATACAATTTGAGATATTCCATCCATCACCATTCATTACCAACGCCATCCCTCTCTCCATTACTCGTGTTTTTATTTCTCTCATCACCCCACCCATATATCTATTTTGAACAACCATGGGGACATCACACAACCTAGTCGCACGCCCACACAGATCGTGAACCATTCACTTAGGTGCCCATCAACCCTTACACATGCTTCACTACCATCATAAAAACTCTTGACGGCACCTATCAGCTTACCATCTACACCGTACATGCTCAACCACAATCCTTCTCTGTCCTCCTTGTCGTATGCTTTTTCCAGATCCATGAATGCCATAAACACCTTATGGTCCTTCTCACAAGCCTTCTCTACTATCTGTCTCAATGCAAATATTTGGTCCACACATCCTCTGCCACTCCTAAAGACACCCTGTTCATCACTCACTAGGACTTCTGATATCTCTCTTAGTTTCTTTATAGTAATTCTTCCATATACGTTCCCTACCACATACAGTAAGCTTATACCACGATAATTCTTGCACTCACTTCGCTCACCTTTATTTTTGTACAGGGGTGCAATCCCAGCCTTTTTCCACTCTGCAGGCACAGTTTCACTCATCCATGCCTTCTTACATATCTCCAACAAGCACTTTATTCCACTCTCTCTACTACACTTAAGAATCTCTGCATACACCTCATCAACCCCAGCTGCTTTCCCATTTTTCAGCTGCTTCACAGCACTCTTCACCTGTGCGAGTGTTGCGTCTAGTACTGCATTCCTTTTCTGCACACCCCCAGAACCAATCCTGTTTACAGCCGCTCTGCTCTCTCTATTCCCATTCATCAGGCTTTCAAAATAGTCTTTCCATCTTGTCCTTCCTTCATCTCCATGGATTAATAATTTACCACTTACATCCTTCACACCATCATATTTCTTTCCGCTTTCACTTCTACATTTCCGGACCTCTTTCCAGAATAACTTTCTATTTTCAGAGTAGTTCGCATTCATTTTTTTTCCTAGATCATCATTTACCTCCTTCTTTTTCCTCTTCACTAGTCTCTTTACGTGCTTCTTGCTGTCAGTATATTCAGTTCTTATTTCAAATGAATCCCACTTCAGCCACTTCTTCCTCTTTTCATCCACCGCTCTCTTAACCTCCTCATCCCACCATGCCGTACCTTTGTTCTTTGTTGTTACTCTTGCCACACCACACACTGCTTTAGCATTCCTAACTAAGCAATCCCTATATGCATTCCACAGGCTGTCCAGATCCATTTCATTCCAGTTCACTGATTCTAACTCCTCTTTTACTTTGGTCCTGTAATCATCTGCCATTTCTTTGATCCTCAGCTTCTCAACTCCAGTCTTTCTCCCTGACTATTCCTCTCTCTCCTGAACCACTTCACTTGCATACCACAATCATATGATCTGACAGACCTCCATATCGTCCTCTCACGGCCCTTGTATCAGCAACCATTCACTTCATCGACCTCTCTACGAGCACGTAATCAATCAGGCTTCTTTCACCACGATCCCTGTTCCCTCTATACCATGTATATTTATGTGCACCTTTGTGTTTGACATACGAGTTACAAATGCACAACCTCCTCTCCTGACACATATCCTTTAGTTGCTCGCTTCCCATTATCATTTTCTCCTGGTACTCCATAACAACCCATTATGTCATCCTCAGGACCAGCGCCTACTCTTCCATTCATATCCCCCATTACAGTCACTTTATAGCTCCTGGGCATTTCTCCCACTACTTCACCCAGCTCATCCCAAAACTTGTCTTTCTCTCTCTCACTCCTGCCCTCACACTGTGCATATGCTGCAATCACTGCCACTTTCACCTTCTCAGACTTGAACTTGACATACATACACCTTGAGATGACACATTTGTAGTCTATCATTCCACTCTGCCACACCTCATTCATCAACAAAGCAACTCCTTCCTTGCATCTTCCTCACCCATTCATTTCTGATCTTACACATTTCACACACTCCCACTCCTGCACTTCACACCCTTTCATCTTTGTTTCACACAGTGCCATCACGGCATATCTCGCACTCTTAAGCACATTCACCACTTCCCCCCTCTTGCTTTCTTCATTCACACCTCTCACATTCCACATGGCCATGCGGATCTGCCTATTTGGCTGGGGCCCTGGGCAGGTATTGGGCCCTCGGAGGCTCTCTGAAACGACTGCCTTGATTAACTGTTTTTGGACGGGGGAGTCTGGGGGACACTTAACTCTGCCAGAAACCCAGGTTATATGGTTACCACCCAGCATCACTCAGTGCAGAGATCATATGGCATCTCTAGATTGAGTGAGTGGATGATGGGTGCCCCCATCCACCACATACTGTATATATATATATATATATATATATATATATATATATATACAGATAAATAGATAGATAATAGATTGATAGATGGATTGATATAGATATATAGATAGATAGATAGATGCATAGACAGATAGATAGATAGATATCTTCTTGCCTAATCCTCTGTCAGGACCTGTGACAAGGCTACAAAAATCTGTAATTTAGGATAAATGATCAGGCTACTCCAACTGGTAGCATTACCTGGTTGAACACCTCTAGTCATGTCCAGGGGATCGAATCTATGCAGGGCTGCCACTCCTACTGGGTTGTTCTTACCACCCGGCCATCAGACTGAGGTATTCAAGTATACATATCCCCAAGAGGAGCTACAGTGCACATAATTCATTCATTTCATTTTGTTTATAAAGGCTCCAACATGCTTTCATGCATCAGCCTTGGTCACCTAATGGCAGCTTTCCATGCAGCTTGATCTCTGGCAGCCTCTGTATTCAATACCTTACCCCTGAAGTCACACTCTGTGACCTCGTCCCATGTCTTTTTCAGTCTGCCTCTCACAGCCCTACCCCCAATGTTGCTACTTCTCACTTTCTGCACCCAATTATCATTCCCCATCTTCTCCACATGCCCAAACCATCTTATTCTACCTCTCCTCATCAAAACACCAATACACTCCAGTTCAATCCTTCCTCTTCTTTCATTGTAAACCTAGCCCCTCCAGACCTAGCATTCAAGCATACACTGCACATCCACTCAATCACTGTCATTTCTGTGTGTCTGAGACTGCAAATATTCTCTTCCTTTACTGTCCAGGTCTAACTACCAAACAGCCTTACAATCCCAATACATCCCACATGCAAAGATCCCATAGCACTGTGGGAGAGCTCTCTCAGTGTCAGGAGAGGCAACAGCTCCCTGAACTTCTTCCAACCACTCCTCACTCTAACCACACAGCTACCTGCTGCCCCACCATCAGGACATAACATGTCTTTCAAGTAACAAAACTCTTCCACACAATCAAGAGACTCACCAACAAGTTCAGTCCTTTCACACCAAACACTCTCCACCTGCTTTCCCCGACACACCACACACGTGAAATCAGCATTAATTGGCAGTCTGACTTTAATACCACTACATCTTTTATGCACCCACTAATCACAAACACTGCACAAGATGGAATTACTTTCCACGCCCTTGTGGCAAACTGCACAAGGCCACTCTCCCTGTTCTTTGACAGTACTGTACTGCCACCAATCCTAGATACCATCACCTTTGTGCCCAAATCATAATTCCACTTCCTAAATCCTTCCTTCATTTCTCTCATACCCTGAAATCAACACCAAATCATCGGCATACATTTCCCATGGGAGTTCATATCTGAAGTCATGTGAAAGGGCTCCAAGCACCATGATAAACACCAAGAGACTCAAGACTGGCTCCTGATGTGCACCAGCACTCATGGAAAACTCATCACATGAATCCCCATTCACTCTCACCTGGGTGCAAGCATACACATTCGTAGTCATAACTCATAACCACTCTAACCAGCCACTTCTCGATCCCAGGCTTTCTCATTGCCCACTTTACCACCTCTCTTGGGAAGAAAAGGGCTCTATACTTTGTTTTTGTTGATTTGAAAAAGGCCTTCAGTCAAAGGCTTTCTCCAGATCAACAAAAACAAAGTACAGATCCCTTTTCTTTCCTACACTGTATATTTTTCCCGAAGCTGTCAAACAATAAATATGGCATCAGTGGTCTATGCCTGGCATAAACCCAAACTGCATCTCATCCATATTCACTCTTTCTCAAATCATACCTTCTAGAACTCTCTCCACTACCTTCATCATTTGGGTTAAAGTTTTATGCCTCTATAATATCCTCTTTCCAGGACATCATCCACCCCCTTGTACACATTTACAGTCACACTCTTTAGCCAGTCGTGTAGGACAACACATTCATATATAATCGTATTTATCAAATCAGTAACTAACCCGACTCCTATGTCTCCTGAGGCCTTCAGTATTTCAGCAGCCAACCTAAACACACCTGCCACCTTCCCCACATACATCCTTCCTATTGTCCTGCTTACAGTAGCAGCATCAATCAAAGGCCAAGGACCAAACTCAGGATCTGCTGACTCCAAGCCTTCCTTGTTCCAGTCAAACTCCTCATTCAGCAACAGGTTAATATCCTCTCTCCAGGCATCCTTAATAACCTCACTGTTCACCACTACCGGTACTTTTCCTTCATTATTCCTCACACACTGCTTACCTATGATATCCCTGTTTTCCCTCTTCAACTGATTTGCCACCTTAAATATCATATTTTACCATTCAGCACTATTTAGGTTATCCAGTAAAAGTCTCTGAGACTCAGATTTTGCCATGTGCACCTCTTTTCTAGCCCTATGCTTGGAGCCAAGCATGCCTCTTTGTTACCATCCTTTTTCCATTCCTGGAAAAGCCTTCTTTTTTCCTCAACTGCAGCTTCTACACCACTGTTTCCCAACCTGGGGGGCGCACCCCCCTGGGGGGGGTGCTTGAGATTGCTAAGGGGAGCGTGGGGTAATCAAAGTTCAACACAGGGCTAGGCCATTCAAATGTGTATAGGGCATTCCCAAAGATATGTATGAGTAAGAAACTTTGACAGGAAAACTTCACAACCGTCATTCTGAGCAACCACAAGTAGTGTTGCCATTTAGCATCTTAAGCATCCATATGGAACAGAAAAAACATCATTGTTTAATCGTCAGAGGAGTGGGGGGGCATCATGAATACAGTCCTGACCAAAGGGGGGCACAGTGCTAAAAAGATTGGGAACCCCTATTCTGCACCCTCATCCCAACACCAAGTTACTTTATGTCTTGGGTTGGCCCCTTGCCTATCCACTCACTGAATCAGCAATTCTCAAATTTGAGAGATCTGCACTGTTGATTATCACTTCTGTCAACAGCTCCCTGTTCAGCTGTAACTCTATTCATCTCGCTATAGCAGGCATCCCTTACTGCTTGGCTTCTCAACGTCCATTTTTTCCTCCAAGGTGCACAGGTACTTCTTCTTTATCACCTGCTCCTTAAGTACCATGTTACATCCATCCATCATCCAATTCTATGTTGCCCCATGAGGAGCACAGGAGCCCAGGACTAGGCAGGTTGGTCCTAGCATTTAAGATGAGAGTGACCAAAGGGTGGTTGGGGTTTATTGTTTATGTAATGCTACTCACGGATGAGTGAGGCTGGTCACCATGTTACACATCAATATTTTGTGTTGCTGCACACACTCTTTGCTCCCTATAACTTTAACATCCCTCACCGACCTTCTATCAGCCCTTCTGCCAATGTTAATCAAACTTTGCTTCATGTACACAGTAATTATTCATGTCAGTACAGAAATACACACTGTATGGTGTTTTAATAATGTACAATCACAGGTGTAAACAACTTTACTTATAACAATAAATATTAATAACAAAAATTCAACTTATGCTCCTTACTTCCTATATGGTCAGACATGTAAATTGTACTTTAAATGCAGGAGGGGGAAAAAGTTTGCCTATCATTCTACTGTACTGTGTTTATTTCACACTTGCAGTATGTCTATCACTTTCCTCCTTGAAGCATCATATCAAAGAGAATGATCTATGCGTCAAGGACCATACCAAGCCTCTCAGCTACAGAATATTACCCAGCAGAGGAAAGTAAAAAACAGAAGTGAAACATTAGGCAATGTTTTGTCCCTGCCTCTACTGAACATAACTAAAGATTGTATGTCAAGTTTCTTCAGTTTCTCAGTTATAACTCCAGTGCCCATTAGGTGACAAGCCAAGTAACTGTATCAGTCCAATACATTCTTTTATTCCTGTTGTTTTAAGCTTATTATAATTCAGTTTGACTTTGGGAGTTGCATCATCATCATCATCCGGACCTCCTTTCCCACCCTGGGCCGGGTGAGGAGTAGCATGGGTTAGAAATGGCCTTATTTAATTCCCTCACTAATATTGTTGAGTAATTTGCTGAAAAAAAAAAATGCAGTTGTACCTTGATTGTAAATAAAAATACACAACTAGAATAATGGAGTTAATTCTTTGAATCCAATGATGTACTGTGCTTTTTATTTTACTCTGGCTATCTTGAGATATATTTCTTCAGCTTATGGGAGACCTGAAACTGGTGGAGGTAGAAACAGCCTTTACTAACACTTTCACTGTCACAGGTCTGTTCTAATTTTAATAAAATTGTGTGGTGGTAGCAAGAATAAATTATAAAAATAGGTCATTGTACTGAAGGGGTTAAGGCTGTGTCCTACCATCATACCATGCTGACCATGATCCCAGATTCACAAAAATAGTTTACAATATTCGTACATCTCTACGAGTAATTTTTTTTTTCCCAGGAAGAAGAAAAAGAGAGTACTTTTTTTATGTACAGTATCATGTTTGTCTTATAAAAACACAAGTCTTCACTATGAGCCAAAAGTATGGCATGTTGTGACTTTTTTTTGCAGGAGGAACAACGAACAGGGAGAGAAAAATCTTCTGATGTGCTTAGTTCCCCCAGCAAATGCAACTCTAGTAACAACATGCAATTTCTCCAAACTCCTTTATGAATTTGTGCCCTGGATGTCACCTGATGAGCCCCAGATTCAATCTCCAATGGGTATAACCAAGATACTCCTTACACAGGAAACTAAGTAACTTTCATGAGAATTATCATGTTAAGTTCAGTTTCCCTACTGAAAGGGTGGATTCTTGCTACTGAACTCTTTGAATATGGTAACAGCTTTTAAAATGATAATTTTTACTACTTCTAGACAATTTTCATCAGCTGAGGAAAGCCTCTCTGACTGAAGCAGATTATTAAATAAAAACATGTTGCCACAACATCACAGCCATATAGCACTGAAGAAAAGTTCACTGTGGGTGATGAGACTCATGAAGGCTATTCATTCCCTCAAGTTTGGAAATGCACCCCTACACAAAATGAAACTATGTGGAGATAAGATTAAGACATCAAGTACATCATTGTTTTTAAGGGGTTATGCAATGCAAGTGTTTGGAGCATACATTAGTCAGGTACAAGCGAGTATACTGCACAACAGAAACTGCACTCCAGTACTGTACAGACAACGCTATCATACAAAGTATTCCAATTATG
>NC_136999.1:53269694-53362194 GCF_032717465.1 Coenobita brevimanus | reverse complement strand
TTTCTGGGAGTCGATGCATCTGGTTTGGAAGGATGGTGATGATGTGTGTCATCTTGAGATTCCTCTTCGCCATCAGATTCACCACTCCTGAAAAGAAATACAAAGCTGTACTACATTTTTTGCTTTCATCTGAAGGAACTTGGTTACAGTACAAATTCCACACTACATCAAGGCTGCATGAAATTCATTGAGTCTTAATTATGAAGTAGGAATAAATCTCCTTAGTTACTAGCTAATCAAACATCAAATCTGATTACAGTTGTCCATCAGCTAATCTGAAAGAGGCTAGAGATCTTTGTCAGACTAAATGTACTACAAGAAAAGTAATAATGTTTGAATCATACATAAAAAGGGAATATTTTTCAACCAACTGAAGGTACTTTACTGGTTTTGAAATAATGTGACTGTTGCATTTCATACTCTTTGATTTCAGTCTTACTACCTGTATACACAAATTTAGTCCACTAAAAAATTACAACACCCTCCTTTAGTCAGATAAAACTCAGTCTTCTAAACAGAAATCAATTAAGAATTCTGGGACCCTGTGACATAGCATCTTTTGGAGTCCCCTAAGACTACTGTTCATATACCTCAATAGTATAGACACCCACCACATTTTAAAATAATACCTAGCCTATGTAAGTGTTTGATGTTCTTTCTATTTAAGGGGCATGAAATTTTTAACATCAGTAGTCAGTCTTGTGGGGGGGGGCCCCTTTTAGCCTTAGTAGCTCCTCTTTTTTTATCTGGACCTGCTTCTAAACATCAGTTCCATCTGAAAACCAAAACTTTAAATCAGCAAGAGCTTGACACTTTGTGTCTGACTGAAACTCGGTTGTGTGAATTCAGTATTAATATTATTTGCAGTGCTTTGCCTGAGACTTATTCCATAATAAACATTCCCAGGTCTGCTGCTGTCCATTTAGGTGGAGGTGCAGCATCTCCTCCGTTACACTCACGAAGTTCTTAATATAAATTCTGATTGAGTCCCATCTTTGTTTGAATTAAGTATAAATTTCCTTCACGAAATTATCAGAATTGCAATTGTTTACAGACCAGGCCATTCTAGCATGGATCGATATTTTATGGCAGTGGCGGATCACTTTTTCAAAGCATTTTCTCATAAATCTAGTGAAGTGTTTGCTTGTGGCTATTTTAATTATTAGACTGAGAAATCACAGTTGAATTCATTCAACTTATCAACCAGAATAATATTTTTTAAATCATATGTATCACTCAATGCACATCTCAAGACATATCACTGATCTGATCATATCCCATGCTAGTTGCAGTTAAATACAGTCTTAAATGTGAAGGTTGATTCAGTTCACCCCTGACCATGCTTTGATCATTTCTGGTATAAATCCCAAAAGCCACTTCTTATAAAAAGACTGTCATGTTTAGAAACTGCAGTAATGTAGACCACCATCTGATATGTTCTGAAGTTGACCAACGTTTTCAATAATTTAGCAAATATATATATAACAATGAACCCTGATCTGTCTTTGACTATAACTGTCCTGAAGTAGTAAAAACAGTCACTGTATGTGATAATTTTCCATTGTACAGTCCATCCATCAGTTCTCTGCATAAACTATATTGGGAAGCAGAACACGAATGGTACTTGCAAAGGATCGAATAGATTTGGCTTCCATTTTTGAGAAACAAAAGACCAGATGATTGATGATGATGATGACGATGATGATGATGATGATTATAATCATCACCATCAACATCTAATCAAGTGTTGCCCCATGAGGAGCGTTGGAGCCTGGGGTTAGGCAAGATGGTCCTGACATTTAAGATGAGAGTGGCCAGCTTCACTCATCCCTGAGTGATATTACGTGAGCAATAACCCCCAACCACCTCTTGGATATAAACCTGCACCAACTCAATCCAAGCAGAGTGCCTTAATTACCCACTAAACCACCAGGCACCATAATTTGGTTATATGGTTACCACCCAGCATAGTAAGTGGTTTCCTGGTGTAGAGGAAACCATTTGGCTTTTCACACAGCGTAGAGTCACTCGCAGACATAAAGAAGAGGAAAGAGTGGTGGAAGGAAAGACTGAAGAGGAAGGAAGGAAGGAAAGATGGAACAAAGAAAGGAAAGGGCAGGCATCCGAGAGCAGCATTACATCGAGTGAGTGGATGGTGAGTGCCCCCACCTACCACTACTAATCAATATCATTATTATTATTATTATCTTGTGGTAGGTGGGGGCACTCACCATCCACTCACTCGATGTAGTGCTGCTCTCGGGTGTCTGCACTTTCCTCTCCATCCTTCTTTCCTTCCATTCTCTTCTGTCTTTCTTTCCTTCATTCTTTCCTTGTCCTTCTGCCTACGGGTGACTTTACACTCCCTCTTCTGTCTTTCTTTCCTTCATTCTTTCCACTTCCTTCAGCCTATGGGTGACTTTACACTGAGTGACAAGCCAAATGGTTTCCCGTGCACCAGGAAACCATTTACTAAGCTGGGTGGTAACCATATAACCAAATTTTGGCTCCTGATGGTTTAGTGGGTAATTATTGCGCTCCAATCGGATTGAGCTAGTGAAGGTTTATATCCAAGGGGTGGTTAGGGTTGATTGCTCGTGTAATGCCATTCAGGGATGAGTGAGGCTGGTCACTCTCATCTTAAATGTCGGGACCAACTGCCTAGCCCCGGGCTCCTACGCTCCTCGTGGGGCAATGTAGGATTGGATGATGGATGGATGGATGGATTATTATTATCATTATTATTATATTATATTATATTATATTCTTGTTGTTGTGACTCCAAGCTAACCTAAACATAAACCCAGTGAACTGCACCAAACCAGCCACTTCATCCGGATGGTTCCATAGCTCTTTTGGTGAGGTTATAATGAATGATTATCTATGTTATGGGACTGAGGTATAGTACATGATGCAAGTAAGTGTACTGTGGTGAGCTGATGCATTACAATGAGGACACTGTGGATTGTTTATGATTCATAGATTTTATGTAAGCACATTTACTATCAAAAGTTTAACTAGAAAAGAGACAGTGAAGGAAGAGAAAGTAGAAACAGGGATTTAGAATAGGAATTAAGATGCTGAAGCTGTGTGGATGTAGAATGTGGAAGGAACTTGGTACCTTCTATGCTGGGATGATGTAGATAGTGAGTCTCCATGGTGCTGTTTTTCTGAACCATAAATCTTGGAAAATCCTTTCAGGTTAAGGCTGCCCAGACCTCTCTTTTTCTTCTGTGCATGATCTGTAGGTACAAAGTCAGGTGCTGCAAAATTAGGAACAAAGAAAAAAAAAAAAAAACATACAGTAAATCTCTCTCTCTCACACACACACACACACACACACACACACACACACACACACACACACACACACACACACACACACACACACACACACACACACAGTACAGTAATCACTCCAATATCCGGATCAATAGAGCCATCAGTAGGTTCGGATATTGGTTTTGTCCGGATATTGGGCCCCAGCTTATGGACTTGTACTTACGGACCCTAACACAGAGAAACACCTATACAACTCCCTCCGGACATGCATAGCACCTATTTAACACCCAAATCACACCAATAAGGCACATAAATGACTGAAATAAATGCAATAGACACATAAAATGTGGGTTTAGAAGTATGTTCATACATTAATAAACATTCTGGTACTTATGGACTCTAACCGAACCTAACCTAACCGAACCTAACCGAACTCTGAAAAACACATTCCTACTGCACATGCATGAGGTAAGTTTAGTATGGAAAGAAGTACAGTATGACACTTTCTGGTAAGTATAGTATGGGAAAAAATACAATATGAAACATTCTGGTAAATAT
Source organism: Coenobita brevimanus (assembly GCF_032717465.1). NCBI lineage: Eukaryota > Metazoa > Arthropoda > Malacostraca > Decapoda > Coenobitidae > Coenobita > Coenobita brevimanus. The sequence continues at coordinate 53,358,354 of NC_136999.1, read as the reverse complement.
AGTATGGAAAATAGTACAACATGAAACATTTTGGCTACTTACAGCAAGTCCCTGGCCACCTCGATGAATAACCGCCTCCTCTCGGACTCTGACAGTAAGAACGATTTCCTGAAGCACTTGCACTACACTCTTCCTGAAGTCTTGCACTGAACTTAGTCACTAACACACAGAAGTCCGTTCTTTTCACAGTGTTCACTTTAGTCCAAATAATGTTCCATTAAATTTAAGTGTTGCACATTAACTTTTCCCAAGCCATGGCGAAGAGCGTAGGTCTTGTCGCGGTGAGAGACAGGCGGGAAGTGGGGAGGATGCAGCGGCGCTCTATCGGACGTCGGAGGAATGACGAACCAAAACAATGCTCTCACGCGGCGCGCGCGGCAAGTTCAAATTACGGACGGCAAAAAATCGATTTTTTTTCCAATTTTTTTGGATTTTCGGACCATTTTGGGAATGTTTGATCCCAGGACGATAAGGTTCGGTTAGTGGGGATGTTCGGTTATTGGGCGTCCGGATATTAGAGGGATTACTGTATTTAAGTTCCATGAGTTGTATTAATTTTACGAGGTGAATGAAAATGAATGATTCCTGAGGTCATTCTAAGACATAAATGTTCTACGAAACATAGGATGATTTTGCAATGGTTGTGGAGTATAATGCATTCAAATTTGGATAATAAACAGAAAAATTATTCTTTTTAAATACTTCAAACTGTGAGCTACAAGGCATCACACAAGAAGAGGAAAGATGTTGGCTTCTGTACATGGTCAGGAATGAGCACTGAGCACAGTTCCAAATGGCCACAGCAGCAACCTCTCTCTCGCTATGGCACCAAAGAAAAGGCCTACAATGGAAGGTAATAATGTGGAAGGCCTTCCTCCCCCCCTCCCCCACCAACAAGTTGGCAAGTACCCCTCAAGCCATACCAGGTAACTCCAGGGCTTATCTGAGGTAGGGAAAAAAAAAGAAAAGAAAAAAAAAAAAAAACTTCCACTAGTGTGGAGATTCAAATCCTACTCCTCTTGAATAGTGTGCAGTGATTCCAACCCAGTTCCTCTGGCCTAGTGGATAGTGACCTTTGCCTCTGCACCACCACCCTATGTTACCATAGTTTGTACTCTTCATTGCTTTATTGTTGGTTCGCCAGCTCATCGTGTGCATTCAAACCTCAAGTAACACGGTAAACATAGCCTGAACATGGACTGCGGTACTCAAAATCGCAGTACTCAAGCAATTTGTTTTCATGCATACCTGCACAACTCAGTCTGGCCACTTTCCAAAAGTGCTGCTTTTACCCTTTCTGCCCACCATACCCCACATAAAAGACCTTGACTGAACCCACCATCATATAATCACTATAACAACCTATAACAATTAAAGAACGTTAACATTAACATAACAGTAACAAAGATTAGACTGCATACCAGCATGATGATAATGCATATCTACCAGGAACTCTCCCTCCACCCCCACCACCGATGTTATCGTCACAGCATGGCTAAGGGTCAACAATCTCTCTCAACAGTTACAACACAAAAAACCACATCACAGTAACATGGCTAGACCTTGGTGGGATGCAAGAGGTGAAGTGGGAGTGGGACCAGGGCTGCCGCTTATCCGTCATGTGTTATGATGTCACATTCTGCTATGACGTCTACTGCCTATTTTTGTTATGAATTACAGTACTACTGTTACGAAGGGGCAGGACACACAGCAACATTACTGGAATGAAGCATTACCATTTCAAAATTCTATGTACAGTAATAACAAAAACAGATGGATTTCTTCCTCTGCTGTCTACTGAATGAACATCCCCAGGCCAGAAAACCATAAGCTTCCATGTGATGCATTTTATAACATCACCAGGCCAGAAAACCATAAGCTTTCAAGTGATGCATTTTACCCATTACATCAGCAGGCAAGCAGACCATAAGCTAAGACTTCTTACCAGCATTTTCCTCCTCATATTCGTCTGGTTCATCTGGGACTACTGACGGGGTGTTAAGTTCAGTAAGTTTGAAATCTGGGGAAAGCAGTCTCTTCTCCTCGCTGTCTGATGCATCATCCACCACAGTCTGTTGGATGAAATCATTTAAGTATCCTAAGAACATAAGAACAAAAGATGAGAGAATAACTGCAGTAGGCCAGCTGGCAGCTTCTAACAAGAGTGATTAAACTACTAGAATAAGACAAGGAGAGCAAAGAAGGCTCTCTCCCACCCACCAAACCTCCAACCGAATTGACAGGACAAAGTCAGAAGGAACACCATGCAGTCCAGAAAAACTGATATGGACATGTTATAGGAAAGTGCGAAAGAAGAAAAGAGACGATTGTAGTGAAACCTGAAAAGGAAAAGGAAGTAAGTAGTACTGGTTATTATGAGATCTTTTATATTCAACCCTTATTTTTCATATACTTATCTAGCCTATGCTTACAACTCTCAATAGAAGGAGCAGTGACTACTACATCACTAAGTAGCTTATTCCATTCATCCACGACTCAACTGCCATACCAGTTTCTACCTATTTCCTTACTAAAGTAGAACCTAACTAGTTTGAAACCATTACTTCTACTTCTATCCTGTAAGCTAACTTTAAATACTTTGCAAATAATTTATCTCCTTCGTTTATTCCTTTAATCATCTTAAGCACTTTAATTAAGTCTCCCCTTATTCTATACCCCTCGACTGAGTTCAAATTTAGTCTTTTCAGTCTGTCGTCAACTGAAAGGTTCCGCATATCATGAATCATTTTGTTATTCTTTGTACATTTTCTAACAAATCTTTATCCAATCTATAGTATGGACACCAAAACTGGGGAGGCAGTGACTCAACCGGTAGAGAGGTGGCGTGCGGTCCTAACGGACCCAGGTTCAAATCCTGGCTGGGGCAGAGAACAGTTTAAGGATTTGAATTTCATTAAATCAGGCTTTACTGATCTACCAGAAGACCCGCCGACATGTCGTAAAAATACCCCCGCTAATACCAATACACCAGTCCTGTATGAGACAGCCCTAGCATGTATTCAATAAGCACGGTGAGTGTTAGCGCCGAAGTGGTGACATGTAGAGGTGTATGGTATGTAGGAGGACTGCTGGGCCTTGATAGCAGGCTGTAAAGCCTATGCCCAGAGTCGGACAAAAAAAAAAAAAAAAAAAAAAAAAAAAAAAAAAAAACACTGCTTGGTCTAAATGTAGCCTTACTAATGCCAGATGAAGACTTTAGATGACCTACTGCTCACACTTTGTGAAATAAATCCTACAACTCAATTTGTTTTATTTCTCACATTAATACACCATACTGCTACTGTGAGTGAGGCAATAGGCAGGATGAGGGTGGGGAAGGCAGCAGGTGTGTCTGGGTTGACTGCCGAAATGTTGAAGGCCTCAGGCGATATAGGGGTGAGTTTAGTCACTGACCTGATAAATAGGATTATTTATGAGTGTGTTGTCCCAGATGATTGGCTGAAGAGTGTAATTGTAAATGTGTATAAAGGGAAGGGTGATGCCCTGGAAAGAGGGAATTATAGAGGTATAAAGCTTTTAGATCAGATAATGAAGGTAATGGAGAGAGTTTTAGAAGGTATGATTAGAGAAAGAGTGAATATTGATGAGATGCAGTTTGGGTTTATGCCAGGTAGGGGGACCACTGATGCCATATTCATTGTTCGACAGCTTCAGGAAAAATATATTGGTAGGAGAAGGGATCTTTATTTTGTTTTTGTTGATTTGGAAAAGGCCTTTGACAGAGTCCCTAGAGAGGTGGTGAAGTGGGCAATGAGAAAGCTTGGCTTGGAGGAGTGGCTGGTTAGGGTGGTTATGGCCATGTATGTGGGTGCTCACACCCAGGTGAGAGTGAATGGAGATTTGAGTGATGAGTTTTCCGTGAATGTTGGTGTGCATCAGGGGTCAGTCTTGAGTCCCATGTTGTTTATCATGGTACTTGAAGCCCTTTCACGTGACTTTAGAAACGGACTCCCGTGGGAGTTGTTGTATGCTGATGATTTGGTGTTGATTGCAGAGAATGAAAGGGAGGCGGAGGAAAGGTTTAGGAAGTGGAGAGATGGTATGGGGCAAAAGGGTTTAAGGGTAAATGCAGATAAAACAAAAGTGATGATATCTACGGTTGGTGGCGGTACTGTCAAAGACGAGGGAGAGTGGCCATGTGCAGTTTGCCACAAGGGCGTGGGAAGTAATTCCATCTTGTGCGTTGTGTGTGATAAATGGGTGCATAAGAGATGTAGTGGTATCAGAGGTAGACTGCGAGATAATGCTGATTTTATGTGTACGGCGTGCCGGGGTGAGCAGGTGGAGATCGTCAGACGTGAAAGAATTGAACTTGCTGGTGAATCTCTTGAGTGTGTGGAAGAGTTTTGTTATTTAGGAGACATGTTGTGTGCTGGAGGTGGGGCTGGAGCTAGCTCTGTGGCTAGGGTGAGAAGTGGTTGGAAGAAGTTCAGGGAGCTCTTGCCTCTCCTGACATTGAGGGGGCTCTCCCTACGTGCTAAGGGGTCTTTGTATGCAGCGTGTGTTAGAAGTGTAATGCTGTATGGCAGTGAGACCTGGGCAGTGAAGGAGGAAGACATTCACCGGCTCAGACGTACAGAAATGACAATGATTAGGTGGATGTGCAGTGCGTCCCTGCGTCCAAGGCCTGGAGGGTCTGGGTTTACAATGGAAGAGTTGAGAGGTAGGATGGGACTGGAGTGTATTGGTGTTGTGATGAGGAGAGGTAGATTGAGGTGGTTTGGACATGTGGAGAGGATGGGGGATGATAGTTGGGTGAGGAAGGTGAGAAGTGTTAATATTGGGGGTGGGGTTATGAGGGGTAGACCGAGAAAGACATGGGACGAGGTCATTAAGTGTGACCTTAGGGTTAAGGGACTGAACAGGGAGGCTGCAATGGATCATGCAGCATGGAGAGCCGCCATTAGGTGACCAAGGCCGACACATGCAAGCATGTTGGAGCCTTTAAAAAACAAAACGAAAAACGAAACGAAAAAAACGAAACGAGTGTGATAAGCAGGGATGGAAGTTTAGAGAGTGAAGTGCTTGAAAGGGTACAACAAGGAAGAAAGGTTGCTGGTTCTTTGAAAGTAGTGATAAGAAACAGGGAAGTGAGCATGGAAGTAAAAAATTGGCTGCATGACAGTATTGTGATACCAATTCTAACGTACGGAAGTGAAGCTTGGACGTTGTTGGAAGGACACAAGTCACGAGTGAGAGCAGTGGATATGAGTTATTTGAGAGGAGCATATGGAGTCACATGGAGAGACAGACTGACAAATGAGGAAGTGAAGGAGTGTTGTGATGTGGATGTGATAGAAAGCGTTATGAATAATACATTGAGGTGGTTTGGTCATAAGGAGAGGATGACGAACAAGTGACTGACGAGGAGACTGTATATGAGTGAGGTGGAGGGGGATAGGGGGAGGGGAAGGCCAAGGATGAGATGAAGGAATGGAGTGGAGAGGTATATAAAAGAGAGGGGGTGTGAGCTGGGAGAAGGGCAGTGAAATGCGGGGGACAGGGCGACATGGAGGCAATTTGTTTGTGGCCACCACCCCTTATGGGATTGAGGCATCTGGCAATTGACAGACAGATAGAATACACTGTTCTCTTGATCTGAGGTCTTTACTAACCATAATTCCTAGATCTCTTTCACTTTCTGATTTATTAATTTCTTTATTATCTAAGTTGTATTCAGTGTCTCCAATGGTCTTGCCCATGTCAAATATAGTATTTTACATTTTCCCACATTAAATTCTACCTGCCAGTCTTTAGACTATCTATCTACCTACTGCCAGATGCCATAATCCTGCAAGGGGTGGCAATTTGACTCTGAGTTAGTTGTTTTGTGGGGAGGGGCACTAACCCTCCTCTAATCCAAACAATGATGTAGGGAACACATATGGGCTGGTTATGTGGTTACCCCCCAGCACTGTAAATGGTTTCCTGGCTTACAGGAAACCATTAGGCTCTCACACAATGTAAAACCATCAGAAAAGGAAAGAAGCGTAATAAAAAGTGACAAGAAACATGGGAATGGGTAGACACATAAAAGAATGATAAAGGTGAAGGAAGTAGGCAGCACTACATCAAGTGATTGGATGAAGGTCGCTGATGTCGAGATCCTTTTGTACGTTAACACAGTCATCAGTTGGGTTAATGATACGCCCTATTTTTGTGTCATCAGCAAATTTGCTAATGCTGTTTGTGATTCCTAAGTCCAGATCATTTATATAACGTATATAATAATAGGAACCAAGTACTGTTCCCTGTGGTACACTGTTCCTAACCCAATTTAGTGCCATTTACTAAAACTGTTTTTGTTCCTCAGCCTCAATGCTATACAGCATTACTATTTACTATCAACCAATATTACTGTGCACAGTGCAACATACTGTAAACATGCAATCCTTGAGTAACATGCAGTTGAGTAATATGTATTCTAATGCACTCAGCATAATGCGACAGGTCATATCAACACGCGGAAAAACTCTAGCTCACACGGGAAGTCAGCTGGCCTGGCAACGAAATTTGAAAGTCGTGTGTGTGTGTGTATTTACCTATTTGTATTTACCTATTTGTAGTATACAGGAAATGAGCAATGCTCGTGTTGTCCTGTCTCCATATCCACATTTATCAAGTCTACCTTTACACACATGAATGTTTTTCTCATGCACCACCTCTTTGTCCAAGTCGTTACAAATATTTAAGTATTTACCTAATATACCTAATTGTGATATACAGTACACGGAATGTACTATGCTCGTGGGTTTCCGTCGCTGTTTCTCAGTAAGTCGAATTTAGCTTTAAACTCGTTTAAGTTTTTAGACTGGACGATCTCTTTGTCCAGGCTATTCCATAAGTCTATACTTCTGTAAGGAAAGCTATATTTCTTGATATCCTTCAAGCAGCTTGACTTTTTCAATTTCATTCCGTGTCCTCTTGTTGCTCTCTTATCCCATACAAACAGATCTTCTTTGTCAATTTTATCTACTCCCACCATGGTCCTGAGCACTGCAATCATGTCTCCCCTCTTTCTCCTTTCCTCTAAGGAAGGCAAATCCAGTTTTTCCAGCCTCTTTCTGTATGACAGGTCTGTCAGACTAGGGACCATCTTGGTTGCTGTTCTTTGTATTCTCTCAATCTTGTTTATATCTTTCTTTTTGTGTGGGGACCACACTACCGCTGCATATTCTAACCTGGGGTGGATCATGGCCACTATCAATTTTTTCATCATCTCCTCATCCATATAATGAAATGCTACTCTTATGTTAGTCAAGAGTTTATAAGTCTCTCCAACTATCTCGTTAATGTGCTTTTCTGGTGACAAACTATCTTGGACCAGCACTCCCAAATCTTTCTCTTCTCTCCTTTTTGTGATTAATTCATTACCCAACAAATAATTCAATGATGGCTTCTTGGTACTTTTACTCATTTCCAATATTTTACATTTCTTTCCATTGAATTTCATTTCCCATGTCCGGCTCCATTTGTGTTCGTTTTTTTTTTTTTTTAAAGGCTCCAACATGCTTGCATGTGTCGGCCTTGGTCACCTAATGGCGGCTCTCCACGCTGCACGATCCATTGCAGCCTCCCTGTTCAGTCCCTTGACCCTAAGGTCACACTTAATGACCTCGTCCCATGTCTTTCTCGGTCTACCCCTCATAACCCCACCCCCAATATTAACACTTCTCACCTTCCTCACCCAATTATCATCCCCCATCCTCTCCACATGTCCAAACCACCTCAATCTACCTCTCCTCATCACAACACCAATACACTCCAGTCCCATCCTACCTCTCAGCTCTTCCATTGTAAACCCAGCCCCTCCAGGCCTTGGACGCAGGGACGCACTGCACATCCACCTAATCATTGTCACTTCTGTACGTCTGAGCCGGCGAATGTCTTCCTCCTTCACTGCCCAGGTCTCACTGCCATACAGCATTACACTCCTAACACATGCTGCATACAAAGACCCCTTAGCACGTAGGGAGAGCCCTCTCAATGTCAGGAGAGGCAAGAGCTCCCTGAACTTCTTCCAACCACTTCTCACCCTAGCCACAGAGCTAGCTCCAGCCCCACCTCCAGCACACAACATGTCTCCCAAATAACAAAACTCTTCCACACACTCAAGAGATTCACCAGCAAGTTCAATCCTTTCACATCTGACGATCTCCACCTGCTCACCCTGGCACGCCGTACACATAAAATCAGCATTATCTCGCAGTCTACCTCTGATACCACTACATCTCTTATGCACCCATTTATCACATACACCGCACAAGATGGAATTACTTCCCACACCCTTGTGGCAAACTGCACATGGCCACTCTCCCTCGTCTTTGACAAGGGAGAGTGGCCATGTGCGGTTTGCCACAAGGGCAAACTGTGTATCCTATCCAGATCCTCCAGCAGCATTTTACAATCCCCCTCAACCTCTACCTTCCTCAAGATCTTTGCATCATCAGCAAACAAACTTGGACAACTGTTCACTCCATCTACCATATCATTTACGTAAATCAGGAACATTACTGGTGCCAACACCGAGCCCCGTGGGACTCCACTTGTTACTTCCCTCCATCCAGACATCTTATCCTTTATTATTGTCCTCATTTGTCTGTCTCTCAAAAAGTCTCTCATCCATTCCAGGAGGTTCCCCTTCAGTCCTCCTATATGCTCTAGTTTCTACATTAGTCTCTTATGGGGTACCTTGTCAAAGGCGTTCTCCAAATCTAAATACACACAATCCACCCAACCATCTCTTTCCTGTAGCACATCAGTCGCTCTAGAGTAAAAACTCAACAAGTTGGAAACACATGACCTTCCACTTCTAAATCCAAACTGACTGTCAGTCAAAATATTCATCTCTTCCAGATATTTTATCCATCTATCTTTCAGAATTCTTTCGCACAATATTGCGACCATGCTGGTTAGGGACACGTGTGTGCGTGTGTGTGTTTGTGTGTGTGTGTGTGTGTGTTTGTGTGTGTGTGTGTGTGTGTGTGTTTGTGTGGGTGTGTGTGGGTGTGTGGGTGTGTGTGTGTGTGGGTGTGTGGGTGTGTGTGTGTGTGTGTGTGTGTGTTGTACCTGACTAGCCCTGTGACCATGGGCCTATGCTCAAACATCAAATCGCAAACTCGAATACAAGCCCCTAATTTCTGACAGCAACTTATGGAATGTCATAGTTATTAGGTATGATCAGCCTGCATCCCACATTACAAAGCGCTGTCAGCAACGAGATAGTTAGGTCAAATATATTGCATCTCCCTCACGTGCTTCAGAAACTACTGACAGTAATTGCAAGATGCACTCCATTTACCAGCAGAAGATTTCTGCAGTAAGCTCTGGTGCTACCTCCTACTTAACTAAGGAATCATGGTCTCTGTCTCCCATTATCTCATGCAGTTAGAAGGCTTATTATCATCTCTTCCTCAGTGATTAATCTGCCTGCTTCAGTACTTCTTCTTAGGTTATGTAAATATTTACAGTATGGAAGAAGTTTGCAAAAATAACAAAATAGTGCTATAAGCAAAAATGAACTGGTAAGGAAGAGGGGCTATACTGTATAGTCTCCTAAGCCTACAACAATATGGACTTGAGTGTCTATCACTATTTATACTAAAACCACCTACAGGTATACATTGGTTGACAGACCCAAGGCCACTGCTTTTTATTTAAAATTATGTTCTCCACATAATCATGGATGGTTATACACCATACTGAAATAATACCTAACTAGTATGGAAGAGTACAGTAGCTACACTTTGTTAACTAATTTACATTCAATAATATTTCATGCAAATATTGTACTGTGTCAGTAATATATGTTGATATGGTAAAACAATTACAAGATTCTTGCAGTGTTAGTGCTATTTTGTTTTTCTGCTATGGAGAGGAATGCCTTCAGGTGGTGGCATTGATATAGCTGGATGGCTGCACTGCCAGGTTATTCAAATGCCCTTCAACTTCCTCCCTATCCCCAGAGGGAAGTTGGTGAACTGTAGGAGTAAGGCAACTTCAGCCTGTAATCCACCTAGTTCATGTCCAGATGAACCTGGAGTGAAAACAGCAACAGTGCCACTGCTGTCCCATTCTTCTTCTATAAACAATGTCCCTTACCTCTGTCAGAATAATAGACCTAGGTTTCCTTGACCTTTGCAGGGGGCCTGTCCGGGATGGCTGATAATGGATGTCTTCAGAGGATTCCATCACAATAACATTCCCTGAAGAAAAAATAGAGATTGAAGATTCAGACTTCCCAGTGACCAGTACAGAAATAACAAAGATGCATGATATTCTCGAAGATCAAGTCAATTTTTTTCCTTTTTACAGACAGAGAGAAAGAGAGACAGAGAGATGCGGGGATCATTTTTACTTTATATACTAAAGGACTAACATGCATTAACCTGTGGTTGAAGGAAGAGATAGTCAGCTGATGGCTTCAAAACCTGACATTATTGGATAACATAGGATCGGTTGGACATGGCAATGATCACACAAGACTTCATCTTTAGGACCATTCTCTTACAGGCTCTGCCACCCCTTCTCTTATAGGTTCTGCCAGTCCATAAAAAATCCATTATTATAACCCTTCATCCTGGGGATATCTATCAACTTATTTCTGGCTACTGCCCAACAGTTCCATTGAACTCAGGCAAGACACCCCTGGCTCTTAGGGACAGAAACAATCTCAGTAATTCCTTCAGGCCATAGATGTCATCTGTATTTATTTTAACTAATATTTCTCAGGAACACACTGAGGTGGTTTGGCCATGTGGAGAGGATGGAGGGTGAGAGACTGACGAGGAGAGTGTATGTGAGTGAGGTGGAGGTGGGAAGAGGGATGGGGAGGCACAGCAGGGCAGTGAAATGGTGGGGGATAGGGCGAAGTGGAGGCGATTTGCTTGTGGCCACGCTGTACGGGATTAAGGCGTCTGGCAATAGACAGACAGATTTCTCAGGTAAGATGTCCCCAGGATGTATAGGTCCATGAACTTTCTGGTAAAACTGTAGAATATCTGCACATTAGTCATGCCTGTAATACATAACTTACTGTTTGCCAATATCAATGCAGAATTAACACATCACTGAACTATATTTATAGAAATGTTGTTGTTGTTGTTACTGCAACACTAGGTTCATCTGGACATAAACCTAGTAGACTGCTGGAAGTCAGACACTTCAACTGGTTGCTCCCAGAGGTCTTTTATTGAGGTTACGTTGAATGACTGTCTCTGTTGTGACAGTGTGGTGCATGAGATGAGTGTGTTGTGGCAGTGTGGTGCATGAGGTGAGTGTGTTGTGGTGTGGAAGGCTATGCTGCAATGAAGGCAAAGGATATTTTATGTGAGTTGTGTTTTGTGCTGCTACCATACAGTACTAGGGAAAGGTGGTGGCCACATCGCACTCTGGTTTGGTGTCCTTGTGTCACTCTGGGTAGGGTAGTTTCTGAGGGGTGTACTTATATGTATATTGGTGACTAATGAAGGCTGTTATTTAGTTAAAGGTTTTGGATGGCTGTGGTAGCTATGCACTTCTGTTTGTGAAGTGCAGTGTTGCGTGGAAAACGAGGAAGGATGTTACTGACATCCTCTGTGAAGTGTTGGGCAGTTGTTCATTTTTTGTTTCATTGTGGATGGGGGTGATGCAACATAAACTTACAAGAGTGGGAAGGATTACGAATATTTATATATTTATATTATCCTCAACTGAAAGTGTTTTTGTTTCCTGATGTATGCAAACTATATTATGTGGTCTTAGTGCATCCTGTTATTTTCCTTAAGGCTTTGTTTTGTGCATTTTGAAGCTGACCCATGTTTATGTTGGTTAAGGATGGGTCCAAGGTTGGGATAGGGTTATTTGTAACTGCATTAATGAACTGTTTATCCTGTAAATGGATTTTCATGGGTTCTTTCTGTCATCCAAAAGAAATGCTCATCTGTGTCTTCAAGGGACCAGTTTTCATTGATGCTGCTTGTGAGCTGAGAAAAGGTCATGTGTGCCCAAAGTAAGTCCTAGAATGTTTGAATTTAGGGATGTTTTTCCAGGGGAGTGGTATGCTGCCTACTTGTACAACAAACAGAAATGTTCAACAATCAGTCAATGTGCCAGCAAGCCCATGGTATGGTATGGTGCAAGGTCATTAACAAGAAGTCTCTCTTACACTGAATAAAAGTGTCAGGGCAACAAAATAAAAAATTCAAAATGTATGGAAAGAATGAACTCGTACTGCTTCTAACCCTTTCACTGCAAGAGGCATCCCCAAAGCTCAATAAAACTATCTCACATTAACAACAATAGCATTATAGTAGGGGTGGGTGGGAATAATTCTACATTACCTGGGAAATTGCACTGGTCTTTTTTTTTCTGTGTTATATGATCAGTTATGTAGATATATGAAAAGTTAATTACAGGCAGTCCTTGTTGGGTATATATATTTCTCTGCATTCTGTTTTGCTATTAAATCCTCAGTAAAAATAAAAACAACTGCCAATTAAAATTCCACTGCTGTCTATGAAGTGATTTGCCAGTTCTCCCAATTCCCAGTAGTACAGTAATCCCCTGCCAGCCATGGTTTCACCAACCCCAAAATTCACTTATACTGTACACAGTAAAGTATTTGTATACCAAATCACCTATGACAGGGCCTGGTTCACGTGCAAATGGTTTGCAGTGGCTGCAGCAATGTTCTCCCAAGGTAGCAGCTTTCCCACCTTCCAGTTCAGTCTACATTGTTATTGGGAGCAGACTGAGTAGGTGTGCTGTTGCAGTATCTCTTACTCTCAATTTAACACTTGTGCTGTTGTCATCATGGGCCCAAAACATTCAGTGGGCAGTGGTGGTGGTGACAAAATGACTCTTGCTTACCTTAGGAAAGGATTACTCATTGTCAACAATCTTGCAGTCTTGCTGACTTCTTCACTGACATAGATCCTTTCATGAAACAGAGTCTAAAATTCAGGAATGGCTTGGACACATTATTTAGTTCCATACAAACAGGTGCAGAAAGATCTCCAGAATAAAATAAAGCAATCATCTAACCTGTGCTACTTCAAGCCATCATCCAAGTCAGTTCATGATGGTCCCCAGCCTTCCACCAGCACAGTACTCTAGCCAGCTGATACCTTCATTACTCTAAGGTTTGCAGAAAATCACTTTCTACAGTACTTTTGTTTTATTGTTCATGATTACATTTGGTAGTGCAATATTGTGCAATAAAGACCAGAAAAATAGTACAGTACATATTTTTCATGCTATACCCTTTTTACTTTCATGCAAGGTTTCCTTAACCTTATTTTCCCCATATAATGTTAACTTCACCAACCACAGTTTTCCTAACCACAGTGGTTTTCAGGAACATAATCCTTGTGGCTGGTGGGGGATTGCTGTAGTTGTATGTAAAATGTTTTGATATTATAGAGCATATGCCTCTCTTATAAAAGGAACTAAATGCATAATGATTTACAATGCTATCCTGTTCACTACTTACCATCTTTATCTCGTCGTTTAATCTTCATTACAATGTGGTCCTCATCATCGCCTGAATTTTTCCTGCTCTTTTGGCGTGAGCTTATTACATCATCCATGTTATTGAGTGATCCATCTGACATACGGAAGATGGCACTGTCCTGTAAGAAGCGTACACAGATTGATTGATGGATAAATATTATGGAAGGTAGGTAGGTACCTAAGTAAAAGGGTTGGTAGGTTAACAGCAAGGGAGGCAGCAAAAAGATAGGAAGGTAGGTAGTTACATTATGTAGGTAGGACAGTATAGCAGTAGGCAAGTTAGGGTAAATAATCATGTGTACTAACTGGGAGGTGGTTTAGTAAATACAGTGCTTGGTAAGTAAGCATAAATACTATAGGTAGGTAGGCTCTAGGATGTTCAAACACATGTCACCAAAAGATATGTTAGTCTATCTATCTATCTATCTATCTATGTATAGCCCGACGCCCTAATCCCGCAAAGGGTGGCCACAGACAAAACGCCTCCAAGTCACTCTGTCACCCACCATTTGACTCCCCTCCCCCCAACTCACCCCCCCCTCCCTCATATACCTCTCAACTCCATCCCTCCACCTCATCCTCGGTCTACCCCTCTCTCTCCCTCCCTCCACCTCACCTACATACACCCTCTTAGTCAGTCGTTCATTCTCCATCCTCTCCACATGTCCAAACCACCTCAGTGTATTTCTCCTAATCTTTTCAACCACATCCACATCTACCCCACAACGTTCCTTCACTTCTTCATTCGTCAACCTGTCCCTCCATGTCACTCCACATGCTCCTCTCAAGTAACTCATTTCCACTGCTCTCACTCTTGACTTGTTCCCCTCTTGCAAGGTCCACGCCTCGCTTCCATACGTCAGGGTAGGGATCACAATACCATCATGCAGTGACTTCTTAACTTCCATACTCACCTCCTTATTTCTCATCACTGCTTTCAGTGTGCCAACAACCTTCCTTCCCTGCTGTACCCTTTCACGTACTTCATCCCCCAAAGTTCCATCCTTACTCATCACACTACCCAAGTACTTGAATGCACTCACATTCTCCATATCCTCACCATCCAACCTCACTGCACACTCTGTGACTTCATTCCTCTCAAACACCATAACTTTACTTTTGTTTACATTAACTTTCAGCTTCCTCCTCCTACACACTGTCCCAAATTCATTCACCAAACCTTGCAACTCCCATTCATCTTCACTCAACAATACTGTATCATCAGCAAACAGCAACACCGGAAGCTTCCAAATCTCACCCTCATTCATTAGGGCCACCACCACATCCACTGCCCTACCTTGTACCTCCTTTACGACCCCATCCATATATATATTAAACAGCCATGGAGACATTACACACCCCTGTTTCAGTCCCACATTGAGATCAAAGAACTCACTCAGCTCACCATCCACTCGCACCGTAGCCCTAGCTCCCTCGTACATACTCTTCACAGCACTCAACAATTTCCCCTCCACTCCATATATTCTTAATACCTTCCACATACCTTTCCTATCTATTCTGTCATAAGCTTTCTCCAAGTCCATGAAGGCAGCGTACACTTTCCTTCCCTTCTCTAGATACTTCTCCACTAAACATCTTGGAACAAATATCTGATCTACACACCCTTTTCCCTTCCTAAATCCCCCTTGTTCTTCTCCAACTAGCTCCTCTGTCATATGCCTAACCCTATCAATGATTATTCTACCATATATTTTACCAGTCACACTAAGAAGGCAAATACCCCTATGGTTACCACATACTTCTCTCTCCCCTTTTCCTTTGTACAGAGGAACAATTATACCTGATTTCCAGTCCTCTGGAACCCTTCCCTCTTCCCAAGCCAATCTACACAACTTCCATATCCACTCCACAACAATCTCACCCCCATACCTAAGCATTTCACCACACACTCCATCAATTCCTGGGGCCTTTCCCAGCTTAATCTTCTTCATCGCTTCCACTACTTCCGACCTACTGATCTCTTCCTCCCTCCTCTCATCTCTTCTTCTCCCAGCCATTCCCCAACCACTTATACTCACACTGCTCTCACTCTCTACATTCAACAAATCCTCAAAGTGCTCCTTCCATCTCCTCAATTTCTCTTTCTTCTCCACCAACAATCTATTATTCCTATCTTTCACTCCCCTACTATTTCCCCTTTCACACTGCCTTACTTTCTTTACCTCCTTCCAAAACAATTTCTTACTTTCCCTCCATTTCACACTCAGATTCCTCCCAAACTTTTCATCCACTTTCTTCTTACTCTCCTTCACCAGTCTCTTAACCTCCCTTCTCCTGCTCACATATACCTCTCTCTTCTCTCTCTCATCTTCTCCCCTACCTCTACTCGCCAACCATTCACCATATGCCTTCTTCTTTTGTTCCACAGCTCGTTTCACCTCATCATTCCACCATGCTGTCCCTTGCACACCCTTGCATCTCCTCCTCACTCCACAAACCGCCTCACACGCTGCGCTTATCTCTTCCGTGAATATCTTACATACGTCTTCCACCCCTTCCATCTGCTCTAGCTCATACCTTCCCAATCTTTCTTCCACTATGCTCTTATACTCTGTCCTCTTCTCACTATCTTGCAATTTCTCCACTCTTCTCACAGGAGCTGCTTCCTCCTGTCTTCCCCTTCGCCTCCTCAACCACTTTCTTTGCAGCTCTACCTTGGCCATCACTAAGTGATGGTCCGAGACTCCATTCCCCCAACCTCTCCACACCCTTGCATCCAGCACTTGTCTTCTCATTCGCTCATCCACACACACGTAGTCTATCATTGCCTTTCGTTCAACAAGTTCACCATCCATCCTCCTCATTACTCTCCATGTATACCGGTGGATCATCTTATGACGAAAGTAGGTGTTGGCTATTGCCAACCCCTTACCAGCACAGATGTCCACCAAAGCACTACCATTCCCATCTACTTCCGCTGGCACACCCCACTGACCAACCACTCCATCCACTCGTACATTCCCGACTTTGCCATTCATGTCTCCAATCAACAGCACTCTCTCGCTCCTCTCAAACTTGTCCATACATGCTTCTACTCTCGCCCAAAACTCATCTTTCACTCTTGCCACTCGATCCTCTGTTGGAGCATACACACATACAATCGCCCATGCTTGTATACCTACTTTCATCCTCACCCATACAATCCTTGCACCCACTGTTCCATACTCTCTTATATTCTCCTTCCACTTCTTGCTTATCATCAGACATACTCCCTCTCTTGCCCTCTCATTCTCACTGACTCCCGCACATATACCTACACCGTATTCCCATTCTCTCATCCTTTCACCTTGCCATTTAGTTTCAGTCAATCCACATATATCCACTTTTGCATCCTCAAGCACCTGGACAATCTCTCTCTCTTGTTAGTGCTTCAAGAATTTGGCCATTACATTTTTATTACCTACAATAGCAGAGAAAAAAAGTTAATGTAAAGACAAAAATCAGTTCATAGAGTTAATCTGTTGGTGCACAAACTGATACTACAAGTGACTCATGGAAGGGATCATGCCAAACCTCTAAGACTTGAGGATGTGTGCCATACTTTTTATCTCTTCATAAATTACTCATAACATATGATGAGCTTCGCCAGGGTTGTTGATGCAGTCCTAACAAGGTACACTTGCTCCAGAAATTATCGGTGCGCTGTGGGTTCGATGCCATCCGGAATGATTCGACACTGTGGCAGTGACAGCCCGTTAATACCTACATATATTATAACATTTACGGCCATTCCCTACACATTATGATGGACACAAGAGGTGTCTGATACAGCACTCAATTATCGTCTGGGATGCCTGCATGTGGAAGGAAAGAACCGCAATTTCCAGTTTCCTTTGTTCTGTATGTCATAATATTTAACACATATTCTGCACCGATACTTTCTGGAGCGAGTGTACAGACACTCCTCATTATAAGGATCATTTTTACATCTACTTTTAGTAAATCCCCAGTCAAATACAGAAGAACAGCATATCAAAGCTCACTCCTACTTATGATGGTGAAGTATCAGTTTTTCCTGTTATACATTAGCAACTGTTAGCAGAAAGTTGTGGTGTATTAAGCTCATCCCTTATAACAAGGACTGTTAGCTGGTTCAACACACATCTCATGCTACTTCATAAAAGCCTCTCTCATCTGTGCCGACATGCATATCACTGCTTTAAGTGGAAATGTGTTATTTCTCCTGTGACTGAAAGTATAGTATCGAAATGAGTGGGAGGGAAATACAGGAAAGAAATGTTTTTCCTCGCAACTCTTTTCATCCACTTCTAAGATTATCATCATCATCATCATTACCTAATCCAGTGTTTCCCCATGAGGAGTGTAGGAGCCCAGGGCTAGGTAAATTGGTCCTGACATTTAGGATGTGTGTTACCAGCCGCACACATCCTTGAGTGGCACTGATTAAACAATAGTGTCACGAATCAAATTCGCGACATTTCCCTGTTGTGAGAAGCCACGAACTGTTAGTGGAAAACTCATTGTTTATCGTTCAGTTAACCGCTCATTCGGACGGAAGCTTTGTCAAATCAATTTTTCATTGTCATACGTGATCGTCTCTGTGTGAGACATTAGCGCTTCCGCTGAGCGATTTGTTTTGGGTGTGTTTCGCTCACTTGACCGTTAGAAAAATGCGGCCTACTGCTCCCCCTTTTTTCCCACGACTTATTCAGTCCAGTTGTTGCTTTGACGGAGAGAGGTCCTGTGCTCCAGAAGTGTGAGAGGAGAGGTCAGCTAGCACCCAAGCTCCACAAGATCACAGTCTCCAGTGCTCCCACCTTGGTGATACAAAGCATTCATCGACTAGTATTTCCTTCTTGTATTTTTCTAGTCTTAAGAGTTTAATTAAGGTGTTTTTCCTAGGCGTAAGTATTTAGCTTTTGCGTGAGTGAGTGAGTGCGATCTCATTAATTTGATTTTGAATTGTAACGTTAAATTTATTTTGTAATCAATAAATTTAACAGTTCTTTTTCTTGAGCTTAATGCAAAGTAAACTCTTGTTTCATTTCTCCATAATTAAGCTTATTTTCCATATAGCTCCTAGCTTGCATAAACGTTTTGCTATTCATAACTGGTACTTAGACCAGTCTTGCTGTATTAACTTAAAATCCGTTGTGCCATCTAGGAGTTAAGCATCAGAAAGAACCTGATGTTAGTATTAGTTATTTATTGTCAGGGGTGAAGTAACTTTCTCCAGAGGCTAACAGTACAGTAATTCAGCAATTGTGAGTAATTAGTCTCTGCTGTGTACTGTTGAGAAAGTTTATAAATTCTCGTTCTTAGAGAATCGTTGCTCGATTTAGCAAGACAGTCATTGTCCCTGCTCTTTAATATTATTGAACATTAGTATCAATTGAATAATATTCAGCAATTATTTTAAAAACACCGTGATATTATAAAAACCCCGTGACAATTGGCGACCTCATTCCAGGATATTATATAACTCCTAGCTCTAAAGCTATTCACGAGATAGTGCTCACTCGTTCATATTTAGGTATTTATAATTAAAGTTTATAGGCACAAGTTTACTGGTGTTTACCGTTAATTTAGCAAGTGAATTTTTGCTTTATTAATCTATAGAGTACTTAACTCTATTTAGTACTTTATTTTGGTAACGCCAGACGATTTTATTCGCTCCTGGGTAGCCGCCGTACCCATTGTGTTAATTATTGAGTTCTCAGTTATTTGCATTTTTGCTTTAATCTTTGCCAGTTAACTAGATAAGACTGGTCACCACTAACTTGTGTCTGTAGTCTTTATTTGTGTTATTAGCATTCGTTTGCGAAGCAGTCAGTACTCAGTTTCGGTTTGCTTAATAAATTAGCGCCATGGCTACCACCATATTTTTACAGGAAGCCAAAGATATGGGTCTTACAGACCCAACCGAAATTAAAGAGTATATACTCTCACGGCATAATCAGGAGCAGCAGCGCGAGAATGATGCCCGTGAAGAGCGTAAGATTCAGCGCGAATACGAGCGAGAACAGCGTGCATATGAACAAGGGCAGCGTGAGAAAGAGCGCGAATACGAGCGTGAACAACATGAACGCGAGCGGGAACAACGGGAATACGAGCGGGAACAACGAGAACACGAACGTGTCGAGCGAGAAGCGCGCGAAAAACATGAACTTGAAGTGCTGAAGCTCAAGCGAGATTCCTTGGCTTCAGACACGTCTGGTGCAGTTGGTCCAAGCTCCACGAGCGTTCCCCCTGCACATGTCCTGGCGACCCCACGCATCAAGCTTCCTTCATACAAGGAAAGCGAGCGAATCGAGCCGTACATAGAGCGAATCGAGCCGTACATAGCTCGTTTTGAGGACATGGCAGACATGTATCAACTGGATGAGGCAGCTAAGCGGCTTCAGTTTCTTAGCCTATTTGAGGGCCCTGCCCTCGATATTCTCCACAGAATTCGTGGAGACAATCTCACATATGAGATGATGAAAGCTGCACTCATTAAGGCGTATGGTCTCACAGTAGACGACGCCAAAGTTCAGTTCATGCGAGCTCGTCTCCAAGACAAGGAGACAGCTGTTCAGTTCCTTGATCGTCTCACAGCTTACTTAAATGAGTGGATGGAGAAAGATGAAACTCCTTCCACGCGTGAGGGGATAATTGACCTTATGCTGCGTACACAGCTAGAGAGGTCGTGGCCTGCTGAGCTCATAGCACAGCTTAAGATCTGCCAGGTGAAAGATGCCAGCCAAATGGCAGAGAAGGCTGACGCATTCTTTACTGCATACGGGTATCAAACTCGTAAGCAAAACACCTGGAACAGCAGAAAAGCTGATAAGTCTGGGAAGCCGTCTCAGACTGAACCCTAGGAACAAGGCCATTCTCAGAATAATGGTCAAGGTCCAAAACCGCAGTGGAAGGACCAGGGGCAAAACACTCAGAAACCTGAGTACCCTAACCAGCAGCAGTATCAGCCACGTAACCGACCGTCGGGACAAACTTTTTCACCACCAGCTCAAAAGAGGCAGGAAGCGAACGCAGCCTTCATTCCTCAGCAGCGGCACGGTGGTCACGTCCCTACCAGTATGGGTACTTCCCCACAGTTCACTAGTCCCACAGTGACAGTGAACCCCCCTCCACAGATGGCCAATGTTCCATCTTCCCAAGTATATAATCCTCAAGGCACAATGTTTGCCGCATCAGTTCAGCAGCCTCATGAATGGCTAGCTGCTTCCTCCACAGGCCCTCCCACAGGTGACAGTACCTTCCTTGTTCAGCCAAGGTTTGTGGGAGACATTCCTGTGAAGGTCCTGAGAGATAACGGTTCCTCAGGTTGCTCTGTTAACCAGAGTTTAGTTCGGCCTGAGCAGTATACAGGTCGACAGATCCATGCAAAGCTTATTGATGGATCAGTGAGATTGTTCCCTGAGGCATGTATCCAGGTGGCATCTCCATTTTATACTGGTACGACACTTGCAGTTGTCATGCCAGAGCCTCTATTTGACCTTATAGTAGGCAATATTCAAGGAGTCAAGGATAGTTGCTCCGATGATGACGCTACTCAGACTTCAGCTGCTGCGGTAACACGAGCCATGACTGAGGCTCCAGACTGTGTCACTCCAGTGATCATTGAATTGCCGCAAGATCCGATGTGTAGTCAACTTGTTGTACAAGAACAACATTCTGACCCGACACTTGCTACCGTGCGGAACAAACAAAAGGGTCGAGTGATTAAGTATTCACGGGGAGGTCGAGCCAAGTTCCTTCGCAAACAAGGACGGCTCTACCGTGAGTCACGAACACCCGAGGGCGAGGTTCGACTGCAGTTTGTCATTCCCGCCAAGTACCGCCTAGCAGTGTTACAATGGGGTCATTGTTCAGCCTCAGGAGGTCACATGGGCAAAAGGAAGACCCAGGGCCGTATCCGAGCTGACTTTTTCTGGCCAGGGATGGGACGAGACATAGATAGTTTTGTCCGTTCCTGTAGTGTGTGTCAAAGTAACACCACTAATCAGGGACATCTCCTTCCTGTGCCGTTCATAACCACACCCGTAATCTCTGAGACAGTTGAGAGACAGGGTAGTGGTGAAGTGGGTGCAGACCTGACGTCTCGCCCATTGGCCCCACAGGACACATTATGTCCAGGGCCTGTACATGCATATTATGTACCGTAAGTTAAGGGGGAAGTTGAGAGGCGACTCGAGGCTATGGAAGACCCGAGTTTGCACAAGGATTCTCAGCTCCCCGATACTAATATAAGTACTGTAGGTTAAGGGGGAAGTTCGAGAGAGAACTCCGCAGAGGCGACTCGAGGCTATGGAAGACCCGAGTTTGCACAAGGATTCTCAGCTTCCCGATATTAATATAAGTACTGTAGGTTAAGGCACAGGTTGAGGACCCGTGTGCAGTTCGAGGCTATGGAAGACCCGAGTTTGCACAAGGATTCTCAACTTGCCGACACTAATCGTGTGCTATAATTAATGGCGACCTCGAATGTACGAAGCTTAGGCTGTCACTTGTATTTTTCAGCCAGAGCGTATTTTTCGTAGCATGTACTGATTGCTAGGCAGAGAGAGTAATTGTAACATAATAAAATTTTGTCTCATTGACACTTTTGATGCTCCACCTCAATTGGTTTTGCAGGTACAGCAATGGGTGTAGCAGTTTTGCTGTGCGGCCCAGCTGATCGTCTGCCGCACGCTGCCACCTCTTCTTCTCTGCCTTCGTTGTCGTCATATTATTATTTATTGTGTCATTTTACACGTAGGTACAGTTACACTACAACTGTCACACCTACACCGTGTATTACATACACCACGCTACACAACAATTAGTTGTCAGTGTAAATGTAGCGAATTTTCGCTCAGTTTGACCTGAGTACATGATTTCCACCGTCGTCACGTAGTTTTTCCCTCAAGCTTGCTTCTATTAACGTAAATACGAGGTTTTTTCGCTCACTGGCGACTGCGACTTTCTCCTGTAGCAGGATAGCACACGCATCACAGTGTGAATCTTGTGTGACTGAGTTAGGATGTTTACATATAAATATATATCCACAAATTTTTTCCCATAAGGAAAAAATTTAATTTTGTAGGGGAGTAATGTCACGAATCAAATTCGCGACATTTCCTTGTTGTGAGAAGCCACGAACTGTTAGAGGAAAACTCATTGTTTATCGTTCAGTTAACCGCTCATTCGGACGGAAGCTTTGTCAAATCAATTTTTCATTGTCATATGTGATCGTCTCTGTGTGAGACATTAGCGCTTCCGCTGAGCGATTTGTTTTGGGCGCGTTTCGCTCACTTGACCGTTGGAAAAATGCGGCCTACTGCTCCCCCTTTTTTCCCACGACTTATTCAGTCCAGTTGTTGCTTTGACGGAGAGAGGTCCTGTGCTCCAGAAGTGTGAGAGGAGAGGTCAGCTAGCACCCAAGCTCCACAAGATCACAGTCTCCAGTGCTCCCACCTTGGTGATACAAAGCATTCATCGACTAGTATTTCCTTCTTGTATTTTTCTAGTCTTAAGAGTTTAATTAAGGTGTTTTTCCTAGGCGTAAGTATTTAGCTTTTGCGTGAGTGAGTGCGATCTCATTAATTTGATTTTGAATTGTAACGTTAAATTTATTTTGTAATCAATAAATTTAACAGTTCTTTTTCTTGAGCTTAATGTAAAGTAAACTCTTGTTTCATTTCTCCATAATTAAGCTTATTTTCCATATAGCTCCTAGCTTGCATAAACGTTTTGCTATTCATAACTGGTACTTAGACCAGTCTTGCTGTATTAACTTAAAATCCGTTGTGCCACCTAGGAGTTAAGCATCAGCAAGAACCTGATGTTAGTATTAGTTATTTATTGTCAGGGGTGAAGTAACTTTCTCCAGAGGCTAACAGTACAGTAATTCAGCAATTGTGAGTAATTAGTCTCTGCTGTGTACTGTTGAGAAAGTTTATAAATTCTCGTTCTTAGAGAATCGTTGCTCGATTTAGCAAGACAATCATTGTCCCTGCTCTTTAATATTATTGAACATTAGTATCAATTAAATAATATTTAGCATTTATTTTAAAAAACCCCGTGATATTATAAAAACCCCATGACAAATAGACCCCAACCAACCCTTGGACATAAACCTGCACAGTCTTAATCCAGTTGGAGCACCTTAATTACCCACTAAACCACCTGGCGCCATAATTTGATCATCATACAGTATGGTTACCACCCAGTATAGTAAATGGGTTCCTGATGTACAGGAAGCTATTTGGATTGTCACTCAGTGTAGAGTCACCCACAGACAGAAGGAAAAGGACAGAATGAATTAAAGTATATGCCAAACTTATGTAACAAACAATATACCTGTGTGGCGATGGGAGCACGAGTGATAGGTTCAGGACTGTGGGAGATGGCTTGTGACGTATATGACATCCGTGACACTGACCGCATCAACCCACTTTGACGTCGACTGTGATGGCTCATGGATGTGGTACTTGCTGTAACAGTATGATATATAAATTATAATGATGTCATGCTTCATCATACAAAATCTTCATACAGTACTTGACCATGGTGCAATTAATGTTTTCTGTGGACTGGAACCTACACCAAGTTCTAAAATCTGCCAATTACTTCTCAACAGTTGCTGCCAACTGTTAGGGAAAGTAAAATCTGAGATGAAAAAAAAACTGTAACAATGCTGGAGTATCAGACTGGACTTTGACTCCATGGCTGAATGTTTCCTGCCTGAGAGTGATAGTTATGTGGCTAGTTACCAAGATTGTGCCAGTAGTTACATTTCATTATCATGGTAGTACTCCCAGGGTCAATGGACTTAATGGTGGTCACCCAGTGACTACAGTTATGGCAATATTATCAAAACTAAGAGCACAATGTGGACAAGCCCGCAGTTTTTATTGATACTTTCTAAAGTATGCGATGATGAGAGAACATGCCTGACCATTCTTTGCCATTGGTGACTATTCTGTAATGTGGAATGAATACTCTTTTAATGCTCTGTTTTCATTTCAAGTCCACAACAACTTACTGAAATGTTAACTTTTAAAGTTCCATTGATACTTATAATGCCAATCTGTAAGTGATAACAAAAATTTGCAATATTTTGGAACATATCCCAAGCTTACAATGAGGACTACCTGTATATACAAAGGTGTGTGTCTGAAATTAGGTAGTATTCTGGTTATACTGTATATGAAATGCTGCATCTGAACAGCATACACCTGAAATCTGTAACCTCTGGTGTGGCAAGATTCAGCATTAAAAAAATTCATTTGCGGGCTCAGCATGCTTAGTGCCTGCATCTCCCAGTCCTGCCCTAGATGAGATCCTCTAATTACTCAACCACTCGAGTTAAAAAGAAAATCACATCTTTGTCGAATGGCATATAAGCCTCCTCTTCAATGAGACTAATATGCACAACTTATGCATCTCTCGTGTCTGTTGACATTCACTTATCCCTAATTTATCTCTTGAAAGAGAGAAGACGTGAAGGAGGAGTGTCTGTAGTTAAACAGAAAATGGGGTCATCAAAAGATACTAAACCTATTAAGCCAGCAAATGGGTGGTATTATCTTACAACCAGCCAAAATACTGGCTTCTCCATGCTTAATTCCTGAAAAACTGAATATCCCAAAAGATGAATTAGGTTCATGACTAACAGATCATGAGTTTTTAGAATCCAAGCAGGCAAAACAGTAGGAATCTCTACCAAACACAACAAGTTGCTTAAGTGGATGAAAAGGACCAAATCAGTCAAAAGGGGGGCCTGCAGTTCCAATGGATGAGGGTCTGAATCCTGGCTAGGACAGGGAACGGTTTAAGGATCTGAATTCATTAAATCAGACTTTACTTATCAACCAGATGACCCGCTGACATGTCGTAAAAGCACCTCTGCTAATACCAATACATCAGTCCTGCATTAGACAGCCCTGGCACGTATTCAGTATGGATAATGGGTGTTAGCACCAAAGTGGTGGAATGTGAAGGTATGCAGTATGTAAGAGGACTGCTAGGGCTCGAGGAATGGGGTGTGAAGCTTAAGCCCAGAGTTGGATACAGAAAAAAAAAAAAATGCACATACAAGGGCTACTACTGATTCAGTATAAGTAGCTCCAGTATGCACAAGTACAAAATTGTGCCCTCAGAAAAGTTAATAAGATAGGTGCAGTATTTGCTTAGGAGTTGCATATTCAAAATTCATAAATCTGACTGTCTGGTTTTTGGTAAGGGTCTGCTTATGGAAAAAAAATGACAGCTTTATGTATTATGGTATAGGCAAGGTAAACGGTTATGTCACGAAGTTAAACAATACCAGATGTGACAGCTCATGGTACAAACAGAAAATGATAAACTGGTAAGTGGGAACACCCACCATCCACTTACTCGATGTAGGCTACAGTGAGGAACAGGCCGAATGGTTTCTTGTACTTCAGAAAGTTACTCAGTTCGTTGGACGGTAACTATTTATCCATTAACTGGGGGTCTGGTGGTGTATGTGGATTGTTATTCCACCTGCATGTGACCAAAAGAGTTGAGAGTCCTCATGATGGCTAGGGTGTGTTGTCCAATGTGGCTCTGAATTAGCCACTCTCTGCTTACATTTTCAGGCTCCTTATTCCATGGCATTATATGATTTGAGGTACAGTATTTATTTTCAAGAGATATAGTCTAATGGAGATGCTCAACAATGGTGTCTGTCTCTCTGTTCAGTTGGATGTGGTCCCTATGAGCTACATGCACATGGAGCAATTTAACTTACTGGACCACTAGCCGGCCAATTGCTGGATATGTCGTGACAATCCTTTGCATTAAGTGATTTCTTGTGTACATAAAAACTGCTTGTCAACATATTTTATAATTTGCCTAAAACAACTGTAAATTAGGTGGTTCACAAATTCAATGAGGGTTTTGTCAATTCTGATTGCATACAGTCACATCGTGTCATTTGTGGATATCAAATTACACATGTTGCATTTGCTGTACAATGATGAAACCAGAGGAAAATAATTAATTTTGAATGAGAAATATCTAATGTGAAACACAATTTCTAATTTTTTTGTCAAGAAACATAATTTTGAGGTGCAAAAGGGTATAAATTACTTAAAGTAGGGCAGTAAAAATGTCCATTCACCTTTTTGGGACTGAACCCATGCAAGAACATCACTCTGACTGGGGCATTCAGACCACAATTTGCATAATCACAGTAAAACCTCACTACAATGGACTAACTGGGGCCCAAGCCATTCCGAAAAAAGCAAAACTCTGATAAAAGTGACATCTGGACTTCCCCCTGCCGAGGACAGGATGACAAAGAGATTTATTTACAGCCCCCTCCAAGATGAAGACATCTGGATGTAAGAAAAACACAGAAGATAGATTGGTTGGTAGATAAATTGACAGACAGAGAGATTGAGAGAAAAACAGACAGAGACAAAGAGACAGACAGACAATTGATTATTGAAGTATCCAGATTCAAGCACAAACTTACCATTTGGCTTGACTCCCGGACGGCGAATGCTCTCCTGACTGCCAGACAGCAGACGGCTGAAGAGCATGGACAACATGGATGGCTTGCGAGAGGACAAAGGCTGGGAGGAACCCAACCCTGCTATTGAAGACCTGGCACTGTTGCTTCTCTTTTTGATGTCAATGGCCTTAGTTGAGCCAGTTTCCAGGTCAGTCTGTTGGAGGAATACAACAAAAATGATGAAGGTGAAGTATGAAGGTGAAGTATTAGGTACAGATTACATTAAAATGTATGTAAAAGAATACAGCAGAAGTGAAGAATGGTGAAGTGTTAAGTTTTGGTTGCATAATGATGTATGTAGAGGAATATGAAAGTGATGAAAGGCAAAATATTAGGTTGGGGTTGCAATATAATGTTTGTAATTTAATACAAAAGTCCTGAATGGTTAAATATTTGGTCTTGATTGCACATTAGGTGCGGCTTTGTTGTTGTTCAACCTGATCCATCTGATCGAGCAGACCTGTCGACCGCAGGTAAGCAACTGTCCCTGTAGGGTCATCACATAGGTTCCCTACACCATTGATGTTGTGTCTTCATCTTAGTGTGGTATGTGCTGTCCAGTGCTCCATTATCTGTGTAATGCTGTGTGGGCCTATTCTACAGGCTAAGCACATACCTGTGATTCCACCCAACCAAAATCTCAGCTGGGGGCTGAGGAGGGCTGGGTGATGTCCTAACCTAAACCTAGCTAGGTAAACTCAATCATATCTACTTAAGGACTCCTCAGATGGGTAGATGTCAGGAGGGGTGCTTGTAAAGTAATATACTGTAGTGCTATTTCCCTGCCAGTGAAGTGAGTATGCAAATGTTTCTTTGTTGCCAGTGTTGAAATGTCAGGTGGAATACTGTTGAAGAGGGACTGATAATGTTTGTGTGTTTATTGTTTTATTTCTCAAGATGTGTTGTGTGTATCTGTCATGGAATGAAAAAGGTGTTGTGTATCAGAACAGGTTGCTGGATAGAACTGTGTACCCCATATCATGGTAATCTCTGAAAGGATGGACTCAACACATAGTTTCAAAGTGAAAGTGGGCTGTGGGTGGTTTTGGTGCAGCCATTGGTGGTGCATAGGGTGTTGTTCTATACAGTTTGTAAGGTGTAGTGAGTAATAGATAGGATGGGAGCCCATGCTGGGAAGACATAAGACATCTCTGAACTAATGTATTGTTCTTCAAGTAAGGACAGTGTTTCTTTTTGTTGCTCAAAGTCTGGCCCTGAGTTGCCCTGAGTGCACTGAATCTGGGGTGCACTGCATCTTGAAGTCTTGTACGAGGTCCTTGAAGGTGTGTCTGGTGTCATATGTCACTCCAAGGATCATAGTAGAAGGGGTGTGTGGCACACTGTTTACTGTTGGTGATGAGTGTTGTTGTGGATTTGGCAGATGTGATCACCAGCCTTTTATCCTCAAGTCTTCAGTGTGTTGAGGTAGTCCTGTTATAGTGTGCAGACTGTGTCTGCAATGTAGTGGGTGATTTTTGCGGTACAAGTTATCTGCATGTAAGGCAATAATTTTGGGTGGGCTGAGTCTGGGAATATCATGCACGTATAGTTTGAGGAGCATGGGTGAGGGAACAGATCCCTGCGGAACTCAATTAGGGAAATTTGTGTTCGTGAAGACTTACTCCGGAATGGAACATGTGCTTGTGTACCAGATAAATAGTTGGCCAGCCAACATTTGGTGTTGTGCTCCATACTTGTGTTGTGTATCATGGTGATTAGTTAGAGTTGGAAGATGGCACTGAAGGATTTACTAATATCCATTGTTGTGATGTATGTAAAGGAATACAGCAAAAGTTAATGGCTATTGCTGCGGTGTATGTAAAGGAATACAGCAGAATCCGAAGGCTTTACAAATATCTATTGCTGTGGTGTATGTAAAGGCGTACAGAAGTGATGAAGGATGAAACAGGAGGTTCAGGTTGTATGATGATGTATATAAAGGAGCCCACTGTAAGGGATGGAAGGTGAAGTATTAGGTCCAAATTGCATAGTGATATATGTAAAAGAATACAGCAGAACTGATGGAGTGTGAAGTATTAAGTCAAGGTTGCATAATAAAGGTAAATATGATGAAGCACAAAGAATATTAAAAAAAAAAAAATATCATTTTTCTCATGCCATTTCCTCAAATCCTATAAACAAATATGGCCAAAGTTTTCTAAATAATCGCAGATTTTTCCCCGATTGTAGTTTATTTAAATCTTTTAAGTGTCCCCCGCCTACAGCATAGTCACTGATGAGATGTTAGTCATTAGAGAAACAGAGAAAGAAGGGACAGCGTGCACTGTAAATTCTGTCTTATGGTAGAAAAGCGCAGCAGAAAGCACAAATACATTCATTTATCTTTAATAATAACAAGGGAAATAAGGTAAAAAAAGGATTAAGAAATACTGATTACTGGACTGCAAAGCTAAAACAACATGAGAAAACACTCTGATATTAAAAGTACAATTGGCTTAGGTGTGAGAATGGAGCTTCTTCACGCAATGGCAGCAATATAACCGGGCGACACCACTACCTACTTATACAAATGTTCCTCAACTCGCTCCCTATTCCCCGGGATGGAGGAGGGTGAACTGCAGATAGTCAAGTTCAGTCTACAGTTCACCACGTTCACACTTAGATGAGCACAGTGCAATGGCAAAAACAACAGCAACAAAATATCATTCATTTAATTCACAGATGCATGCAAGAACATGGTAAAGCAACTGACCAGACAACAGCATTATTTTTTACTTCCAAATGGATTACTGTACAGTATATTGTTTGTGTTTTATACACGTGAGGATGTTATTAAATATCATAAGTTTCTCAAACTCTAATTTATAAAAGCAAGGCTGAAACTCCCAGCAGTTTCCAGAGACTGCTGGGAAGTAGTATACAAGTGATAACCTGGTTTTGACACTTGGTTTACCACCCAGTCAACAGAATACATCAGCTAAACTACAGCATGGGGATTCCTTATGAGGAAGCATGGTGTCATTTGTTTTGATTCTCAACCCGATGTGTTCCAAAATATCACAAGATTTTTCATATATCTTGTGTTGTGTCTTGGAAGAATTGGTATAGCATCTTTAATGCCTGCCATGCTGATTCATTGCAAGATAGTTTACATCCCATGAGTCATTGTTTTATAACCAATGTAAACTGTACCTCATATGAGGCTTGCAGCGTGGCCCGTGCAGATTTTTATTGTGCCTCATACGAGGTCTAAAGCTCGGCAAGGGTTAAATGTACTGATGAAATTTTAAGTGCCAATAGTAGTGTGATTTATATATACAATATATACAAGGTCAGTCCAAAATGAAACCTAACGTTTTAAAATATCGTACCAACTGGCTGGCATTGCATGAGCATGATTGTGACGGAAGCACTGTGTGGTGGCGATTTTGAGCTTTAGTCTAACACTAGCCGCATCATGCCATGTCACTGAGGTACACATACTTGAGTGAACATGTGTTTAGTGCACTTGGTGATTTGTTACAAGTTGAACAATGAAGCACAGTATCTGTGAAGAGGTATGTGTTTGCATGAAATTCTGTGTGACATTGGGAAAAACTTTTACGGATAATTTTCAAATGTTGCGACAGGCTTATGGAGAGGACTGTTTGAGCCATACACCATGTCACAGTTGGTTCCAGCAGGTCACATTGGGAAGAATGTCCATCGAAGAAAATTCCAAATCTGGCTGACTTTCCATGCCAACAGATGATGATCACGTAGATAAAGTGCATGCTGTGATCCATGAAAATCATCACCTGATTGTCTAAAAAGTTTCTGAAGAAGCAAGCATCTGCAAAAGTTCATGCTACACTATTTTAACTGAAAAACTGATAATGCATAGTGTTGCTGCAAAATTTGTGCTGTATTTGTTGACAGATGGGCAAAGAAAACCATGTCAGTCAATCAGGAGGTGGTCCTTACTCATTATGCCATGTTTGGTGCAGTTCCATCCAAGAGTTTTTAATCTTGTTAACAGACAGACAGGCAAGGAGACTGACAGAAAGCCAGACCAACAGACAAAAAAGACACAGGCAGACAGGACCACATACATATCCCCTTGCACTGCATGCGCAGGCTTATAAATGTGTGTCAATGTCTATATGACTAAAAGATAGAGTCAGGTTTCTGGGGTCTTGAGTGGAGAGTGAATAAGTGTGTGTCCCATTTTGCTGGGTGTGCTGTTGATCAGTTCTCCTTCTACTATTCTTTTTGTCTCTTTTTCCATGCTTTGTGGACCATATGTCATTCCATGGTTTGGTTGGAAAAGACCATTCAGTTGCCCGTCTGCACAGTTTCAAATATGCATGAATAAACAGAGCCAACTTCACACAAAGAGTGAATGTAAGTTGTTATTGTAATTATTATCTCACTAAATAATGGAGATCTTTATGTAACTTCATAATGCTCAGTGCTCAGATTTAAACTTTCAAAAGGGCTTTGCAAAATATGAATGTATCTGCCTTTATTCCAGCAATGTAGCATAAATCAAACCACATAAAAAGGTAAATTGCTCACAAAAAAACGCTACTCTGGTAATCTTGGATCGCAGGTTAATGTTACAGCAGGGACTGTTATACAATACAGTATGGACACACACTAAACGCTCATTCTAATGCCCCCGAATTAACTGAATTTTGGATCTAATGGAGAAATCTAGGGGGTCCTTGCCCATCCTGGAGCCAATGGACTTATCAAGCTGTTTGAAGGAGGTTGCCCATTCCATTCGTCAGTTGATCTTTGCACTCACTTTGCATGGGGTCCATTTGCATTTCTCTTACGCATTCTTTATTGCACTTTACCCCTTGTGCAGAAATTTTCATTAAAAAAATATCAACTGAGGCATCACAAAAAAAAAAAAAAAAAAAAAAAAAAAAAAAAAAAAAAGGCATGTTGTGCTAAGTGTGCAGAAGGAGTTTTAGGTGATTCACAAATTAGAACAAGGTGTCTATCATCATACATCTTTTCCTGTGACAGTCAGCGGGGAAAATAAAACCAATAAAACAGGAGAATTAGGATAAAGTACGGTAAATGTAAAAAAATACTGTACAAGGAACTTGTGTTCCTCCGCACTTATCATTTGCAACCGATACAATGCTAACATTAGTGCATACAGGTGAAACTTAACCTAAAGTAAAACTGTCATGTGGTAAATGAAACGAACTACTCAAAGACAAAGCAGGTATTTTCTTACACTCTGTCATGCAGTCCTAAGAATCATTAAAAGCCATATCATGCAAAACTTTTGTGTGAATTATGAGTTTAAACACTCATTTTATATTCATGATAGGTTTGTCAAGTATTGTAAAAACTTACCATACCACTTGGTGAAAAGTCGATCTTTAAAAGTTAAATAAACAAAGATTAGACACATACATGGATGTCTATGATGAGGGTAAGTTTGGAATACGTAAAGGTCCATGTACTGTATACAGTATAGTATTTAGTCATACTAGTACATTAAACTAAACTATGCCAACCAAGTAGAAGAGAATTTCAATAGTACCGTGGTTTTATTTCTGTACTGCTCGCTAGTTCATTTACCTTAACTTGGCCCAGAATTTGGTCCTTTTGTAGCTGACTTCATATAGCATAAAAACACAATGCTTAGGCTTTTCATCCCTACAACTGTAATTTTACATGGTTAGTATCATATTCTAGTTTTAATCTGGTATTACAACTTATCTATGTAGCACTGAAAACAAAGATGCAATCTTAGGCCAAGTTAAAGTGAAGAAGGTATTGAAAACCAAGAACATATTAATGCAGATGCAAATACAGTACTACAAAATGCACAAGTGGCAGGTGTAAGTGGTGAAATGTCATACTCTCTCAAGATGCTTATTCTACCCCTTTTCCTACAGTATCTCATATGTACACAATCATAACTACCTTAATATACACATCCTCTTGTCATTAACTTCCTGATTAATAGCAAAAGATATGTCTTGCTTTTTATGCAGATTTTTAAACTATATAGGCTGTTTTATTATACCCCTTCTTTTCCCAAAAAATTACCAAAAATGTTTGTATGAGCCAACAGGTGGAAGGTGGCACACTTAGTAGTTAGTAACTTTCCAGAAACACCTCATACAGCAACCCTGGAATCTAATGGGTTAAACACTGACAACTTTTCTAGTTTCCTTAACCCATTGGGGCCTAGGTCTATTAGAATGCACAAAACCAGGCATTGTCAAAAGTAAATGAAAGAGGGAACCTCAGGTTTCAGGCCTAAGAGCTTCATGACTACAAACTGATAGGCAGAGGGTAGACCATTGAGAGTCCTTCCAGCAACACTCAATATACAGCAACCCGGGGATGTATTGGGTTAATTATATATATAACTGGTATAAATCTTCAATCAAACACTATCAAAGGTACAACTAATAAGCATAACGGAAATTTATCAAGATAATTTTTGAAGAATTTATGTACCAATCAGTACATCAGGAAATTAATGTTCTATTAAAACTGTCTAAGATGGTTACCAGTAAATAAGTAATGTGAAAGAAACAGAAGAAAAAAATTCTCACATTGATTCCGGACATTTCTTCCTCCTCCTCCTCCTCCTCCTCCTCAACAAGCGGAAGGAATTCTTGCTGTGGTTCCGGTACTTCCATATTTGCAGTGGAGCCTTGAGGGGGGTCGCGGCGGAACTGCTCAGCTGCAATGGTGTATGGTAGTTCTTGGGGAAACACTTCATCCCAGTAGATGTCCTGGATTAGCTCGGGGTGTTCATTGTGCATCTCGTCCACAATCAGGTATGACACCTGCCAAGTAGTCATCATCACCGTCATCATCATATCATCATTATCAGCAGCAGCTGCAGCAGTAGCAGTATTATCATCATTACCTGTAGGCTACCATCATCATCATCATCACCACCACCACCACCATCATGACCCCTTTTTCCAAATTAAAGATAAGGTGAAGTAGGATCCAGAAAGCAAAAAAAGAGAAACCATAATGAAGAGAGGGCAAGTAACTCATGATTATAATTCTGATCCAAATTCCTTAACAAACTCTGTCTTCTGTCATAACATGCTTGCCATCTCATGATGATTTTATTCAGCCGGAGACAGACTTTCTCAAACAGGTAAGATATAACCTTCATGCACCTCTCCAATGTGTGAGGCCTTGCCTAAGCTGAATAAAGTCATCTGGTATTAGCAAGAATAAATTAAAGAGGCAGTCACACATATCTGAGAAACTAAAGCCTCCCTCCAGTTTTCAGATACAGTACTGGTACTGTACAGCATTCATTTCAGATACTTAAATGGGATAACAATCAACA
This sequence comes from Coenobita brevimanus, assembly GCF_032717465.1. Classification (NCBI taxonomy): domain Eukaryota; kingdom Metazoa; phylum Arthropoda; class Malacostraca; order Decapoda; family Coenobitidae; genus Coenobita; species Coenobita brevimanus. The sequence continues at coordinate 53,324,038 of NC_136999.1, read as the reverse complement.
AAGTGTCCCTTACTATTCTCCGCTCACTTTAACTTGGCCTAATATTGCCACCTCTCCATCTTGAATGCTGAGCTGTAAGAAAAGATTAATACCAGAATATGGTGCTACTCACGAATCTGTGTAACCAAAAAGATGTAGTCGCAGTATTGTCTTTTTCTACCAATGATCCACAGGAAATAAACTAAAAAAGGATAAAAATCTGGCCCAAGTTAAAGCGAATGAACTATACTAATAAAGGCAAATTGTTATACCCTATGAACTCCTCTGTATGATATAAGGGTCTGCTACACACACATCACACCAGAAGTGGAAATTCTGTACATTAAACCCTCCACTGCAAAGCCGTCGATTGTATTTTGTTCTTGCTATACCACCAGGGATTTGTATTTAGCCATGAAGTAGAAAAGATAGACACAGCATTTATTAATTCTTTCATTTCAGCAGTATTTCTATAAACTGAATAAACACACCTGGAGGTTGCCTAAATAAAATGAAAAATATGTTGTTGGACTGATCTGCAAAATTCATACATACAATACTTTCATTCACTCATCATCCAATCCTACGTTGCCCTATGAGAAGTGTAGGAGTCTGGGGCTAGGCAAGTTGGTCCTGACATTTAAGATGAGAGTGACCAGCCTCACTCATCCCTGAGTGGCATTACGTGAGCAATACACCCCAACCACCCCTTGAATATAAACCTTCACCAGCTCAATCCGACTGGAGTGCCGTAATTACCCACTAAACTACCAGGCACCATAATTTGGTTATATGGTTACCACCCAGCATAGTAAATGGTTTCCTGGTTTCCAGGAAACCATTTGGCTTGTCACTCAGTGTAGAGTCACCCATAGGCAGAAAGAAGAGAAAAGAGTGAAGGAAAGCTAGATATAGGAGGGAGTGTAAAGTCACCCGTAGGCAGAATGATGAGGAAAGAATGAAGTAAAGAACGACAGAAGAGGAAAGAAAGAAAGAATAATAAGTCTGTTCACCCCAGCCTGAACCAGATTTTGCTCTTTTCCAGTTTATTTCACACAGTTCAGTGGCTGAAAAACAATGCTGTGGCTCTACACCCTTTCCATAACACTTCTTGATGAACCTCATATATTAATGCAGATCTATTGCTATAACTGAATACTGAAGATAGAGAAATGACAATTTTAGGCCATGTTAATGTGAAAAGAGCATAGTACCATGCTTTAGTGTTAATCTTTTGTTACAATTCAGCATTCTGTATGGTATGATTGCTACCTGAGGCAAAATTAAAGGAAAGAGGCAGTAATGCATACTGACCTGTAAACTTCTGACCATCTGCTAGTTAAGTTCAAATACAATAATCTACACTGACCTGTAAATTTCTGTCTGCCTGCCAATTAACTTCAAATATAATAATGTATACTAACCTGTAAATTTCTGTCTGCCTGCCAGTTAACTTCAAATATAGTAATGTACACTAACCTGTAAATTTCTGTCCACCAGCCAATTTACTTCAAAGTCATCATCATCCTCGCCAAAGGGATTGACAAGTGACTCAGCAACCTTGAGCCATCCCATGAAGAAGAAGAACTGAAGGAAGGTGAAGACGGGGATGTAGAAGTCAATGTGGTGGTTAGGGATGTTCTGGGCCGGGTCCAGGAACTGCCGACCCATCAGAGTGGCAATGAAGAAGGAGTACACAGCTAGTGCCACAACCTGCCGATGGGGATATTGTTAACATTTTGTTAGTCTTCTGAAGAGAATGGGAAATGAGACTGACTAGCTGTATGTGAGTGGGGTGGAGGGGGAAGAGAAGATCGAGGAAGAGGTGGAGGGACGAGAAGGTGACGTATGTAAATAATGGTCTTCCATGCACCTCACTGTGATGAGGTGCTGTCCACCACAAGGGAACATAAGATCCCTGCAGGGAACAAACAGCCCTACAAGGGCAATTGCTTCCTTGCAGTTGATGGGTCTGCTCAGTCAGACCAACCAGGCTTACTCTACTGCTATCACTACTATGCAAGTTGTACCATATTCTGATTCAGTAATAACTAAAGAGTCCTTCACATACATGAGTATACAAAGAGGTATGTTTATCCAGTCACAGCTATGAAGCCCTCCACAGACTTGAGTATACGCAAGAAGTATGCTGATCCAGTCAAACCGGTAGTTCAAAACCCGCACACATACCTGAGCATACACAAGAGGTATGCTGATCCACTCATACCAGTAGTTCAGGAATCCCACACATACCTGAGTGTACACAAGAGGTATGCTGATCCAGTCATACCAGTAGTTCAGGAATCAAATACTGTATATACCTGAGTATACACAAGGGGTATGCTGATCCAGTCATAGCTAAGGAGTCCTCCACACAGTCCTCTGATGCGGTTAATCTCATCTATAATTGTCTTCACTGCAAAATCATCTCTGATGCGTCCCTCTTTCCTGGCACGAGTCACAATGCTGCCCGCCCACACCAGAGGCATCCAGTACTTTGGGTGGTGAGTTTTTTCCTCCAAGTCGTTAAAAATCTTCAGTTCATTTGAGGTCATGAATCCTGTAATGATAAGTATTTATAAGTATTATCATCATAATCATCATTAACATCATCCAGACCTTTTCTTCCACCCAGGGATACGGTGAGGTAGGATCCAAAGAGTAAGAAAATCTGAGGGAGTCTGTACCTTTGTTGTCAAATAAGAAATAGAGGGCGGGAGACCACTGGTATATGGTGCATCAGTAATGTTATCACTCAGCATTCAATAATATGGTACATATTGCAAATACTGTACCCACTGCAATGTTATTCAAAAGCCAGGCTATATAGGGAAGGAGATGATGAAGCAACCACTGACACCATAAATCTCACTAAGGTCAGGAATGTGTTACTTTATTGGATATAACATTTACACTAGTTCACTGCCACTGATGGTGACTATATTCTCATCACAACCCACTCACCCTACCCCACCCACTCATCTGCCTCCCTGCCCATTCACTTCATCCACCCAACCTTCTACTTACCCCACTATGCCCAAACACTCCACTAACCCTGCCAACTCATCCACCCCACCCTGCCCACCCATCCTTTCTGCTCACCCTGCCTACCCCACCCACCTACCCATTCACCCACCCCATCCATCTGCCCACCATCTTCCCGTCCCAACTCACCCATCCACCCAAACTATCCATACACCAATTTACCCACAAACAAACCATGCTCCACCAACATGATGACTTGCAAGTTTCTGCATGCATGTGTACACACAGAGAGAAGCAAGGCTGCTTTTATAGTAAGGATTTATTTATCAGCAATACCTGACACAGTATGCAGATGTTTGTGTTTATTGGCAGTTACTTTATTTTGCTGATTGTCTGGCTCTTAGTACAGCATTAATCCCTTCAGTTCAATGACAATATTTTGTATTTGCTAATTCCATGCAGTTTTATTCACTTTAAGACAGGCTTTTTCAATTGGAATGATTTAATAACCTTCTATGACACCTGCACTGTGGTACATGTATATGTTTCCTATGCTGAAGAGTCAGTAACAAGAATAATGGAGAGAATAAGTCCTTAGCATGAAATGAAGTGACACATGAGCTATTTTTCTGGCAAATTTTGCCAGGAAATTTATTCATGGCTGCAGCTTTTTGAGCTGCTAACAATTTTTTCTGGCAATAGCAACTATAAGGGCCCATGTGACTGTAGGTATACACTCAAAAGCTGCCAAAAAATTTTCACCAGTACCACAGTGGCAGGAAAAAGCTTCCAGAAAAAAAAAATGATCCCATGGCACCCATTCATCTTAAAGGTGGTATGAACTATCGAGGAGGGACTTTACAATGAAGGTGTGAAAATTCTCATTAGTTATACCCCCCCCCCAAAAAATAAAAAGAAAAATCATGCTAAGCCAAGCTGCCATGAAGTATAGCACCACCCCACTTCTAATACTGCCATCTGCTCTACCCCACACTCACCACTCAGTAACTGTGAGGGTAACACCCTTTTGGAAACAGTTGCTTTTACTTGGAACTTATTATTTCTTAGTTGTATGTCTATATTATTAAGCATCCAGCAATATTGTGGTAGGTGGTGGCGACCATCATCCACTCACTTGATGTAGTGCTGCCTACTTCCTTAGCTTTTATCATTCTTTTTCTCTGCCTGCCCTCCTCTCTTCCTATTTCTCCTATCTTTCCTGTCACTTCTTATTCATTTTCTTTCCTTTACAAGTGGCTTTACATTGAGTGACAAGCCAAATGGTTTCCTGTAAGCCAAGAAACCATTTACAATGCTGGGTGGTAACCATATAACCAAACCATACGTGCTCCCTACGTGTCAACAAGTGGGTTGGTGGAGGGTTGGTGCCCCTCCCTGTAAAACAACTCGGTGTCAAATGGCCACCCTTTGCGGGATTATGGTGTCTGGCAATAGATAGATAGACAATACCATATAATGTAGGACAGTATGTCCACTCTTATTTCGAACACCACCGTTTAGGGCAGCTTTAGGTATAACTGTACCTGTCTTTAAATGAAAATGCTGTGGTGACCATTATCCACTCATTTGATGTAGTGCTACCTACTTCTTCCTTCACCTTTATCATTCTTTTTCTGAGTGTGCCCTCCCTTTTCCTATTTCTCCCATCTTTCCTGCCACTTTTTATTACTTTTCTTTCCTTTTCAGGTGGCTTTTCATTGAGTGACAAGCCAAAGGAATTCTTGTAAGCCAGGAAACCATTTAAAATGCTGGGTGGTAACCATTCATCAACCCATATGTGTTCCCTACGTATCAGCAAGTGGGTTGGTGGAAGGTTAGTGCCTCTCCCCAAAAAAACAATTAACTCATAAACAAACGACCACCCCTGATGGGATTATGGTGTCTGGCTATGTATAGATAGATTGACTGAAGAGGACTTAGAAACAGTACATTTGATTCGTTTTCATGATTTCCCATACATTATGAAATCTAAGAAGTCATCTGGTCTTAGGTAACTGTTGATATATATATATATATATATATATATATATATATATATATATATATATATATATATATATATATATATATAAGTGTTTCAAAGCACTGACATACACCATCAACGCCATTATCTGTTGAGGATGAAAACAATTATGACTTTCTATTGTTGTTAGTCAATGACCAATGCAAGCATGATATGATGAAGTCTTTATAACCGAAACGAAACGAATTCTTTCAAGTTAATGAAGTAACTACGAATTCACATAAAACGTACAGATAATTATATGATAATGCAATAACTTCAAAGCTTTACACAAACGTATTACATGACCTGATAATGTATTCAGAACGCCTATTTCTCCCATCTTTCCTTTCACTTCTTATTGCTTTTCTTTCCTTTGCAGGTGGCTTTACATTAAGTGACAAGCCAAATGGTTTCCTGTAAGCCAAGAAACCATTTACAACGCTGGGTGGTAACCATATAACCAAATCATACGTGCTCCTTACGTGTCAACAAGTGGGTTGGTGGAGGGTTAGTGCCCCTCCCCGTAAAACAAATAACTCAAAGTCAAATGGCCACCTCTTACGGGATTATGGCGTCTAGCAATAGACAGATAGATTCCATGACCTGATAATGTATTCAGAACGCCGAACTCTCCAGTCTCCAACATTGCATTGCTTCAGTCTCTTGTAATACGTAGACGATAGATATGTTTTGTGTGCGTGCGTATGTTCACTACTGTTTGGGTTCCAGTTTTTATTTAACCTTTTTTTTTTTTTTAAATCTTTCCCACACGCTATCAGTTTTGTTCTGGGATCATTGCATGGGCACCGCTGATGGTGATAACGGATTTTTTAGCTTTTCCATCTTCCATGTGAAGTCCTTTCTTAAATCATGTATTCATTTTTGTACTGAAATAAATAAAAAAAATGTACATAAAATTACAATGTTTCACGGGAACTGCAAATCATTATGAATATCGCATTTTGGTTACCTGTAAAACTACGGTAATCATATGTTTTAGCACTCTGTAGACAGGATAGTGGTAGAAACATTTTTGAATATAAAGTAGGCGAGATAACGTATGAAAATCCAGTGTTTTATACTGTAAATAATGGTTGATGAATTTCATGTGATTCATCAGCAAGATTGGCAACGCTGATTTGTCGCGCTGGACGCATGGAGATAGAAAGTAGTCGTTGTTGTAGTGAGTTTGTGGGGCTAACTGGCCTTCCAAATCCGTGTTTGGGCTTGGCAGGGGGACAGATACCAGTGGACAGATATTTGTGTAAGGATAAATGTGTGTGACAAGCGGAAGTTAGCAAGTGAAGTGTGTGGTGGTGTGAGTGGGCTGGGGTTGAGGCGAGCACCCTAAGCATCGGTGTGGTACAACAGGAATGACATCCCCGCCATACAGTCGGTGGTAAGTAACGACACTAACTTTATGCAACAATTAATAACGTAAAATGAGTTGCTGGCAATGTGATTCCTAAAGCTTGACAGTTTATTGTATAATTATCATGCAGTGATGCAGACACCGGTACTGGATATGTATTTAGCCTGTTGCGAGATCGTAAACGTCCGCCGAAATCAAATAGAAAGCATTTTAAGCAACACCTGCTTTCGTTTTATGTGTATATGATCAATTAAAACGTAATAATGCATAACAGTAATTTTTGTCGCATAATTATGTAAACAATGAAGCCTTGATGATATCCACCGTAATCACTCGGTATTTGGAGAGTTATAAGCTAACTTAGTTGCTCGGAAAGCTGCTTATATATATATATATATATATATATATATATATATATATATATATATATATATATATATATATAAAACTTCAAATAGACCCATGCTTCAGAAAAGCTCAGTGTTAATATACTAAATAATATAGCCGAAATGATATCAGTGGAAATAAACATCAAATTTGCTTTAGCCAGTTCAATTAGGCTATTAATATCAATAGTAGTTTGTTGTTTCGTCTTTCGGTTTCACTCCTAAACACTATGTAGCCCTCAATTTGTAGAATTCTTATGTGCTAGGTAGGTTTCATAATACTGCATTGTAAGTTAATTGTCACTGAAAACAAAAATAAGCCTTTTTTTTCGAATAAAGCTATTACGTAAACCTATCTCCGGCTACTCCCTCAGGTGTCAAACCTCACCCACCTGTTTTTACCCATTGGATAAGTTCCTGCACTGGCAAATTTTCTCCCTTGGACATATTTTCCTCCCCTGACCAGTTATCCCCCACGGATCTATTTTCCCAAGGGCCAGTTTTTGCTCATGGGTATATTTTCCAAAGGGACCTATGTTTTCCATTTGGGCCTATTTTTCTATGGACCTCCTTTCACTCAAGGACCTAGCTGTCCCATGGACTTGTTTTCCCTTATGAACCTATTTTTCCCCTAAGGCAAAAACTGAACATGGTACTTATCTTCAGCCATGAACCTTTTCCCCCATTGCCGTATTTGTACTCACTGGACCTATGTTTTTACTTGGGCCACTTTCCACAGGGACGTGTTCTCCATTGACCTATATTTTTCTTCGACAAGGAGGGTATGTTTTCTCCCTTGTTTGTTTTTTGTTTGTCTTTTAGCAGGACTACTCAAAAACTAAGAGAAAGATTTGGACCAAATTTGGTCGGTAGATAATCCATGTCCCAGGGAACAATCGATTAACTTTTGGGACTGATGTTTGTTAGTTTGTTTGTCTGTTAACAGGACTACACAAAAACTAAAAAAAAGAGATTTGGACCAGATGTGGTGGGTAAATGGCCCATGACCCAGGGAACAATCGATTAACTTTTCGAACTGATCCGGATCGTATTACAGCTTCTGGATCCGGAAAACACTTTTTGTGAAACCCTAATCAGTGATGAGAAATCCTAGCCCATTATGAGGATTGTTTTGAAAGTTACGTTGCCCTTGTCGGAGAAATGCACTCCACTGAGTGCCCCTCTAGTCTCACATGGACATGTTCGTACCGTGGACTTGCTTTCCCACTGCGTACTCACTCAGCCCGGCCTACCTTACTCCACCCCACCCTGCATCCCCTTACTGAGGGTAGCTGTGGTACAGTTGATGTTTTCTCTGAACTAAAAGCTAAACCAAGTGCCAAAGCTAGGTAGATGCTTCCAAAACCACCTTAATGCATCCCAGTACTTGCTGGAAACTGCTGGGAGAGAATACATCAAAGTTGTGTAATACGATCTACCGTACCTCGACCTTGACTCAGTGTGCTTATGGCTGAAAGTGACTGATGGTTGTGTGTCCAGTTACCGGACTTCTATCCACATTTCAGCATTATATATGATATATAATATATATATATATATATATATATATATATATATATATATATATATATATATATATATATATAAACTGCAGTACTATAGTGCCATACCTGCCTCAACCAGGTGATCAGGAGTGGGAAATCGCTTCTTGACTCTGGGGCTGCTCATAATGAGTGTCAGTGTCTGAGAAAGGTTCACGTACCGCATCACTGTGCGCCGCATCAGTCGGGATCTCTCGTCCTGAGAGAAGAAGAAAAAAAAAAACATTAAACAGTATCCCGCCATCACCATAATCATCACAAGGTCTTATCCTGGAAGAAACAGCACTGAACAGATACGGTATCATCAGCGGTCATCATTAGGCTCATTTATCATTCACTTCACCGCCACCCTGATCTCTCAGTCAAAAATAAACGGTACTGTACTAAACAAGATTTTATCATCATCATCATCAACATTTCCATATTAATATCTAATCCCAAACGAAACAGCACTGAACAGGATATCCTCCTCCTCCTCCTCCTCCTCCTCCTCATCATCATCATCATCTCTCTCCCTGAAAGATACAGCACTCAACATGATTTCATCATCATCATCATATCCTTCTTTCCCACTTACGATACATGGAATGGGATGGATCTGGTAAAAAAAAAAAAAAAAAAACAGGAAAATCCAAAGTGGGGAGAACTGTCGCCTGAGTCCTAATAGATACTGACCACACATCATTCCAGTCACTGAAATTTTTTGTTCTATCTCATAGGTCAAGCATTCCACACACACCAGTACTAACACCTATGAAAGAGAGACTTTTGGTTGACTAAAAATGGATTTATCTTAAGAAAAAATGTATATATCATAACTAGAAGGGCATTCGGAATGTCAGGTTTGTCAAACTGAGTAGTTTTTAGTTTACTTTTTACTATAAGCTGTTAAGTAACTTTGGAATAATTTTCACACATAACGCTACTGATCATCTTTTTAGCGGTCAGAAGGTCAGGATTGAAATAGAACATTGTGGTGTCTCAGTACATAATGGCATCTCAGTATATCAATCATGTCTTTAAATTGTAGATGGATTTTACATGGGATAAACCCTGTCACAGTTGATACATTCTGAGATTGGCAGCCTTGAACATGATTTTATAATAAGTGAAAAGAGAGTTATAGTTCGTGCTGAAATACCCCTCACTTAAAGTAATTTTCACTTAACACGTAATACTGATGACAGAAATTACAATAAGTCTCCATTATGAATAGGGAATGAAGATGATGATGGTGATAACGATAATGATGATGAAACAAATTGCTGGTGAAAGGGGTTAACTCTCCTGTGATAACTCCCTCATTACTCTCCCCTCTCCCCATCATTACTGGTTTCATTTTCTCACTTCTTTTCCTTCCTCATTACGGCAGATTACATCTTGATCTCCTTTGACGGTTTCACGACTCCCAATCTATTACCCACCCATTCTCTCTCTCTCTCTCTCTCTCTCTCTCTCTCTCTCTCTCTCTCTCTCTCTCCGTCCCACAATCGATTCTATAACAGTCTTCTAATCCTTTCGAAATCTCCATCCCTCGTTTCGTCTTGTTTATATCATTTCATAACCTGGTCAAGTTCATTTTTTCATAATAGCGGGGGACAGGGCGATATGGAGGCGATTTGTTTGCTGCCACCCCTTATGGGATTGAAGCGTCTGACAATAGATAGACCTTCCATTCCTCAACATTCTTCTAAACTTTCTACTCAAACATTTCCACATATTTTCTTTACATCCTCAGCTATCATAAACCTAGTTCTTTTTCCTCAGTTTCATTTTTTCATCTCCAGTATGTTTGGTTAAAAAAAATACTGGTACTATTTTTTGTTTGCACACACACACACACACACACACACACACACACACACACACAGATAAGAAAATACAGAAATGGTTCAATACAGAATGTAAAAAATCAAAAGAAAGAAGAGATTTGTTGTGGAATAGATACAGAAGACACAATAGTGAAAGGGCGTATAATAATTACAAACAGGCAAGAAACGACTATACAAGAATAAGGAGGGAAGCCCAAAAACAGTTTGAGGAGGATATAATAAATAAAAGTAGTGATCAACCAAAGCTGTTTTACAGCTATATCAGAAGCAAAACCAAAGTAAAAGATATAATACAATCCATTACGGACGAGGGAATCACTTATACACAAGAGAAAGATATTTGTGAAGCACTAAATAAGAATTTCCAATTAGTTTTTACAGAAGAAAAAAATTTTGAGAGGGATTATGTGGAACACGCATGTCCACACATACTACCAGATATACAAATAGCAGAAAAAGTAATACAGGAGGAGTTAAGTAGATTAGACAGAGGAAAAGCAAGTGGTCCTGATGAAATTTCATGTTGGGTATTACGAGAATGTGCGAAGGAGTTAAGTAAACCATTATTTTTAATTTTCAAGAAATCCTTGAGTCAAGGAAAACTACCTGATATTTGGAAAAAAGCAAATATTGTCCCCTTATTCAAGAAAGGAAATAGACAAAATCCTCTCAACTACCGACCAATATCACTGACCAGTGTTGTAAGCAAGGTATTAGAAAAACTTATAAGAAAAGCTTGGGTAAATCATCTAGAAGAACACAGTATGATAACAGAAAGACAGTTTGGTTTCAGAAAAGGAATATCATGTGTTACTAATCTGTTGAGCTACTATGACAGAGTAACAAACACAATACAGGAAAGGGAAGGATGGGTGGACAGTATCTACTTAGATTTCAAGAAAGCTTTTGACACAGTACCACACCAAAGACTTTTATGGAAACTGTACCATCAAGGAGGAATTCGAGGCAAACTGTTTTGTTGGATGCAAGACTTTCTCATAAAAAGAGAAATGAGGACAGTACTAAGAGGAAACTACTCATCATGGAAAGAAGTGACTAGTGGAGTACCACAGGGTTCAGTGCTGGCACCAATCATGTTTTTAGTGTATATAAATGATATAAACAGTAACACTGGAAATGAGAGCTATCTGAATATGTTTGCAGATGATGCAAAAATACAAAGGAGAATTACTAGCACAGACTCTTGTAGGGAGCTACAAGAAGAATGAAATAAACTTCATGAATGGAGTAGTACATGGCAAATGGAATTCAATGTGGACAAGTGTCATGTAATCAAGTTTGGTAGAAGTGGAAAAAGACCTGATTGGGATTATAAGTTAGGAAATAAAACCCTATACACATCAGAAAGAGAGAAAGACCAAGGTGTGATTATCAATAACATACTATCTCCGGCTGACCACATCAGCGAGAAGGTACGGAACATGTATACACTGCTTGCAAATATGAGAATAGCATTCACATACATAAATGAAGACATGCTAAGAAGGATAATAACATCATTCATTAGACCAACCCTGGAATATGCATCAGTAGTCTGGAGTCCTCATCTCAAAAAGCATATAGACAAGATTGAAAAAGTTCAAAGGGCCGCTACAAGATGGATACCAAGCTTAAGGGACCTGAGCTACGAAGAAAGACTAAATAAACTGAATCTACCAACACTACAGGAGAGAAGGAAAAGAGGTGACATGATAATGCTATATAAGTGCAGATCAGGAAAGGAGAAAATAGACATAAATGATTACTTAACATATGGAGAAGCATCAGCAAGAGGACACTGCAAAAAACTGCATAAGAAGAGAGGTGATAAAGACGTAAGGAAATTCAGTTTCCCAAACAGAGCAATTGATCAATGGAATGCACTACCGAATGAAATAGTGTGTGCCAAAACAATTCACAAATTTAAGGATATGTACGATAAATATGGTTTAAGACACGGGACAGTACGAGCTTGACTCATTCCTGTAAAGATACAATTAGGTAAGAACAATTAGGTAAGAACACACACACACACACACACACACACACACACACACACACACACACACACACACACACACACACACACACACACACACACACACACACACACACACACACACACACACACACACACACACACACACACACACACACACATTAGGGCCGGTGAAAATAACACTCCCTCTTGGTTCACCATCCCTGGTGTAATGACTCCCTAGCAGTGGAGGTGAGGCGGAGAAAGTGGAGAGAGAGAGGGAGAGAGAGAGAGAGAGAGAGAGAGAGAGAGAAATTGACGGGACGAGAGGACTAGAGGGGGGAGAGAGGAAGGGGAAGGGAACTGAAAAAGACTGATGGGGTGAAAAATAAAAAGGAAAGCTAAGGTGTGGAACTCAAGGGAAAAAATGTAGGAGTTAAGCATGACCTACGCTCGTAAACCAGGCACGTGGCGACGCTGGTTTATTTAATGTAACACAGGACAGGCCCTGGGCAAGAGGGACTGTTTTGGAGATGTTAACTGCTTCACTACAACGACGACGAAAATGATGATGATGATGATGATGATGGTGGTGGTGGTGGTGGAGGGGCCAGTCACGTATATTTTTTTCTATATCCTTCCTATGAACAGGTCATGTAACTTTGCTAAGGAAAGACCTGCTGCAGTGAAAAGGTTAATCAAGGCTATCGCTTACCCTTCCAGCTCGATAAGTCTCCTAAGCTGTATAAAATCGTCCTGATTTAACAAAAAAGAAAATGTCACAAGATTGAAAGAATTAAAAGGGATAAGACCATTAGTAGAGGATAGGAAAGGAGATGACGACAGTGGAGATAAGGAGGTGTAGCTAGTTAGAGAAAGTGGAGATGAAGGAGGAGTCTAAAAGAAATGGTAATGAGCGGTTGGGAAAGGTAGTGTGGAGTGAGAAGGAAGGTCGTCTTAAAAGGAAAAATTACCGGTACGTAGCACACCTTCCTTAGCGAATTAATTTGCATATGGCCCCTTTCCATTATTCAGTATGTAATTTATGTGGTGCTGGGCCCCACCTCACCCCATCGTTAGGTAGGAAAAGAAGACAGGATGGTGGTGGTGGTAGTGGTTATTTTGATTATTATTGATAATGATGATGTTTATTATTATTATTATTATTATTATTGTCCTAACATCAGCAACACACAAGAGGACACTAGAAAACTGCGCACACTGCATCGTTAAGGCAGACGTGTTGCGAAATCTGCAGAGCCACTTCAGAATGCCACAATAAGGAGAGGCAGGGCTGGGTGACGGGCGTGAGGGTGTGGAGGTCGAGAGAGGCAAGTGAGGGGCGGCGAGGCTTGAGGTAGTGGGGAGAAAATTGATGAAGGCAACGGGGAGGGGAAGGGGGAAGGGATTTTGTGTGTGTGTGTGTGTGTGTGTGTGTGTGTGTGTGTCAGGGAGTGAGGTGGAGGATGTGGGAAAGAAACAAGAACAGTGGAGGAGTCAGGGTAAGGAATGAACTGTTGTTTCCCCAGGCTTGTTTGAATGTAAACCCGGTGGACTGCAGGCTGAAGCTTCTCTTTTCCTGAGGTCCATTTCCCTCCATTCAGCAGATAAGGAAAAAGCTGGGGGACATTTGTTATTAATACCAAGCAGAAAAACCGCCTGGTAATACTGGTGCTGCCAATTGAAGGCGTTTCTCTCTAGTTCTAAAGAGTGAGTTAGAGATGAAGGTGAATAGGGTGAGGGTGTGGAAGTTACAGGAAAAGAGAGACGGGTGGGATGGGCAGAAACAAGGAGAGTGGAGTGAGGGTGAGGGAAGGGTGATGGGGAGAGGAAAGAGTGCAGGGAAAGAGAGGAGGAGGTGAAGGGGTCAATAAGGGTGGAAGGAAAGACAGGAGGGATTGCGGGAAGCAGAGTGAAAGGGATAGAGAACGGAAGGAGGGAAAAGAGTAAGGGAAGGAGTGGAGGTTGGGTTAGAAGGAAAAAGAGCGAAAAGAGGGAGACAAGGGAGGGAGGGAAATGTAGTTAAGGAAGAGAAGAGGGAGAAATGGAAGAAATCGTGAAGGGAAGGAAGGGAGAGAGGGAGGGAGAAGGTAAAGAGAAGGATAGGAGCAAGAAGGAGGAAAAGAATGAAGAGAAGGAGGGAGGGAAAAGAGTGAAAGGAAGGAGAGGAAGGGGGAGTGCAAAGGAGACGAGGGAGGAGAAAAGAAAAGGAAGATGACGGAAAAGGGAGGGGGTGGTGCAGTGACGTACCTGAAGGGGGGACGGGGGGGGGCTGTTTGAAACTGCCCCCCGGGCCCCCAGTTGAGGGGGGCCCCAAAAAGCCTTAAAATTTTATAAGCTTTTATATTAATATTAAAAAATATATATGTTTATCATCCCTACAATCCCGGCTGAGATATTAGATAAATTTTGAGATTGAGGGGGGGCTAGGTTCTTTGCGGGACCCCCCTCCCCTCAAGGAACCTAGTCCATCGGGCCCCCAAATCTCTAGGTACGCCCCTGGGGCGGTGTGGGAATTGGTAGGCCGAGTGAACTTTTAAGCCAGATTCATGAACCAACTTACAGTCAACTACACTGGTACCGGTAATCTATTTTGCAGGAAGGACGAGGAAAGGGAAGTGCTTAGTATTTCCATGTCTCCTGTTCCTCCTACACAGACTAATATTAGTTACGGCAGGATGTATAAGGATAGCCTCTATATACTGCATAATATTTTCTGCAGGAAGATCAGGGAAGATAAGGAGTATGATCTTCCAGTGTCTTTTGTTCTTCCTGCAAAAGCCAAAGCTAGGTTGTGACGGATGAGCGACTGTAGGTATGTTTGTGAATCCCTCCACTGATGCAACCCCGAGGCCACTTCAATCATACATCAGCACGACATTCCTTTGTGTGCCTGTGGGTGTGCGTGCCTGGTTGCGTGTGTGTGTGTGTGTGTGTGTGTGTGTGTGTGTGTGTGTGTGTGTGTTTCGAAAAATAATTCAGACAACTGATGCATGCACTGTCAAAAGCAAAGGTTGACAGTCAGAGCACAGCCACCTTTGTGTTCTGCATTTTATATTTCTCACTCACTGACCGCCAGAGAGTGTCCTTTCTTCTCATGCACAGAAAGATAGGAACAAAATATATACACTAATGAAAAGCATAAAACTAACCTGTCCGTGTATGGATGTTGAGACAAACAGTGCGAGGGAGTCAGGCCATGGCAGTGACATGTACTGCTCCCACCATCGCTGCACCACAATCGACACATAGAAGCCCAGCACGAAGGATAGCGGGATGAGGTCGCTGAAGGACTGGCAGAATATGGATATCTTCTCAAACAGTCTGAAAGGAGATAAGAAACATAGATTGATTTTTTGGCTGTTGTTGTTGCTGATGTTGTTGTGGTGGTGATGATCCGGACTCGTGTAGCAGGAAGGTACCCTTTTTCCTGGAAATCCTTTCAGGGGAATAGGGAGGGATTTGGCGGAAGTTTGCATAGCCAGGAGTACCTTTATTGTGAGGCTAAGTGTGGGTAAAAAAATGACAGAAATTTATGCTGAAATATCAAATAATCTTCAGTGGAGAGAGACGAATTCAGTGTGGGCTTGAACTCTCTTAAAAACTCTCAGAATACGGAAGCGTTCACAAATAGTATGCATAGGGGGGAAGAAAATATAGTATGAACTAAAAAAAAAAAAGTCACTGGGAGTATATGGGGATGCTTCAGTAAGGTCATTTCAGTCATAATTTATACAAGTTCAACATTCCATTACGTATGTTAGTCTCGACCAGTGACGGGTTAAATTACACGAGAATGGATGTCCCCTCAAATAGTCTTAGAAAATGGACGGAAAACTATCAATACGAAGCAGAAAATCGCAGAACCAGATCATCATCATCATCATCATCATCATCATATCAAAACCGGTCAGACATGTTTATCGTCTCACGGAAACAAAAAATGCACAGTAGTAAAAACGCGAATATTCTTCCCTACGCAGAGTTTATACGGTACACCACGAAAGTACTATAACAGCATATCAGGAGGGTTTTACAGGTCAACCACGGAAATATATTCGTGCATAAAATTGTTATTCCAGCACAGTGTATACATCAAATTAAATAATGCACTAAACAGTATACTTGAACACTGGACTACTCAGAAGCGTAATAATTATGTGTGTCAGATTTATCCAAAAAGTATTGTGGAAAAAAAAAATGTAAGAAGCTACGGGACACATGACAGTTACAAGTCACGTTTGGTTTTTCCCAGGTAGCTACATCGCAAGACACGTAGCTAAGTCAAAAGTTTAACAGGTGTATCCAGCGATGTAAATGGTGTACTGTGTTGCAGCAAAGGTCAATGTATCTCCCTGGCAAGTCATCCCAGGGTTAGAAGTTTGCGCCTGTGATGTCACAACCTTGCCGCCAGGCGACGCAGGTTTACGAAAATGAGTTGCTTAGTGATTTATTTATTTATTTATTTATTTATTTCAATTCTTGATGGCTGATTAAAAAAAAAAACGATTTTTTATTTAGCACGATGACAGTAAATGAACAGCAATATCTGATCGTATATACAACTCTGATTTTTATTTTTTATCTCTGTTCAGTTATTAGTATTGAGCGGGAGCCAGGGCGAGGGAGGGAAGAAAGAAGGATGAGGGTGGGGAAGGAGGTAAGGAGTGATGGCATGAGAAGAGGCGAGAGAGAGGTAAAGGATGAAGTAAGAGGAAAGGAGGAGGTGACAGGAGAGAAGTAAGGGAAGGAGAGGGGAAAGGAGTGAAGGAGAAGGGGATAAGGGGTGAGGGGAGAGGAGGAGAGGGAAAGAGAGGAGGCGTGGTGGGTGAGGGAAGGAGGAGACGGGGTATGGAGAGAAGAGGAGGTACAGAGAGAAAGGGGGGGGGGCTAATTTTCTGCTTAATAATTCGTAAGATTGTTGTATCCTGTATGCAAGCGTACACACATCTCTGCACTAAAAGCACTTGCCGTTCCTGTGATCACGAGTACATTCTGTTCATATTTACCTGGTTTATCCAGGTCTGTTGGTCAAAACAGTTTTGTATCCTCCGCACTGCATACATCCTTATCAGTACAGTATCATTAATGAAAAGCGTAAACTGGATAGCGGCCAAAACTGATTGTTAAGGGACCCAGCTCTTCACATCCATTCACCACAATTCTGTTTTCTGTTTGATAACCAATTCTTGATCAATTTTATTGCCAGCGATTCAATTCTACAGTAGACACTCTCCCCCCCCCCCACCATCCTTACATGTGGTAGCAACCTTGCAAAAATCTTCGTACAAAACATCAACATCATAACCATTATCTTGATTCTGAGTTACAGTTCCAAAATAGATACGTTAATAAAATATGATCAACCTCTTGGAAAACTCATTTTGGCCACCCTTCATAATATATATATATATATATATATATATATATATATATATATATATATATATATATATATATATAGATAGATAGATAGATAGATAGATAAAGGTACTAAATATTTCCATTTTTCATTATGGTGTCATTAAGTTAGTAATCGAACTACCTAAACTGACAGGCTTATAATTTGATCGATGAGAAATTAGCAGCCTTTCACTCCTTCGGAATTAGTGATATGCTCTTTTTAAACATTCCTAGTTATCATGCTAAGAGGAAGACAGATTTCCTTAAAGATCCTCGTCAGTATGTTTGCACATATTCCATCATTATCTGGGACTTTTCTGCTTTTGAGTTTGCTTAATATTTCCTCTACTTGTCTTCAGTACCATCTATATTTGATAATCCCTCGGTTGCCTGTCCTTGAAATTGGCTGACTAGTTCTGGCAACGTATCAAATTTTAGGCGTGAGAGGAGGAAAGGGGGAACATGAAGTGTGGAGGGAAAAGACGGATAAGGGGTGAGGAAAGGAGGAGGGAGGGGAGGGTAGGATGAGTCATGAGAGGAAGTTTGAGAGGTGAGGGATGAGAGGGTCGTGGGTGAAGGAGAAGTTGAGGACAAGAGAATATGGGTGAGGATTGACAGGTGGGGAAATGTGTGGAGATGAAATGGGGGAAATGAATAGGAGGATGTGTCTTGAGGAGGGGGAAGGGAGTAGAGTGTGAGAAAATGAAGCATAGAGAATGGAAAAGGGGTGGGTGTAAGGGGTGAGGTGTGTGAAGGGAGGTGAGTGATGAGGGAGGAGGGAAAGGGCAGGGTGTGGGTGAGGAGGGAGGGGGAAGGGGGTGGGTGGGCATGATGGGGGAGGGGGAAGGAGAGGGTGGTGAGGCGGTGGTGAGGGGGAGGGAGGGCAATAGTTGTGTATAGAGCTTGGTCAATCGCGCACCAGTCGCCATCCTCGCCTTTAATGATCGTGTAACGTGCATCCTTTCTAGCTGTCCATTAACCTGTACGTATAAGATATTCAGTATAAATACAAATACTGTAATACTTTGCCATTTTGATAATTATGAAGATACAGTATTAACGTCCTAGTGCCCAGGGTTCGTACCGTATATATAGGGTTTTTCTGGAAGGTTAATTAGCCCACTGCTCATAGTCACAAAACTCATAAAGGTCCGTATCCTGTGGTTCTCCTCATGTTAACTTGTAAAATGCATAAGTCCATCCTCCTGAAAGGATCTTAAGCACCCTTGAGTTAATTACCATATACTGTACTGGTAAAATAAAATTATGTGGTAGGTGGGGGAGGAGGGGTACACTCGCAATGTTGCCTTTGGGTGACTTTACACTAAATGACAAGCCAAATGGTTTTCTGTAATCCAGGAAACCATTTACTACGTTGGATGATAACCATATAACCAAGTGACACTTGGTGGTTTAGTGGTTTCAGGCGCGTACCAGGACTGAGCCTGTAAGTGTTTATATCCGAGAAATGGCTGTGGTTTATTATACCCACTTAATGCCACTCAAGGAAGACTGATGATGGCCACTTTCGCCTTAAATGTCGAGATCATGTAAGCAAGCCCCGAGCTTCAGCATCCCTGATGGGGCAGAAAACGAATCGGATGATGATATAAATATAAATAAAGGTTGCTGGTATAAAACGCCCACAAACTGCCTTAGTGCCGTAAATTAAAGTAGGGCCTGTGTCGTCTGTCTATGTAGTTATTAATAAAACAGCCAGTAATTGGTTGTA
This sequence comes from Coenobita brevimanus, assembly GCF_032717465.1. Lineage (NCBI taxonomy): Eukaryota > Metazoa > Arthropoda > Malacostraca > Decapoda > Coenobitidae > Coenobita > Coenobita brevimanus. Next base: position 53,304,783 of record NC_136999.1, on the reverse strand, counting down.
CAATAACTTTGCAGTCAGTCTTACCTGGCAGACTAAATCCATCAGTAATGTCATACATTATACCACAAGAACAGGAACACAAGAATGAGCATTTAGCCTACTTATATTTCTTACCAGCAGCCATCATCATCATAATCTTCATTATGCTGTTGCTTCCTAACTCGCTTCTGCCTTGTTTTGGTTTTGTCTGTCTTAAAATATTCCCTTGCTTTGTTACATAATTCTGCATCCTTGAAGAAGTCCTTACTCTTATGACAGGAAGAAAATATAATGTTATTTGTGCGAGTTTCTGCCATCTGCAGTAAATGACCCACCAGGTTGTGCCCCGTCACCACCATCATAGGTGTAGCCTTCATCCAACGCCTCCACTCCCACACCCCGAGGCACCGGCAACTGCAGCCAGACTTGTGTCACAAGCATCTGTATACACCTAATGCAGGTCCTCACACCCCACCCCACCCCACCCCACCCTCTGATGCACCCACAGGCCCGACAATGTCAAGTACAGTACCTTATAAAAGCATGGCAACACTGGGGTTGGACAGGACTGGAAACATGCGAAGAGGTGAAGCGTAAATGGAGCTGTAGGTGCCCCGAGTACCACTAATCCCACCTCGCTGAATAATCTGCAGTCGTGATGATTCTTATATTAACGACACCAGCATGGTATTTAAGTTAACGTGTATGATCACTGACAGTTTTAGTTTGTATTGTAAATGTAGTAGCATGAAATAAAATATGAGCTATTGGTCACGAATCACAAATTGTAATCTTAAATTATCGAACGTTTTAACTCGAGTTATGAAGGTATGGATTCAGCTCATAGGGAGAAATGGAGTTCCCCCGAGCTAAGCCCTGTATTGGACTATATAGCCCCGCTAGGGTTACAGGAGGGAGCTACCCCTCCCGGCACGGCAGCCCGGGCGAGGCTCGAACTTGCAATCCCCCGATCACAAGTCCAGCGCGCTACCACTGTGCTACCGCGCCCCCCTCAGCTCATAGGGAACAAAATTGGAAGTGAAGTGACATATGCGCATTACACTGGTATCACTCTGCTGCAAACACCCATATGAGATCGAAGGAGGAAGCTGACAAGAAACTTTGAGTAATATACGAAGTGCCATAACATAACTGTCCAACACAGCGCGAGTCTGTGCAAGTGTGAGGCGGCATTGTGGACTGGAGTGAGGACCACAGTAAGACAGTGCATTCATGGTTGCCAAGAAGGTGGTGACACATTATAATATTATCTTCCCGGAACATTGCTCTTGATATATGACGCGGGATGCTGCATCTGCAACACAAGTAGGAGCAAATTTTTTCACCGTCGCAGTCAGCATACGACATCAGATCCAGTTACCGTGCTCACTGGAAACAGTTTATAGACACCTGCACTGTGATCATCTTCATATCCGAAAGTCCGTCTTGAAACCTAAGTTGACTGAAGAGCATAAGGAATGATGAAGAGAGTATGGATTAGAGATTAGAGTATTGCAGTAAACCAGCTTGTGGGAATCTGCCGTCTTCTGTGACGAGAAGACACTGCTGTATATCAAGTGATAAAAAAGTGTGAAGCAAGACGGGTACCACCATAATCCGATCTCTCTCTGTCTCTGTCTCTCTCTCTCTCTCTCTCTCACAGACCAATCCCTCCTCTCCTTCATTTACCTGACGCCCACAATCTGTTTCCCCATCTCCCCGTTGCCCTCCCTCCCTCCTCTCTGATTGCCTGACTGCGAATTTCTTCGTTTTTGTTTTTTTTACCATAAACTGAAAAAAAAACATGGTTTTATTATTGGATAAATATATTACCCATTCATTGCGACACATGAAAAAGCATACATGAAAGTTATTTGTTAGTTGTTCGAAAACCGAACTAGTTATCCGTCAGTGGGACAGCCATTGTCCACGCTAAAACCGCATAATTTTTGCGCTATAGTGATAGATTTACTTTGTGCCAGTGCTGTCAACAGCGCAGATCCGTCGTCAGCGACAATACTCATCATTTATCCTCTCATAATGGGGGCAACCCAAGTAATTTATCCCAGCTAACGCCAAGTGATTTTATTCAGAAGAGGGAATCATTGGAGGATGAGTTTCCCTAATTTTACTACACGCAGGGAGACGGGCGAAGTGTAACAGATGGCTCTCATATTTACAAGAGAAGCAAAAGTACAGTACCGGTACTCTGTTAAATGGGAAATTAAAAAACGCTATAAAGCTTGGGCCTATCTAGTGTTTTGTATATTTACTAACAAAATACGTTATTGTACTCTGCTAACTGGGAAATTAAGAGCCAAAAACTGTGTACTTACCGAGTGTTTTGTATCTACACTTACGAAATGCGTTGATATTCTCCGCTAACTGGGGTAGCAAAATTAGCTAAAAATTTCTTAGGCTTGCTTATAGTTTGTTTTCATCTGACGGAACCGGGCTACTCCCGTAACTCGAATACTAAGTCGTGGTTGAAGGAAATAGATGACGTTTGGTGTGATGTAGGAGCGTCTGCTGAGGTATTATTCTTTGGTGGTGGTGTGTGTGTGTTATCAGAGGGTAAACTACAGCACTCTGACAGGTAGGTGGGGAAGGGGGGAGCTCAAAATGGTGTGCTTATCTGATGTTTTGACCGTGTGGTGTCTGAAAACATTTTGCCACTACCACCACCTTATCGACCTTCACATCTTACCTTTCCTCTCCCCCACCTTCCCACACTCCACCTCCTCACACCTCACCTCAGGCCGCCCGACCCTCCCCCGTCCCATCCAACCCCGTCCCCTTCTCACCCCCTCCACCACACCACACGTCACCCAATACCCATTTCACGGTCTTCACCTCACCTCACCTGACCCGGCCGCACTGACCCAAACAGCAATTTTAAGATAATGGAAAGAGAAGCAGGAGAAAGGACAGGACTTAAGTTGTCGATGGTTCTTATAAGATAGAACGACTGCCATGACAGTTGGGAATGGTCACTAAATTGTCTCTAATCTAAATTGGCCTAAATTTTCCATCTTTCCATCTTGAATGCCGAGTTTTATCAAACAATAGGTTAACACTAGAACGTGGTGCTAGTTACGAAGAAGTGCTATGGCAAGGATGTAGAGCCGTAGTGCAGTGTGTATCCGCCAGTGAGCTACGTGAAGTAAGCTGCAAAATGACGAAAATCTTCATCAAGTTAAGGTGAAAAAATTATGGTCATAACAGTTCGTCAGTGCTTGAAGTTGCCGGACCCTTTGTCTCCTTCGCCCCGGGTGAAGTCTTTCAGAGATCACCGTGTAGGTAGGGTCAGCCTCAGGGAAACGGACCACGTGCTGTGTAACTGGAGTTGGCTCTGATGTACGTATTATGTGGGTAGTAGGCCTCAGCTTAGTCTTACGGAGTAGTTGATTGTTACATAGCTGGTCGTACCAGCGATATCCCATGATCCTGTGAGGGCACTTAATACCCAAGGAGTCAATTTGCTGCTTCAAGTCACATTCGCGTCCATGTCTCGCAGCCATAGAGTCAAGCAGGGAGCACCAGTGTCATGAAGATGTGAATTTTCGTCCTTCTACATGAGTAGCGGCAACGCCACATACTATTTTTATCTCTTTACCATCGACATAGTTTGTATCGTTAACATCGATATTTAATTGTATCAGGCAATGTGAATCCCTAAGGAAGAGCTGTTGCGAAGGCTACTAAACCAGCCAGAATACGACCTAAATAGATGTTGGGGCGATGGTTTATCAGGTAAAATAAATCACTGAGGAAGAAATAATACGAAAGTTCTTAAACACGCGAGAACAGGACCTAAAATTGATATGGACTGTCAACATTGCCAAGGGAATGCTGGTGGTCTGCACACAGCTTCAATCCACTTAATTATTTCTGTGCAAATTACTGTGGTGATTCATAAACATAAAGGACTTACAATTCCCAACTTTGTGTGGTTGTGTGGCCTGACCTTTGACTCCATAAATCTATTAAAAAAAAAAGAATGTCTGGGTGCATTTGCCAGAACAGTAATTTTACCAAGTTTGATGCCTACTGATGAAGAATTAAAGGATTGGCGCCAACTTAAAAATGTCTGGAAGAATGGAAAAGGAGAAAAACTAAGCATTAATACAAATATACTAATTCTCCACCACAGTGTGGAGACCTAATGCTTGGGTGATGATGCGTCGTGGAAGAAGAGATCGTTAGCGAGTAGGGACAGAAATATCTGGAGATGGTTCCCTTCCCTTCCTCACTCTCATGATGTAATTTTTCGATTTTATTCTCATAAACACAAGATTTCTCGTGCTGGAGAGGTCAATAGAGAGGTGGCCGGCAGTCCTAATGGACCCAGCGTAGAATCCCAGCTGGGTCAGGGAGCAGTTTAAGGATTTGAATTTTCATTTGAAGCAAATTTTTCTGGTCTACCAGAAGATCCGCCGGCATGTAAAAACACATCGCTAATGCCAATACACCAGACCTGTATAAGACAGCCCTAGCATGTATATATTCAGTATGGACGGTGGGTGTTCGCGAGGAAGTGGTGACATACGGAGGTGTAAAGCAAGTAGGACAGCTGGGCCTCGGGTAACAAGCTGTGCTCAGAGTCGAACACACACACACACACACACACACACACACACACACACACACACACACACACACACAAATAAATCTCATAATAACGCGTGATTCATATATATGCCGATATCCACAAGGCTCTCTCTCTCTCTCTCTCTCTCTCTCTCTCTCTCTCTCTCTCACCTCTTCTGGTCCTCTGTAAGGGCGAATCTATACAGTAGGCTGAACAGGTAATAGATGCAGCTGTAGGCCAGGAGCTCCATCCACACCAGCTTGTAGATACTGCCCTTCCATCTGCCACAGGAAAATAAATAAAAAAGACTTAGTATCAGTGCCTATCGACTGCACGAGAGTCATAGGGAAGACAGTCAAGGAAGACAGAGTTACTGCTTATAGATACTGCCTAGGTATGTAATTCACCAGGGTCATTGAAACAGACAATCAGTTTTGGCTTGGACACAAACTTCACCTAGAATACGACACGCGGTAATCAAAGTTACATCCATGTCCCTAACTACAGGACTACAGTCTGTCTCAGGAAACATGAGGGAGAGAATTTTACAAAGCCTTTGCCAAAATCGGAACACGAGTGACCGTGTGAAGGATTAAGAGGTCCTCTCGGGATTCTGGACCTTCCTCCTTCCCTGTTCCGTTTTCTTTCCTCTGCACACACACACACACACACACACACACACACACACACACACACACACACACACGACGCTTAAATAATATGAGGAGGGATGGAGGATGGGAGTGGCCCGGGTCGGAATGTGGGGAGGGTAAGGGTAAGGAAGCAAATGAAATAGCCATGAAAGATGAAGAAAAATTATTTTATTTTATTTTATTGTTTTATTACTATTCCTTCCTCACCCTGCCCTTGGGTGGGAAAGGAGGTCCGGATGATGATGATGATGATGATTACTATTCTTTATGAAAAAAAAATGTTATGAAAAAACATAAACTGATTTACAATAGTTTTACTGATCGAAGGATCAACAGTAGCATTTCCTTAATAAATATTCATTATACTCTAAAATTTACATTGAAAATACAATCTCTCTCTCTCTCTCTCTCTCCTTCCCCTCGTCCTTCCTTCCTTTATGTTCTCTCCATCCTTCCTTTGCATTCTCTCTCTCTCTCTCTCTCTCTCTCTCTCTCTCTCTCTCTCTCTCTCTCTCCACATCCCACCACTCCCTCCCTCCCCTCCCTCTCCCCTCCCCCCGTTGTAAACCCTCTTTTGTCAGTACTTGCCGGAACATTTACGGCCGTATTCTTAAACATTTCCTTCCCTTGTAGAGGCATGGGAAGGAAATCTTTAGCCGAATTGGTATTCTTAAAAAATTCCTTCCTTTCCTGAGCCGCTCGAAGGGAAAGATTTTCCTCTGGGCAGCAGAAATTATTGGAACTTGAAGGAATTCCTTGACCCGTGTCTTCAAAAGTTCCTTCATAAATTTTGTGCCTTCTGTTGTGGTTCATTGCCTTATATATATTTAAAATGCTGACGGGAGTTACTGTATAATTTTATTGATGCAGTTTACAACGCTATACTAATGTTTAAGCGCTATTTGTATCTCTTTAAAAGTGTTACCCATGTCGGTTGAGATAATTAGCCAGACATAAACAGAGCAGACGACGCATACCTCCGATATTCATCCAGTCTTTTATGATCTGACACTGACAAATCTTATACATTATGGCCAGAGTCACACGAGGATTATTTTCAAGAAACATTTTGGTTGTTACTTTGCCCGAAAAAGGAAGATCTGCCGTCAAGGTCACACGAGTGGTTCGGCTCATGTCTTCCACCTGGAAGTGACTGCCGCCATGCGAGTACGTGAGACGGACGTTAATAAGTGATTTTTACACTTACCGATAACAACAATAAGCATAATAATATTCCTCGAATATAATTTATTATCAAAATATTGTATTGAGGAGTGAACACCGCTGCGGTGTTGGCCAGAATGGCATTTATGGCTGAATACAAACCAACAGTATGGATGTGGTGGCCACCTCCCACATCTCAAGTGTTGTGCTTTCATTATCCAGCACGAGATATGCGAGTTTTGATGTATTTCTTTATATATTTAACGCTCCACCATACCAAATACCAGCAGGATGGGTCATTTTAGTTTAACAGGGCTACCAACCTGAACATTTTTCCTTCCCTTCCAAGGAAATCTTTACGCATACTGAAGGGAAAGAAAAATCCTTCCAAGGGAAGGAAAAGTTTAGAGAAGGAATTATTTTTAAGAATATGGCCGTTACAGTCGATTACTGTCTCTCTCTCTCTCTCTCTCTCTCTCTCTCTCTCTCTCTCTCTCTCTCTCTCTCTCTCATACACACACACACACACACACACACACACACACACACACACACACACACACACACACACACACACACACACACACACACACACACACACATACCGACGGGTACCATAAAATTTAAAAATGACAGTAAAATGAATACACGATATATTTTGACCAAAGTTTCCCTCTTTCCTTCCTCGCCTTCCTTCTTTCCTTCTCATTTCCCACCGTCTTTCCTTCCTTCATGTTCTCTCCATCCTTCCTTTGCCTCCTCTCTCTCTCTCTCTCTCCTCTCGTCTTTCCTTCCTTCATGTTCTCTCCATCCTTCCTTTGCCACCCCCCCCCTCTCTCTCTCTCTCTTTCTCTCTCGTCCTTCCTTCCTTCATGTTCTCTCCGTCCTTCCTTTGCCACCTCCTCTCTCTCTCTCTCTCTCTCTCTCTCTCTCTCTCTCTCGTCCTTCCTCCTTCCTTCATGTTCACTCCATCCTTCCTTTGCCACCCTCTCTCTCTCTCTCTCTCTCTCAAGTCTCAAGGAGGGTGGTGGACTGCGGGATAATGCGAATATGGATATCCAGCTCTGATTGAAGCAAGGGGAAAACTGCAGACAACTCTGTCTTGTCATCTCCCAGGAGTCAGTCAGGAGGTGCTGTGACCTGAGATGCCAACTTACAGATTCTTGATGACAGGCGAATCAAGCTCAAAAAAAAAAAAAAAAAGTAAAATAAAAGGAATAATTTGCTATTAAATCTTAATATACAACGAATAACTGGTCCAATATTTTTCGTTTATTATTAGCGCTTTGTAACTCAAAAAAAAAAAAAAAAAAAAAGTTGCATCCAAAAACAGGAACCACAGTTCATATTGACCTGTGAGCATAGTGGATCACTTATACCCATTCATTCATTGGCTCTGTGTGTGTGTGTGTGTGTGTGTGTGTGTGTGTGTGTGCCTCTTGCCCTCAGGCCTTGTCCCTGGCCAGCCTGTATTCCCACAGGTCTTTAAGTCAGGTGCGTTCGGCCTTTGACAGTGACTTAGGAGTAAAATAGACGATATTCTACCCTCATCTTTCCTGAGACAGACTATAACAGAGGGGCGGAAGAAAATGAAGTGGAGAGAGGGGGAGGGGAAGCGGAGGGAGACTAGGTTAAGTGGAAAAGAGGAGGGAGATATGGATGAGGTAAGAATGAGAGGTGAGATAGGTGAGGGGGAGAGAGTAAAATTAGAAAGCTGAATAAAATGGGGGAAGGGTGGAGATGGGATGAGTGAAGGGGTAGGGGGAAGAGTTGAGAGAAGAGGGGGAAGGATGTTTTAGGTGGAAAAGAACTGAGGAAGGTGGGGAAAGACTGAGTAATGAGGGGGGGGATCTGAGTGAAGTGGAAGCGGGGGTAGGGGGAAGGGAGGGAGAGGGAAGGGAGGAAGACGGGAGAGGGGAGAGGAGAATGGAGGGAGGTGGAAGTGAAGTGGAGGAAGCATGGGCGAGGCTAAGTAAATTGGAAAGGACGGGGGAAAGGAGGAGAAAGATGGGGAGAGGAAATGGGGTCGTTTACATGGGGGAATAGAGGTCGTTAGGCTAGGTCAATGAAGTGCAGGTGAGGGCAGGAGACGCTAGAACTTGACAGGAATGAGAGGTGATAGTAAATATTAGACCTGGACAAGGAATGCAGTGTCATGTGTATTGGAGCTGTACAGTACAAGAATTATAGAGGATATCATGTGCTGGAACTGGGCAAGGATTATTGTGGACAACAGGACTTGGAACTGGAGAAGAGCTTTAGTGCACAGGAGGAACTTTAGCTGAATTAAAATGACAACATATGGAAGTATTTATTTGTTTATAGGGTATGCTGACGACGCAGCTTTGGTGGTGTGGTGAGGAATTTTCATAATGTGGTGAGCTGTCATCCTCTTCAGGCACTTCACCTCCCACTCCTACTTACCCTACGCCTCATCCTTCTTTCTCGTTCTCTCCTGTGTTGTTGAAAAGAATATATATTTTTCCCCGAGTTACTTTTGTGTTGCAGGCACTTTTAGCAGTTACTTTTGTCCGCACTTTTTTCAGACTGGGAGGTGAAGTGCCTGAAGAGGATGACAGCTTTAGAGATCAGCCTTCTGGATTGAGTAAATATAGCAATATCATGTGGGAGGATGATACGTGGCTTTTTCCTTTTCATCTCTTCTTTTCAATTTTAGACAACTCTGCATACCTTTATAGAACACCTTTTGTTGTGAAGGGTTTAAGAGAGCTGTAAATAATCCCTTCAGTTCATAATTTTATCTTTAGGCTAATAAAATCGTGTGGAGGTAGCAGTGACTGAAATATGAAAAGTGAGTCATGGGACCAAAAGGGTTAAGGAGAGATATATTTTAGGGGAGGAGGATAACAGTAAAACCATGCCGTTGTGTGAAAGGCAGGAAGGTTTGTTAAGAAGGCATTGCCACTGTTTCCCACGCCGCCATAAGGAAGAGAAACCTGGGCAGAGAATAGCGGAAAACCATCCCAACAGGCCGTAGACTTTTTTTTTCTTTACAGCTGCAAGCATAACCTTAAGCGAACACACACACACACACACACACACACACACACACACACACACACACACACACACACACACACACACACACACACACACACACACACACACACACACACACACACACACACACACAGAGGAATGATCAAAAAGGTTACAGGAGGGAGGTGTGGCAATGTTGCATGGAGAGAGGGACGCACGAAGGTGGTGATTACCTCCCTCAGCGACGTTGGACGAAGGTTATTTGTTCATGTCTGTCTGTGTGTTTTCATGATATTGGATTTCAGTTAAATCTAGTGGACAGGTGGGCAGTGGGTCAAGGAAGAGCTTATTTTTTGAGATGGGTTCGGTTCCAAATGCAGGAAAATATCTTAAATTTTATTGCCGTTAGCGGAGGTATGCGCTCTCTGATTATGTGTGCAGGGTAGACTGAGACTATAGAATTACCTGATTATGAGACGGAAACTGGATTCTTCTGATAGGCAAGAGGAATTACAGCAATAAATCATAAATTTTCTTGGTGGAGGTATGTGCTTTCTTATGCTTTCTGTTTGTATGGTCCGATCATCATCAAGACGTGAGCCTGGTGGCCTTCAGTCAAAAGATACCCTTCTGCAAACCACCATCCTCATTTCGCGGGACAGAAAGTTGAGGGATGTGCGTCTGCTTAGGTAGTTATAATAATGCTCTCACGGGACGACATCCATCTCCAACATACAGGGGGAAAAATCCACATGTAAAGGGTGACAGAGAGTTTTGGAAAGTAAGACCGACGGTAAAGTTGAAACAGAAGGATCTCTAGCGGAATATATATAGAAAAAGAATTGTAGAATACACGGTGAGAGCGAAGCATGAGGTTGAAGAGAACACATGTAATGATGAAAGAGGAAATACGTAGTGTGTGAAAGAGAGAGAGAGTTGGAAGAGATGAGGATGTGGTTAATGTTGAATGGTGGAGTCTGTACGTATAGAAGAGACAGAGGCAAGAAGAAAAGTGAGGGTAATGATGAGAGGGAGTCTGTGTGTCGAAGACCAAAATAACAGTGCATGGTGAAAAAGAAAATGAGGAAGATAGAATGAGGGTAATGTTGACAAGGGGGAGGATGAAAAAAAAAAAAAAAAAAGGAAGGGGAGGAGGAGGAGAAGGGGGCCGTGTTGAAAGAGGGGGTTTATCCATGTGAAAAAGAATAATTAATAAAATAAAAAGAGGTAGAAACATACAGTTAGAGATAAAAGGTTGCCTAATATTTCATCATTTTATTTTTTCTTTCCTCTGCTGGCTGAAATTGACTTCGGTATGTTTTTCTGCCCATAGATTATTTTTTATTTATTTATTTATTCATTCATGTATTTTTTACGTGATACATCAGGGAAGCAACTGACAGGCGCTAAGTAGACGGAGTGGAACAGTACCAGGTGGGCATACTTTTGTCTCTTACTGTACAGGTTGGTTGCATTAGTTCGGGTTTGATACGCTTGATTACACTTGTAGGCTGTGTGTGTGTGTGTGTGTGTGTGTGTGTGTGTGTGTGTGTGTGTGTGTGTGTGTGTGTGTGTGTGTGTGTGCCGTTTTCACCTACTACTTTCGTTTTATCCCTTTCCATCCGATGACGTATTTTATAGCTTATTCTTGCTATATCCACTAGATTTTATTCAACTTTGGAGTAATTTTTCGAAGTGGAAGAGTAAGATATGGCTGTCATTAATTCTTTTAATTCCAGAGGTCTGTCAAAGATCAGTAAAATCGTCAGGAGAAAGCAAAAATAAAACAATACGTCATCGGAGTGAAGGGATCAAGGCGCCTGGTGGTCAGGTGGTTAGAACGCCCCAGTCTGTACAGCTGATATAAAACAACACAAAACAAAAATAAGCGTAGCCTAGAAGGGGTCCAGTGGTCTCCAAAATGCCCATTATTGCTTGCGTGGTTTCCCCCAGTCACTGTATGCATGTAATAACTGTAAATGCACGTAATAACTGTGCACACTAGGTAATGTCACTACCAAGACAGGTGTGGCATCCTAATCAAAGCAGGTGTATCAGGGATGGGAAAGATCATTGGGCATTTTTCAGCGGTCATCGTCCGTGGTGTCAGATTTTTTTCGCGCCAAATGTACACCGGTATTTTTTGATCGACTGTACATGGTGAGGGAGAGGGTTGGAGGCGTTGGCTGAATTGTATAGAGAAGCACAGAAGGTCAGAGTAACCTGCAGGCGCTTTTGGCATGGTCGGGGCTTCCCACCACCAGGGCCAGGGGGGATAGTAGGGAGGGGCAGAGGGTGAATGAATTGGGGATAGGGAGGCCGAGTGGCGGAGGAGATAGGTTGGAAGGGGAGGAAGGGGAGTGGGGGAAGGGAAGAGGAAGAGGAGGGGGAGTTTGAGTGGGGCGAAGAGGAGTTTTGATTAGGACTTCGTAGATGATGGATGTGGAAGACGAGGATGTAGCGTACCACTTGTATTCCATCCATCCTTACCCATTCCTCTACTCCCTCTGTCCTTGCCCATTCCTCTATTCCCTCATCCTTACTGGTACCTATTCTTCCGTTCCCTTTGTCCGTACCTATTCCTCTATTCCCTGTATCCTTATGTGTTCCCTCTATTCTTATCTATTCATTTATTCACCTGTAGTCACCATGCGGCCTGGCCATACCTGCCATTGCCCCAGGGATTTCCTTCCCAGACGCAGGCGGGGTTAGCTGTCCTTAGGTCCTTACCAAGAAAAAGTTTAAGCCATATCTAGTGGCCGGAAACACCTCTGGGTAATTAAGCCTGGTATAAGCACAATGTGGAGAGGATGGAGAGTGACAGACTGACGAGAAGAGTGTATGTGAGTGAAGTGGAGGGGGGGACAGGGAAGGAGAGGCCCAGGATGAGATGAAGGGATGGAGTGGAGAGGTATATGAGAGAGGGGGGTGCGAGCTGGGAGCACTGGGAGCAGGGCAATGAAATGGCGGGGGACAGGGCGACATGGAGGCTATTTGTTTGTGGCCACCCCTTACGGGATTAAGGCGTCTGGCAATAGATAGATGGATAAGCACAAAAGCCTATACACCAGGTCAGCTCACTTCACAGTCACTCGAGACACACGCACAGTACTCGGCCCTCTCACAGCGCTGCCTACCCTTGTACCATGCTGCTTGCTGTAACTTATCAATACAGAAACTACTGCTTTAGTACAGTTTATATTGTCCAACAGGGTAAAACTAGAAGAATTATTGACATGGAAATAGCGTGAGTTGGAGCTGGGTAAGGAGGGGAGAACTGGGGAGTGGTTATGGGGGAAGGAACGCCGGAGAGGAGTTAGGAGAGGGGAGCTGTGGGGTGGGGGGAGGAGAGGGGAGGTGGACTGGGGCAGAGTGAGGAGGGGGAAGGGGGAGTGAGGCTAACAGGAAGGAAAAAACGGAGGAAGTTGCATTAATGCCGTGATGAGGGTGAGAAAGGAAAAAAAAAAAAAATGGGCGTAAGAGGTGGAATGCAAGGAGGAAGAGCAAGGAATGTGTGTGTGTGTGTGTGTGTGTGTGTGTGTGTGTGTGTGTGTGTGTGTGTGTGTGTGTGTGTGTGTGTGAGAGAGAGAGAGAGAGAGAGAGAGAGAGAGAGAGATTGCTTAAAAAGTTAATGTCTGGGTACACAAATCTCCGTAAGTATTCACACAAAAAAGCCCAATTATAGACTTTAGCCCTGGGGTGGAAATTATCAGCAGTATTTTGCCATTTCATTTCGGCTCACGTCTGACAATTTTACTTCGCTAAAAAGAAACTTAGTGGGAAAAGAAGGAAGAAATTTAACGTTTTGACCAAGGAAAAAGAGGAAGGGGCTCTGCATTTGATTCCACATTGCGACGGGCAATTATTATTCATCTCAGAAGCTTGTCGCGTTCAAAAATTTAAAGCAAGCGTCCTACTGAACTTTAAAAACACCTTACAATACCTGATAATATTACGCTGGTGTGGAAACTTGCTTATCCTGTAAATTAACCCATCAGTCCGATTATGTGTGTGTTTTTTTTTTCATTATTCTCGTAACTTAAGGCAATTTGGTTTAGTGTAGGATAGACTTATGGAACTGGAGGGGTTAAATATTTCCTTCTCTGACCCCTTCACCATAGCAGGTTCTCCCTAAGCTTTTAAAATCGTCTGGATCATCAAGGCAGACAATCAGTTTCTGGTAAGACTTTGAAGACTCTGTAACACCTCTTCCTCGGCGATTTAATATGCACATCACACCATCTTATATAATCCTGTTGCTTCTTGCTGGTACAGTCTGTCCTTTTTAAAACCCCATCTGTAATTAACTTAGAATATGAAAGTGTAAGCCACAGATTTATCCCTAAGGAAGAAGTGTTAAATGTCTGCTATGCCACTACAGTTCTTTCACTTTAACTTGGCGCAGATTTTCGTCATTTTTGTGGCTTATTTCCCATAGCTTAGGCAGAGAAGGATAATACTGTGGTTCTGTATCCTTCCCATAGCAATTCCTTGCATTCCTCGTAACTAGCGCTGTTCTTGTGTTAATCTTTCTCTAAAGTCAGCATTCAAGGTGGAGAGATTTCAGTTCTAGTCCAAGTTAAAGTGGAAAAAAACTGTTGTTATTAGTTTTATACTGCTGCCTCACCTGAAGAGAAGTTTCCAGAAGCATCCGAAGCCCCTGCAGGTGGCGACGTGGCTGGTGTAGGTCACAGTCATGGCGCTGAACCCACTGGATCACTGAGGGGGACAATGGATCCTGAGGTGAGGGTGGGGATCAGGGGGTCAAAGGTGGGGGGCGGGGGTCATTGGTCCGATCTTGACTTTGATGAGAGAACGTGGCAGTCAACACTAATGTTTTCAACACTTGGTCTGCTTGTAAGACTTCTATCCACACTTAGCATACTTGAAGAAATTATGTCCACACTTGGAAAAACTATATCCACACTTCGTATATTCTTTAGCTAAGTTAAAGTAGATTCACAAAACCTGGTAGAGAATAAAATTTTCAACAGTTACTGCGTATAAATGGAATATTATATCAACATTTAGCTTAAGTGATAGGATTATGTCCACATATTCTGCTTCGAGGAAATGTATTCACACTTACTACACTTGTTCGTTAAGCTCGACCACATACACAGGAAGTAGCAATGAACATGAGTATTTTCAGTAATTAGACTACCTGGACTTTTTTTTGGAAGAATTATGTTGTACCCCAAATTAATCTTCCTGTTCGTGAAGATTAAAGAGGTTTTCAGTGTGTGGGTACTTTCATGGCACGTATGGTTTTAAAAACACTTGGAACATCGAAACACGTGTGTCATAGTACGTACACATTTTCTACGAACAGATACAGGATTCACGCACTTTCTATGGACAGATACAGGATTCACACACTTTCTGTAGCCAGATACAGGATTCACACACTTTCTATGGCCAGATACAGGATTCATACGCTTTCTATGGACAGATGCAGGATTCACACACCTTCTATGGACAGATAGGCTACAGAATTCACACACTGTCAATGGACAGATACGGGATTCACACACTTTCAATGGACAGATACGGGATTCACACACTTTCTATGGGCAGATACATATGGATTGGTAGATCATGTGTTACTTTGTCACATTAAATCAGAGCATAAGAGCCAGTGGGCATTTTGCAAGGACGAGTAAACGAAGCAATCACGTACTTAATCAAATAACGTGCAGACTCAACACACGTGCATAAACGGTACCGGTACGTGCGATTTGTGGGGTAGGTTGTGATAATACACGTGCATACCGTACTGGCACGTGCAGTTTCATGCAATGAGTTGGGTAGGTGTCAATAATTCAGCACACGTCAATACGATACCAACACGTGTGGTATGTGGCAACGAGTAGATTTGATTCTCTTCTTTAGTTACTGCACACTGTCAAAACTTCAAGGTAACCCGACCACGTGCGCATGTAAAGGCTCCAGATAGGGTGGAATGGGATGGTATGGGATGGTGTTGGGGAACTGGAACTGGAATGAAGGGATGGGAGGTTGCTGGTGAGAGTGAAGGTTGAGGGTTGCGGTTTGGGATGAAGGGTGGGGAGGTTGCGGTTGGTGGTGAAGGGTGGAGGGTTGGGGGGGTTGCGGTTGGGGTGAAGGGTGGGGGTTGCGGTTGGGGTGAAGGGTGGGGGTTGCAGCTGGGGTGAAGGGTGGGGTGATGGGTGGGGAGTTGCGGTTGGGGTGAAGGGTGGGGAGTTATGGTTGGGGTGAAAGGTGGGGAGTTGTGGTTGGGGTGAAGGATGGGGAGTTGCGGTTGGGGTGAAAGGTGGGGAGTTGTGGTTGGGGTGAAGGTTGAGGGTTGTAGTTCGGGGTGAAGGGTGGGGAGTTGTGGTTGGAGTGAAGGGTAGGGGTTGCAGCTGGGGTGAAGGGTGGGGGTTGCGGTTGGGGTGATGGGTGGGGAGTTGTGGTTGGGGTGAAGGGTGGGGAGCTGCGGTTGGGGAGCTGGGGTCGTGGAGTGGGATGACTAAGGATTGCAGAGAATTGCTGGATCAATATCACTAGCAGACAGGCCTTGGGGCAGAAGGGCGGAGAAGGGGAAAGAGGAGAGGGAGAGGAGGGACCGAAGACAGGAGGAACGGTTCGAGAGAGAGAGAGAGAGAGAGAGAGAGAGAGAGAGAGAGAGAGAGAGGAGGGGAAGGGCAGTCTGTCAGTATCAGCCGGATTTTTCCAGTTACCATCAGCTCTTTCCTGAGGGAGAGAAAAGAGAGGAGGGGGATGGAGGGAGAGGGAAAGGAGAGGAGGAGGGGGATGGAGGGAGAGGGAAGGGAGAGGAGGACGGGGATGGTGGGATAATAAGGCGAAAGCGGTGAGGATGCATACTGATGAGGAGGGAGAGGTGCAGAGATAAACACTGGGAAGAATCGAGAAAGGATGAAGAGGAGGCAAGACAGGGAAACGGAGGAGGAGGAGGGGGGGGATGTAAGGAAGAGGGTGGGAGAGGAGGGGGGGGAGGTCTGGAAGAGAGGAAGGGGGGAGTATGGGAGGGAAGAGGGGTGGCTAGAGGGAGAGGAAGGTCTGACAGTGAGGAGAGAAGGGAGGGAGAGGGAAGTGTAGGAAGAGAGAATGAGGTAGAGGAGGAAACAGAGGTATGTGAGGAAAGAGGGGAGGTAACGGAGAGAAGAGGAAGGTAAGGAAGAGAGAATGACCTGGGGATGGAGGGAAGTTTCTAGAAGGAAGGAGGAGGAGGGTGGGCAAAGGGAAGAGGAAGAAGAGCTGAGTTCTTTGGCACCGATTTCTGCTGTATTTCAGAGAGAGAATTCTGAGTCTCTCTCTCTCTCTCTCTCTCTCTCTCTCTCTCTGTCATAGAAGGCGGCTGGAATCCATATATTACCAAGAAAGGCAACGTCAAAAGGCACAACAAATTCTTTCACTTACAGACACACTGACAACACAACCAATGACAGACAGACTACGAATACAGATTACATAACACCTCCCTGATACAGAAAATACAGGGAACATTGCCGTACATAATCTTCTTAGTTTTTGTTAATGATCTTTGTTTATATTTTTCCATTTGCTTTCACAGTCACCAGACACTTCGGGACAAAACCAGGGTGAATGATTTAAAACAACGACGATACAGACGAATTTCTGATAATATTTCACTTATTATAGATTTGTTTTGGTGTATTTAAGATCTTTTATGAATACGGTTGGTATCGGTGGTGTAAGACGATAAGACTCTGGCCATAGGGGTGACGTTTAAGGTAAGGACCAGGGGCGCTGCTGTGTGACGTTAGGAGAGAGTTGTGACGTTGTGTGGAGCTCTACAGGTGAAGGGTGGAATTGTTACGCCGCAAGGGTGAACTGGTAGGATCTGTTTCGAGGCTGTGAACTGTAAGGGTGAGGGTTGCCTTGGGAGGGGTGAGTCAAGGCTGAAGAGATGCACAACCTGTAAGAGAGAGAAAAAAAAAGTTATCAGTTAAAGGTAAGGTGAAATGGTATATAACATGTAAGAGAAGCTTATTTAATGCGATACAAGGGGAAAAACGGATGCCTTTATTTGTATATGATTTTATTTTATTCATTTATTTTTTTACTGGACTCATGGGTCGAAACGTTTTTTTCCACTCAGGTAGAAAAAGAAATTGAATGATAATGGCAGCTTAACCAAAACAGGATGCATGGATACTGTGTTATTTGATTCCTTGAAAAGACTGAATACAGATGAACAAAGGTACGTTAGGAAAATTGTGTTCGTTGACTGTGCACCTGTGTAATAGCATATCAATAGCCGTAATAGAAAATAAAAAAAAGGCCTATTATTTTGATGTGTAGCTTGTGCAGGAATACATTAGTCCAGTAGTCAATTTAGGCTACGTGGAGTCCATCAAGGCCCTTCACCTCCATGGCGCTACAGTATTATTTCAAGTTCAGTTAATAATTTCCATTCGAGGGCGTGTTTTCCACTGTAGTTACCTCCATGCGATTTTATTCAGGTAAGGGGAGACCTGTGCATCTAAAAAGGTAAATAATGTCTTTATCTAACCCACAGATGTTAAAAATTCTCTCCTGAGCTAAATAAAACCAGTAAACAAGATGGAATGTACGTCAGGGTATGGAAGGGCTTGCCACCTGATGCACCGCCACCGTTCAGCTTACTACACAAGTCTCCTCACGGTGTAAAATCCGTGACAAAAGTTCGCCTAAAACTTCACCTTTCACCTCTTGAGCCTTTCACGTCCCTCTGGTGGCTGAGAGAGAGACTTGGTATGTTTCTCTGGTCATAGATAAGTCTCTCTGATACACTTCGTCCAGCAAGAAAGAGTTAGACAGACAGAGAGAAGGACCGACAGACAGACAAACCAGACGAAACACATAACCCCGTCGCCTCTTTCACCTCGAGTGTAACAAACAGGAAAAGTAAGTTAGTGGCAAAGTTAGCTTGGCAAAGAGTAAGTTACATTATTTCAGCTCAATTTTGTTCAGTTATATGCCGAGAGAGAGAGAGAGAGAGAGAGAGAGAGAGAGAGTGGTCCCCTTTCTCCCCCAGTTGCATTATCCCCGCTAACTTCATTACTCTCCTCCACTCTCTCTCTCTCTCTCTCTCTCTCTCTCTCTCTCTCTCTCTCACACACACACACACATAGGTCTTGAGTGAATTGATAAATATGCGAGTGTTATCATTCTTGGGCTGGAGGCGAGAACTTCCTAGCTTTGAATATTGAGTAAACGACTGTACACTTCGGGACAAAAGTTGGCCTAAAATTTCACGTCTGCCACATCTCACTTTCCTCTGCTGGCTAATACCGGGGGTTCCAAAGCTGGGATTGGTTTAGTATGTTTTTCTGGCCGTAAATGATTCCCTTGGACATGATGCGTCAGGGAGGAAAGTGGTAGACATGTCGTAATTAAGAAAAATGGAGTTCTAGGCCAGCTTTGGTCCCTGATTGTACGGCCTACTTCACTGCTGATAATTTCCTCCTGGTTTCGGTTCTTCCTTGTGATGACGGATTGACATTTTAAAAAGCAAATAGGGTCCTAGGATTTATTTCGAGAAGCGTGAGCAATAGATCATCTAAAGTAATACTAAAACTTTATCTAGCATTAGTAAGGCCACATTTAGACTACGCAGTACAATTCTGGTGTCCTTACTACAGAATGGATATTAATTCGTTAGAAAATGTACAGAGAAGAATGACTAAAATGATACATGACGTCCGGAACCTGTCATATGAAGACAGACTGAAAAGACTAAGTCTGCATTCGCTAGAGAGGCGTAGAGTAAGGGGAGACTTAATTGAGGTGTGTAAGTGGATGAATGGTAAAAATAAGGGAGATATTAGCAAGGTACTTAAAGTGAGCATACAGGATAGAACTAGAAATAATGGTTTCAAACTAAAAAAATTCCGTTTCAGTAAGGAAATCGGTAGAAATTGGTTTGGTAATAGAGTAGTAGACGAATGGAATAAGCTACCTAGTAAAGTAGTTGCTGCCTCTTCCATTGAGAGTTTCAAGCATAGGCTAGATAAGCATATGACAAATAAGGGGTGGATATAGGATATTGGATATAGAATAAAGAAAATCTTATAACCAATACTAATTCAAAAAAATTTTCTTTTCAGGTTACACTATGATAGTCTCTATTCTCCTTTCACACTTTCCTGTAAAATGTCCACGCCAGTTTTTCTATACGGCGTGGTGTTCTTTCTGACTTTTTCCTGCCGGCTTCGGCTGGAGGGTTTGGAGGGCGGGGGAGAGCCTTCTTCTTTGCTATCCTTGTCTCATTCTAGTAGTTCAGTTGCTCTTCTAGGAGCTGCCTAGCATGGGCCAACCGGCCTACTGCAGTTATCCTCTCTTCTTATGTTCTTATGTTCTTGCTAATCCCAGCCGAGTTTTCCAAATGGAGGGAATGGCTGTAACCTATTTAACCCCGTAACTCGAAAGATCATTTCTCAGATTTTTACTGTGTGTTGGTGATACGAATAAAATAAACACTACGTTAGGCTAGTGAAAAGTTTAAAATTATCTGTTGTCAATAATTCAAATTAGCATCCTGCTCAGAAGCGTCTATATTCTGCCCACTTCTTTTAGCTGAAGTATCAGCATTTGCAAGCTTGCCTGCCCAAATACGTTCCTCACTTTCAGACGACAGTAACAATACCTGAGTTATTCTGTTTGTCAATGAGGCAAACTATGTCGTTAATAAAATTATATAGATGGTTTTTAAGAGATTATCATGGTGTAATGGGCATCATAAATCACTAAGTAAACGGTGTTACGAAGCCTCCTACGGTATGCCATGCAGAATACGGTCCATAACGGTACATCCAGCACCGCACTGTCACGACCGTCATACACTAAAGGTGATAGCTCATTGCACTCAGTAACCCTGACCTTGGCGGTATTTTTATGCACCCACAACCTACTCACCGACTCCCGCCATACTCAGACATCAGATACCGCATCACACGTCTTTCCCTCACAACCCTACCCTTGCTGTCACATCTCCCAGCTTATCATTGGTGAACTGGAGAGCAACAGTTTTACATATCGGTATAAATGGCTGCAGCTGTATCTCATTCTTTAATTATATATATATATATATATATATATATATATATATATATATATATATATATATATATATATATATATATATGGGTGTGTGTGTGTGTGTGTGTGTGTGAGTGTGTGTGTGTGTGTGTGTATGCATGTTTCTTAGAGTAATTATCATTTACGGGTATAAAATTGTGATGACATTATTTCTTCCTGACACTGCAGAAACTCCTGCCATATTGGCGATGAGTTCAGTGTGTACCCGGGAGAGTGCAGACTGCTGACGATAGGGGTGGGCTTGGTAGCAAGAGCAGGATATCAAGATTCAGAACGGCCATGACTACCTCAGATGAAAATCCCCCTCATCAAGTACGTTGTAAAGATGTTATGTTATATAGCATGAATGAAAAGCAGTTAGTAATTTATTATACCTGTAGTTAAGTCAATGCATTAGTACAAATACCATCCCAGTGTTTACACCATTGGCTCGACTCAGCCTCAGACTCTTGTGGTAAATGTTGGTTAATACATTAACCTACAATCTGGTATTCCGCCAGTGCCTTGGGAAGACTAATTAACAATTACTACTAGGGCCCAGCAAGCTCAGAAAATAGTCATGGTTAGTTGTGGTTAACGAAAAGTTAGATTTGTGAACGCGTATTGTCCGTCTGTCATTTGGAATCACCCGTTTAGTATTACATAGTCAAAGACAGGGACGTGTACCCATGTAGGCTAGGTTACGTTATTATAGTGGTGATCTGCATTCCAAACCTAACATCAAATATTATTTTAGGCTAAGCGAGTTATGTTAGGTTTGGTTAAGAAAATCACTGTGTGGGTGAAATTCCACATACGATCCAGGGTATTTGAGTTAAACATCACAAACTGTCGTTCTTTTCTTTCTTTTTTTTCTCGCAGAGATTACAAGCGGCACAGATTGTTGGCTATGGAAGCTGTCTGGTCACTAAATTAGTCTGTGTGGGGAGGAGGGAGGGAGTGGCGGTACAAGAGTATCATTGTTAATATTGCTTTTCAAAGGTAGAGTTGCTGCGCGTACTTCAGACGCTTCCTCATCTTCGTGGGGAAGGGTACATAATTTTCGTGCCTGTGTACTCTGTTTCTTAACTCCCAGCAAGACAAAATTTAATCGTGAGACGTGCCCAAAGCCATTCGGTCACCATGAGCAGGTGTAACACGAGATAAATAATGACAAATGCTCAAGTACACATTGCCACCCCGAGTAACAGAGCAAATGACAGGTCCTGATAAATACCTGTATACACTTTGTCACAATGGAAAGTCCTCTGATCTTAAAACCATTGCTCGCTGGGAAACATTACAGGTCAGATTACGAAAACAATGGCTAAAACGCGATTCACATAGTATACTTGTTATTTTTGTTGTCACACACACACACACACACACACACACACACACACACACACACACACACACACACACACACACACACACACACACACACACACACACACACACACACACACACACACACACACAGAGAGAGAGAGAGAGAGAAGGGTATTCCACTCTTGCTATCAGTGTGCACGGGTGTAATAAAAAAATTGCCCTAGAAAAGAAGAGGTTGAATCACACATCACTCCCCGTGGACACATGACTGACAATAAGCAATTATGGTGACTGACATTTTAAGGGGACACCAAAATTGCACGGCGTAATCTAAAAGTGGCCGTACTAATGCTAGATAAAGTTGCAATATTACTTTCGATGTCTTGGTGGTATAAATTACTCCTTGCACGATTAGAGGTTCAATCATCCTTACCTGTATGCTGCCTAGGGATGAAATTCTCAAAAGCATTCCGTATTATAATGAGTTTATTTCATTTTCTACAGTAAGAGAAGAGATAGTGGAAGATACTGTTTTCTCCTTTCCTCGTCCATCCTTTAAGGCAAATTACATAACATGATGATTTTCCTCGCGTAACGGTGATTTCTTTATGCAGGAAAGACAAGATGCTGGGAGATTCTGCACTGTCCGTGTCTTTCCTGCAAAAACTAACAACAGCTATGACAAGGAAATGATCAAAAGTTTTTGTACCCGGGCCCAAATATATGGAGAAAAATCTATACTATATAAACCCTGATTAAAACATTCTGTCTGGATGAGTTTGGGTGACGCCTGTGTAACCAATTTATTTACATCGTTTATCCCCTTGTCATTTAGTGAAACAGGTATATCGGTTGTATTTGTCGTCCATAATATATTGTTTCAACGCCCAGCATTAATGTATATTATTAGAATGCAACGTCTAATTATATTACTTTATTTCTTAGTCCGCCCGGCAGCTCTAATACTTGTAAATTTATGCTTAACAAATCATCCGGCATTGTGGGTGTGTCTGAGCTGTGTCTCGTACAAATGAACTGGCTGGTTCAATGGAATCTCTGATAACGAAGAGGCTTAACAGTTCGCTTACTCCTACTGACCATCAAAATAAAATATGTAAAGCAGTTCTAGCGAGCATATTCTGTACAACCCTGACACGACGTAAAGATTATAATGTAAGTAGTGCCAACATATTTTAGTCGCCCGAGGGAAACTTTCACTGGTTAAACACGGAAAATATTTGAAAATATTGGAGTTTCAGTCAGTCAGCAGTAATTTATGCATCATTAATTTTTAACACCGAAACTTCGTTAGGGAAATTTTGATACAGGCGTGTGAGAGAGAGAGAGAGAGAGAGAGAGAGAGAGAGAGAGAGAGCGTAAGTCATAGAACCTTTTACCATGGTGAAAATTTAAGGCTTGTCATGCACTATCCCAGTTATGAACATTTTTGTAAAGTTAATAAAACAGAACTGTGAGAAGTGCTTTTTGGTGTGAACAAGAAGAGCTCATTGTACTGACACGTGGTGGAGTCAGGGATTATTCACGCCTCGTTCCCCGTTTCTTACATTCAGTGCTCAGTGATAAAATATTTGTGGTAAAGGCCAAGGTGTTAGTAGCGCCGGAGATATGACCTATGAAGCGAAAGCACAAGACATAATTGCTCTTTTGTGTGTGTGTGTGTGTGTGTGTGTGTGTGTGTGTGTGTGTGTGTGTGTGTGTGTGTGTGTGACTGCAAGAAGTTGGTGGTATGTCTCTTGCATCACAATTAACGATTATGTGGAAATCCCTCGTATGGGTAACTGTTTTCACTACGTCTCTCTCTCTCTCTCTCTCTCTCTCTCTCTCTCTCTCTCTCTCTCTTTCAAATATCCTAGCACATCTATACACACCCATCCTTCTATTCCCTTTGATGTGTTCCATGGTATTCGAGCAATGGGAGAGAGGGAGGTAAGGGTATAAGGTGACTGGTTTATGAAGAAGTCGGCGGGGATGGGCGGTGGAATATTGAAGAGAGGGGGTTGAGAAGTGTAGGATCTTGAAATGCACTAAATTAACGAGATCTTGTTTAAAAATCCTACGGTGATGGTGTTGGGTCAGGGTTGTCGCCTGGATGAAGAGAAATGATTCAGTGTCCGTGGCATTCAAGAGTGACCGTGAAAAATACTTCCAGGATATAATGTATTATTTAGCAAGCATTTAGTCGCCCTGTGGCATGGTTGAAAGTCTGAAATTGGAGGATAAATGTACTAAACTTCCTTGGTTCAAATCGAAGAGGTGTCTGGAGGTTTTTGTGTTATCTAAAATCTGACAGGGTGAAGGCTGGTCTCTTGCGGTGTAAATAATTTTGATTACGATGACATGGCCTCAGGGCTTCCTGCGTCCCGGGGCAGACCTCTCGGAGACTTTTATTGCAGATTAGCGAATACAGAAAAATGTACATCAGAATCTGTGAGGGATCTAGGAGTAGCATTGATATTACCTGTTACTTGGTTGTAATGCAATTCGTAATGAACATATGAAGGTCGCGCATTAAAAGGGGATCAAACGCTATACCTTACGCCAAAATGTGTTCTCCACGCATAACACTATTTTCATCCCTCTGTTACGTGGACTGGGATAGAGAGGCATAACTAATGTGGCCAAACCATATCATTTTTTGGCCAGAGGTGACACTTGATCCCTGAGTAATGTGCGACCTCTCATATGTGAAAGACAGTCAGGTTTTCGGTACCGTAACCACCTTTCTCTCCCTACCGTAGATACCGATTCCTCACCCTCCGGTCCACCAGTTATTGATTAGACTGTTCTTATTCTGTTCCGTTAGATGTATTATTTATGCGTGCTACCTCCAGACTAGTTCATCATCGCAGGGAGACAGCAGGTTGTGATGGGGTTGATTAAGACCGTTTCAATCATCCTCACTACAAATGGCCTCTCCAAAAAGCAAGACTGAATATACATCACCTGATTCAAGAGGATAATGGATGAGCCCAGACAATGAAGCGATATGTATAAATGGACGACAGACTTAGACACGTTAAGGAAAGTTGATGATAGTGCAGTGAGGTATAAAGGCATGTAAGGTGAGCCATAAGGCGGGGAAGGTGAGACAAGATGACAGGTGTTAATGAAGAAGGTGTGAGGACAGAGAAAGTGAGTTAAGGGAGATGGACAAGGCAAGGAAAAGAGAAATGAAGAAAAGGAAAAGTGGAGTTGAAGGGGAGGAATTGGCTGAGAAAGAAAGAACTGAGTATATAACGTGGCGAGTTAACAGACGGTGTTGTTATTAAGCCGCGATGGCCTGGAGTATCGAACCGCCTGTGACCTCTAGTAAAAAATAAATTGAACACACACACACACACACACACACACACACACACACACACACACACACACACACAGACAAAAAGAAAAAAACAGCAAGACAAGGAAAGAGAGACAGACACAGACAGAAGGGACAACACATAAGCAGAGAGAGAGAGAGAGAGAGAGAGAGAGTGTGTGTGTGTGTGTGTGTGTGTGTGTGTGTGTGTGTGTGTGTGTGTGTGACGGAGAAGAAAATCCTCCACGAAGTATTTTCCAAGAATCGCCGTAGGTGATGCAAGAGACCTAATCTTCAACGCTTTAGTTACACACACACACACACACACACACACACACACACACACACACACACACACACACACACACACACACACACACACACACACACACACACACACACACACACACACACACACACACAGACTCGTAGCTCATATTTTATGTGTCACTTGCCTTTGAACCTTCCAAGAATTTTTTTATCACTGGTCGCAGAATGGGAGGGTAACGCGAATGATGGCACTGAATACTTATTTTAGGTAATTTTAAATGTACTGTAACGATTTACCTTCTTCATCTGCGCGCGTGTGTGTGTGTGTGTGTGTGTGTGTGTGTGTGTGTGTGTATGTGTGTGTGTGTGTGTGTGTGTGTGTGTGTGTGTGTATCTACTGATATCTACCTGTATCAATATCTTTCTCTGGCTGTCTAAATACTCTTTTATTTAATTGTTTTACATATTATTAACACAAATAGACCATAATCATCATACAGTAAATAATATAAAAGACGAATAGTAGCACATCTGTGGAAATATTTACCGCATTATTGTTTTCACTAGTAATAACTCATCAAGATTGCAACGTATAGATTCTTAAAACATAAATAAATATGGTCACGTAGGTGGGCAACGTTAACACACTATTTACTGCGCTCTTTTTTTTTTTTTTTTTTTTTGGGGGGGGGGGTAGCTTGTAGTACTCAGTGTGAGATTTTAAGTTTAATTGGCTTAATATTTTCAGCACTAGTTACGTTTTTCTCAGCTAGAAAGATAAAGGGCAGACAAAGCTTAGAAGGATTTTTGGAGACTCGTGGTTTCATTATATTCATCACCAACAGATATTCACCTTGTAGAGTAAGAGCTGATAAAAAGTGACAAAAACTAAAACATGTTAAATACTTGGTCTTATAGTGAACTGTCAAATGATTCAAGGTATTAATAGGGAAAGACGGAGCTATTAATATGGCCATCATAACCAGAATAAATAACAGAATATATTTCCGTCGCTCAGTATCTCTTGTATCAGTTCCGTCATTCCTATCATGGCCATCACTTCCTGTCTCCCTGCTAAAAATAAGCACTGGGAGAACGGAGATTGTAGCATTTCCGATCACATTCCTTCCTTCTTACTCCAGTATGTGGCTTGAAATTGATGGAAATTATTACACGAGTCGCCAGCAAGTGTTACATTCCACTGTGTTCTAATCTCTTTTTTTAAATTTTGTGAAACATGCATTGTGCTTAATAAGAGGCTTGAAACAGATGGAAAATAATACATTCCGTTGATATTAATAGAAAAAAATTATCTTACGTTCTCTTGTGCTGTGGTAAATGTCCTAAAAATGTGGTAAATACCTTAAAAATATTATATCCTCCTGTACTGTTGTAAATGTAAAAGACTTAGAGAAAATTTTACATCACTGTACCATAATCCATTCACTTCTATAAAGGCCTAAATCGAAAATCTAAGTTAGGCGTTTCGGAATATGAGGCCAATGTACGCACACAGCAAATTATAGGTCAAGACCCAGAAGTGTATTAAGTCCTTGGCGACGGGCATTGATAAGGAGAACATCAAAAAGAAGATGAAAATAAGTTAAACATTCTCTCTTCTCTCTCTCTCTCTCTCTCTCTCTCTCTCTCTCTCTCTCTCTCTCTCTCTCTCTCACACACACACACACACACACACACACACACACACACACACACAACACTGAAGACAACCAGCAAGTTACATACACCGCCAAGAGCAAGAAAACACTTTCGTTATTGGACCACAAATTCTTCCCCGCCGAAATTCGCCCACCAGGACAGAACAGTTCGCTTCAGGAAACTTACGATGAGAGAGAGAGAGAGAGAGAGAGAGAGAGAGAGAGAGAGAGAGAAGCAGGCTAATGGTGAGTGTGTGGGAGGGGGCAAGAGCAGTGTTGCAGTTCTTTCTGCTGGTTTTTCCCGTGTCTCTCATCTTGCACTGTTGACACCCAAAGAGAAACTCAGAGAGAGAGAGAGAGAGAGAGAGAGAATAGCCGTAAGCGGTATTCGTCTGATCAATAGGTCTATCTGTAGTCTCATGTCAGAGAGAGAGAGAGAGAGAGAGAGAGAGAGAGAGAGAGAGAGAGAGAGAGAGAATCATAACCACATGCTATTCCTGTATAATCAATAGCTCGATCTGTTTATCTGACGCCATGCCCGAGAGAGAGAGAGAGAGACAGAGACAGAGAGAAGTATATAACTATAGCGGTATTGCTTGTCTCTTCATCACCTGTAAAAAAAAAAGAAAAAAAAAAGCAGTTTCATGTCCCATTAATACTCAGCGCAACGTTTAATTAAGGGAAAGTAATAACCCTACTCTGTTCAGATTTACTAGGTGTAGAACTGGAATCTCTCGCTCTCGATTGCAGTGCCATAACAAAAAATATATTATAAAATCCGATATCAGTCACGAAGAAGTGCTGTGGAAAAGACGTAGAATCACTGTATTGCCTTCTTGTGTCACTGAACAACGGGAAATATGACGAGAATCCCAAGTTAGGTGAATTAACAATAGGTCAATTGTCGAACTGCCTTTAGTCTGTTACGTCTTCTTTATTTTAATCTTGCTTCCTCCAGACATTGATTCAGCTTAGGAGAGACATTTCATACACATACAAGGGAATATTAATGTCATATGAAGTAGTAAACCGTTAAGGAAGAGGTGTCAGAAAGCCTCTTAAACTAACGAGAATACGGCTTAATCACAGTCAGTAGTTGTAGCCTAAGGTCTAGTTTGACTCCGGTAAATTGCAGGCTGAAGTTACCCTCATCCCGCAGTCTACCATCCGCTTTTCGGGGGATAAGGAGGGAGTTGAGGGACGCTGTATAACCGGAAGGAGGAGTCGCTCAGTTATATCGGTGCCACCACGTGAAGGCGTCCCTCTTGAGCACCGCGGACCCAGCGAAAAACAAATTAAACGCCGTTATTGTCTGGCAAGCTAATCAAGTGGTTAATCATATATTTGCAGGAAGGACGAAGCAAAAATTTCAGTATGAATTAATCCTCTCCTGGTGACGCAATTTCTAACACTAACGTCAGACGGTTTTACTTAGATGCGAGTGAGTTACGGGACCCAGAGAGAGAGAGAGAGAGAGAGAGAGAGAGAGAGAGAGAGAGAGAGAGACAGACAGACAGACAGAGGGAGAGAGAGAGAGAGAGAGAGAGAAATTGCTGTCGCCACAAACCCTTTTCACGCCATGGTCAGCTCTAGTATTCTATTGTAGCTTACATTAGATTATTTTATTCAGCTGTTAGTCAGTCACTGGGTCCTGGGGAAGTTAATATGTTAGTTGTGTGGTGTGTGTGATATTTGGAGTGCCAGTGAGTAGAGGCGGGGGGAAAAACATACCTCTGAGGACTGTATCAAAGCAGATGCGGAAAACAAAGGGAAGAAGACCAACCCTTAGCTTTATGTATGAATTAGTATGCTTGTTGTGTGGCTTGATTTTGCTTTGTACTGTACTTGCGGCGAGAGGATGAAGAAAATCTATAATCGTAAAGGGAGTAGTAGAGAAGGTTTGTAGTGGCAGAGAAAGAAGATAAAGCTGTAATATCCTTTTAAATTAACCGTGCACTGCTATAACGTGTCCTACAGTATAATTAATTCCTGCTCTCCCCAGGCGTATTTAATTCAACTTAAAATAGCGCCCTGGTATTAAAGGGTTATGGAATGCTGTTTATAACCCCTCCAACTTGATCAGTTCCACCCAAGCCGAGTAAAAGCGTCTGGTTGCAGGAAGAATACGAGTAAATTACAAAAGACACCTGATTTTTTCGATAACATATGATAGACAAAGGAACGGGGAAAAAATATAGTTGTAACAGGGAAGGTAAGAGGAGATAATTATGCACTACAACATCTATCCCCAGCTCAGTAAAATCATGTCGGCCACCATCTTTTAATGCCCCTACTCATCTATTTCTAACCTTTCTTCTTTCTATAACATCTTCTTTCCTTCTGGCTAATGAGTGAAACTATTCCTCTGACTGACCTCGGCCTCGACCTCGTAATGAAGGGGCTCATACTCTCCACGTGGGAAAGGATACTCAGAAGGTTTAATCCAGGTCGTGAAAAATGCGTTGCTGCAGTCTGTCGGCCCCAGTTCATCCCGGTAATCGCACCTTAATTAGCTGAGATTAAGGAGGGGGGGGAGGAGGTTAGTCCGTCCCGGGAGTAAACACACGGGGTTATTATTAAACAGTAATTTAGGTCAGTGGGAGATGGTCATGAGTTGCTTTTGCCACCCCAGGCTCATCTGCATGTGAACCCAGTGGACTACAGGCTGAAATGAGCCGTAAATGGATAGTGACAAATGTAGAAAGGATATTCAGTAGAGGCCATCCCTTACAGGATGCAGCGTCAGAAAATTTATGGACTTATTTTTTCCAAGCGCTTTAAAGAATGGGCTACTCTCTGTCCACTTTAACTTGGCTTAAAATTTGCCATATCTTCATCTTAGATACCGAGTTCCAGCAGTAAAGTCACACTAGCACTGCCTTCTTCTGTTTCTGAGCTACGCGAAATAAACTGCACAACGACGAAAAAATGGGCCAAGTTAATGTGAAAGAGGTGTAGTGAATGTTAACTTGTATCAACTTTTTTTTTAAAGGAACCAAAGGCCAGGAGCCCGCAAAATCGTTCCCTCCAAGAAGAAAACGTGACCTCGAACTGCCGCGTAATATTCGTGCGTCATAACACTGAGTCAGTTTGGGCGGCAAATTCGTTTTTCTCTCCCGCCGGCACACTTTGTAAACACTCCCTGGTACACGTCTCTAGCGCAGTTTTTCACGTGTCTACAATTTAGTTTTCTTACACCTTCCCTCATCCTATTTCCTTATTTTTATTCATTATTATTATTATTATTATTATTATTATTATTTAGTTGGGAATAAGTAAGATGACGACAATGATGATGATGATGGTGATGGATAGGAGCCACGAAACTTTTTCCATAATCAGGAATATGAATCCATCTACCCATCATCTGATCCTGTACAGCCCCATCAGGAACGTAGATGCCCGAGGCTGTACCGTTTAGTCCGGGCATAAGTAGTATGTCAAGGACGACCAGTTACCCATCCTGAGTGGCAGTGTGAGCAGCAAACACTTATTCCTTGAAGTATAACCTTATATAGATCTTATCACACTGGAGCGCATTAACCCACTGAACCACCGGACGTTAACTTGTTGGATGTACTGTACAGTTAAAGGGTTACCTGACCGTCCTAATTGGCAGGAGCAAGCCTTGGAACGCGGTGTCTCTTGAGTCACTTCCACCTCCTGTATGCAGGCGAGAAGGCCAGACGTGATCCTCCAGGTTGTCCCCGCAGTATTTCCTGTGTCTAACTGGATGCTAGGCCATGTTGCCTGATCATGTCAGCTAAAAACTGATAAGCCTTCTTTAGGACCTTTTTAGACCCTTTTAATGTACTTTATGCCAGGCAACGCGGTACTTGTCAGCCAGGCCGAGCTCTGACATCACCATTGCAGTCTCATTGTCTTACCGTACTATGGGATTTCTCATGTAAGTATGGTGTTTAGAGCACGTGTACATGACTCAAACGACAAACGAACACTAATGCTAATAATATTTCAGCCTGTAGACCACTGGCGTCCCGAAGGCAGACAGTACTAACACGAGTGAATGAATGGTGGGGGCATCCATCCTAGCAAGTAGACGACAGTGCACAGTGTATTATTATAATGCTGTATCGTCATTAAGGCTTTCATATACTTGCTATCTCTCCCTCACAAATATACCGTGTGTCAACCCTTCAGTAGTAGAGCGTTCCGTTCTACAAACACTTTGAAACCCGTACTGTCAGCCTAGGTAAAGACGTATATGACAACACCGCCCGCTCCCCTCCAATCCAAACAATACTGCTGAGCTTAGAGTGAGTAGTTAGTGCAAAAGCAGAGGAGTTCTCGTGCATAATGACGGAAAATCGTCTGACGTAACCTGTATGAATTACTACAGTGGCCCCGACCGTGAAAATTATAATTGCGACGTTATTGATAGCTCATACCCAGTCTCTCTCTCTCTCTCTCTCTCTGTCTCATCAAGAAGGCTCGTAAGTTCCAGGTTCCCGCGAGTTCTGCCGAGCGTCCATGAACTGCCTCTGTTGACCCTGATAGAAAAGAACGAAGCCCAGAATTAAGTTAGTCATCCCTTAAACAGAGGCCAAAGAAAATGGGAGCAGTATATTTTGAAACACGAAAGTCAGGAAGAAGTGCGATGGAAGGCATGTAGAGCCGTAGCATTGTCTTTTACTGCCACTGAGCTACGTGAAATTAGCTGCAAAAGGACGAAAATCTGGACCAAGTTAAAGTGAACAGTCTTGAGTCTCGCTTAAACTGAATATAATCGTCTGCTGATAAGAATAAGTTATTAAAAATCGTATCAAAGGAATTATGTAAGCCGCCGTATTCTATGTGACGTAAGGGTTTCGTCGCCTCTGTCCGCAAGTGGTTTATTTTTGCACATTCCTCCTCAGCATTCTTTTGCAGGTTATTTTCATCGTTTTATACATGTCTCGCATCAGTATCGTAGAAGAGGATACTGAGATGCCATGTGCGGAATAAATCGCAAAGGAAGGGGTGCTAAGAAATCTCCAGAGCCGCTTGGAATACGATCCTTAATCATTCTCAGTTGTTAGTACATTAGGGTATTTAATTCAAACACCAGACGATTTTATTCAGCTGAGATGAATCCTAGCACTCGATTTAAGTTCATCAGTTTGAAATGATTTGGCCGTGTGGAGAAACTGGAGCTTGAGAGACTGACTAGGAGAGTATAGGTGGGTGAGATGGATAGGAGGAGCGGGGAGCGGGAGACCGAGGATAACATGGAGGGATGAGGTAGAGATGTTGGTGACTGAGAGACTGACTAGAAGAGTGAGGTGTAAAAGGGAAAGGGGAACGGAGGATCAGGTAGAGGGATGGGGTGAAGAGAATGGAGAATGAGAGACTAACTAGGAGAGTGGGTAGGTGAGATGGAAAGGGGGAGCTGGAAGGGGGAGACCAATGATAAGATAAAGAGATGAGGTGGAGGTATTGATGAACGAGAGATTGACAAGAAGTGTAGGTGAGTGGGGAGAGGAGGGAGAGGGGTAGGTGAGAGGGAGGTATGGGGTGGATAAGTGTATAAGGGGTGTGTGAGTTGTCGGAAGGGCAGCGTGATGGAGGGCACGGTGGCATGGAGGCGATTTGTTTGTGGTTGTCCTTCAGGAATTATGGCGTTTATAGATAGATAGAGCGACGGAGATTTGGGTGTCCAAATAGATAAACAGAGACAGACTCAGAAACAGATAGATTCCATCTCCAGATGCTTTTACTCAGCTCAAGACAGGAGGGGGTTACTTAAAGGCTTCAAACCCCCCCCCCCTGTTAGACTATGCCCCTAA
Source organism: Coenobita brevimanus (assembly GCF_032717465.1). Lineage (NCBI taxonomy): Eukaryota > Metazoa > Arthropoda > Malacostraca > Decapoda > Coenobitidae > Coenobita > Coenobita brevimanus. The sequence continues at coordinate 53,271,964 of NC_136999.1, read as the reverse complement.
CCTTAGTAAAATCGTCTGGCCTCAGCAATAATATAAAGTTGTTGTGGTAATCCCAGGCTCTTATGAACGTGAACCCAGTGTACTGCAGGTTGAAGTTACCCTACTCTTGCAGTCCACAAATCTCCTCTCGTGGGATAGGGAGGGAGTTCAGGGACTTTGTATTACCGGGCAGTGGAGCCGCCTGGTTATACCGGTGCCACCACGTGAAGGCGCCCCTCTATAACACCTACTGAAAAGCACGCCACTGCAAGGATTTTAAAACTGTCTTAAGGATTTTCTTTCGGTTCACGTAGAAGTCTTAGGAAAACACCAGAAAATATCGCTCACCCAAGAAAAAATCAGCCGGGTAAAAGAGAGAGAGAGAGAGAGAGAGAGAGAGGATTTGCTTACACCACCTTCCTCCACCGAGCTGCAAGCCATACTATCTGACTCACTCCAGAATTTCCAGTCCAGTCCAGCTTCTCTCTCTCTCTCTCTCTCTCTCTCTCTCTCTCTCTCTCTCTCTCTCTTTCTCTGTCGAAGGGCCACCATACTTAAGATACTTAAACTCGCAAGATACCTTACCGGTAACCAAGGCAGAGAAACAAATTCGCTAGTGAAGAAATCTCAGATATACATCGGATATTTTAGTGTGTGCGTGTGTGTATGTTTTCTTCTATTGGCAGTCATAATGTACTATATATTTATATGTTTATTTATTTATATATTTAGTTTTGCCAGTCTAGGATTACCCCCTTCCAGTCGTAAGGGCCCGGATCTAGGAAGAAAGAGTGCAGTGACTTCCGGTAGTTAATATTGCAGGCTTTGGAATGCAACAAACGTTAGTAACAATGCGTTAGAGTTTCGTTATTACTGGAATACAAAAATGGATTGATATTCCTGACCGCAAATGTACAGGTGGAAAAAAAAGAAAGAAAGAAAGAGACATTGCTTTAGGCTGGGTGCACAAGGACTGGGTTATTTCAGGCTGATGAGAAGGTGGGTGGGAAAGTGGCAGCACCTTCCCCTCACTTACGCCACCTGATATCATTCCCTCACCCTCCCCCCGAACTCAATAACCAGTCTTTTGCATTGACTTTTTTTTCCCCACACCTGTGCTTGCAACATAGAAAATACAGGAATTATTAGGTAAAACCATGGTGTATGCAGTTCCATTTTTGTATAGATGATCAGCCTCGTATACCTTACAATGCAGCGTCCCGGTCGAGCCTAGGATCTTTATATCCTGTATCTCTCATTCCTAACATTTTTGTTATTGCTGTGACAGAATCCGGTAGTTCCACCCATCAGCCCTCAGTGCATCTTCAAATCCCGTTCCCTGTCCTCCAGTCCTTGTCTGCAGTTATTACTCCCGTTGTTTAGCTGTCTATCACACTTATTTGACTGTTTTAGTGTCTATAATTTTCTGATACGACATCCAGTAGACTTCCCTTAAAAATACAGTCTGACAGTTCCATGAGAACAAAATGTGAACACTGTCATTTTTCTAATACTTAAAACTATAGACTTTAAACACCTATTTATCACTAATTTTCACGCTGTTGACGCATACGCAGTGAGTGCAGACGCGAAACCACCTTGAATATGATTTCTTTATGAAAACATGGACAAAAAATTGGTCAAAGGCACACATTTGTAACTACGTGCTTCGACTTTGTAGTTTCTGATGGAAGATAATCCATATAAAATCTTCCTACCACATATCGATGATGTATTAATGAGCTGAGTGGCATAATTTTTATATTTACACCGAGTGACACTCAACTTGGGCGCCATATGCAAGCCATTTCCAAATTACAGACGCATGCATAACGCTACTGACGCATGCCAGTGAACGCAAACACGAACCTCCACCAGGGATCATCCAGTGCTTGTGACATAGGGTTCACATGCTTCTGCCGGGCGATTGAACTTGATTTTAGAGGGTTCGTAAAGCCTCTGATAAACTGAATAAATCCCTCTGGAGATGGCAGGACTAAACCAGATGGGGGGGGGGGATGACAATATGCACTGACATTTAAGTTTCAGTGTGACAAGGTTAGAGAGAGAGAGAGAGAGAGAGAGAGAGAGAGAGAGAGAGAGAGAGAGAGAGAGAGAGAGAGAGAGAGAGAGAGAGAGAGAGAGAGAGAGAGAGAGAGAGAGAGAGAGAGAGAGAGAGAGAGAGAGAGAGAGAGAGAGAGAGAGAGAGAGAGGTTGGAGGGCGAAACGGACAGGAAAGGGAGGGAGTGGAGGAGAGGAGAGACCGGAGAGAGAGAGAGAGAGAGAGAGAG